>NC_139502.1:3472546-3601078 GCF_008360975.1 Lichenostomus cassidix | reverse complement strand
GTCCCCACTGGGATCCAGGCTGTCCCCACCAAATCCAGGCTGTCCCCACTGGGATCCGGGCTGTCCCCACCAAATCTGGGTTGTCCCTACCGTCGGGCACGGCCTGGGCTGGGTGGGATCGGGATGCGGCCGGCAAAGCCCCAGAACAGGATATCCCAGGCTATCCCGGGCATTCCCGGGTCAATAGAAATGTTTCCGGCTCTGCTCCTGCCACTTGTTGTAGACGATGATGCCGATGACGATGGCGAACACGATGGCGACCAGCGAGAAGAAGACGATGAGGAAGAGGGCGAGGCCACTCATGGGCTCCAGCGGTGCCTCCACTGCACAGGGAACAGAGAGGGGAACATTCCTGAGAGCTGGGAATGCTGAATTCTGGGGGTTTCCCTGAGCTGGGGGAGTGGAACGACCCCACAGCTATGGATGGGACAGAGCTGGACCTCTGAGACTGGTGGTGGGATTTTGGGATGGGATTGGGGGATTTTGGGATGGGATTTTGGCATTTTGCAATGGGATTTTGGCATTTTGGAACGGGATTTTGGGATGGGAATTTGGCATTTTGCAATGGGATTTTGGAACATGATTTTGGGATGGGATTTGGGGATTTTGGAATAGGATTTTGGCATTTTGGAATTCTGGGATGGGATTTCGCCATTTTGGAATGGGATTTAAGGATTTTGGAACCGGATTTTCACATTTTGGGATGTGATTGCGGCATTTTGGAATGGGATTTTGGCATTTTGGAATGGGATTTTGGCATTTTGGAATGTGATTTTGGCATTTTGGAACAGGATTTTGGGATGGGATTTTGGAATGGGATTTTGGAACGGGATTTTGGCATTTTGGAACAGGATTTTGGGATGGGATTTTGGAATGGGATTTTGGAACAGGATTTTGGCATTTTGGAACAGGATTTTGGGATGGGATTTTGGAATGGGATTTTGGAACGGGATTTTGGCATTTTGGAATGGGATTATGGGATTTTGGAACAGGATTTTGGGATGGGATTTTGTAATGGGATTTTGGAATTTTGGAACGGGATTTTGGCATTTTGGGATGTGATTTTGGCATTTTGGAACAGGATTTTGGGATGGGATTTTGGAATGGGATTTTGGGATTTTGGAATGGGATTTTCACATTTTGGGATGTGATTTTGGCATTTTGGAACAGGATTTTGGGATGAGATTTTGGGATTTTGGAATGGGATTTTGGCACTTTGGAATGGGATTTTGGGATGGGATTCTGGGATTTTGGAACAGGATTTTGCGATATTGAAACAGGATTTTGGGATTTTGGAATGAGATTTTAGAATTTTGTAATGGGATTTTGAAACTGGATTTTGGGATGGGACTTCAGGATTTTGGAATGGGATACTGGAATTTTGGAATGGGATATTGGGATTTTGGAACAGGATTTTGGAACAGGATTTTGGCATTTTGGAATGGGATTCTGGAATGGGATTTTGGCATTTTGGGAAGGGATTTTGAAATGGGATTTTGGAACAGGATTTTGGGATTTTGAAATGGGATTTTGGAATGGGATTTTTGGACTTTGGAAAGGAATTTTGGAACGGGATTTTTGAATTTTGAAATAGAATTTTGAAATAGTATTTTGGGATTTTGGAATGAGATTTTAGAATTTTGGAATGGGATTTTGGAAATGGGATTTTGGAATTTTGAAGTAGAATTTTGGGATTTTGGAACGGGATTTCGGGATGGGATTTTGGCATTTTGGAACAGGATTTTGGCATTTTGGAACGGGACAAAATCCACCTCTCTCCCACATCCCCATCCCACCCACCCCACGCTGGCCAGAGCACGACAGACAGACCCTCACAGCAGACACCTTTGCCCCCAAAATCAGGGCTCATTTTCCCTCCCCAGCCCCAAATCCCCCCAAATCCCTGCTGCTCCCACTTCCCCAACTCCCACTCACTTCCTGGCAGCTTCAGGTTGTCCACAACAGGCAGAAACACTTCCCTGTCCCTCTTCTCCTCCTCTGGTGTCCTCTCCACCGTCAGCTGGTACAGCTTCAGCGAGATGATGTCGTGGTTGTCTGCAAAAGGGAGAAAAACACCTCCTGGGGGTTGGATGTTCATCCTTGGAAGGTTTGTGGCCAGCAGAAAGCTTTAAAGCTGCTAAAAAACTCCAAACCAGCCCAAACTGGGAGATTATGTGATTTAAAAGGACTTGGAAAGCCAAAGGAATGTGGTGCTGGCAGCATCACGAGGGCCTGGGCTCTGGGTAGGGATGTGAGAGGGAAAGGAGATTTTGTTGGAGCCAAAAATGGGCCCAGGAATGAGGTTTTGTGGGGGAAGAACTCAAATGGGGTGAAAACATCTGGAAGAGGGGCAGATCTGGCTTGGGGAGCTCTGAGGAGGTGAGGAAAGCAGAGGGTTTGGGTTTGGTGAAAACATTCCTAGGAATGCCTGGCTGCTTCTCTCCTCTGGAACAGCCAGGGATTGATCTGGAGCTGGGAAATCCAAAGGGTAACACCCAGGGATTGCTCTGGAGTTCAGAAATCCAAAGGGAAACAGCCAGGGATCACTCTGGGGCTGGCAAATCCATGCTCATCCCAAGGGTTTATCCCATGCTCATCCTGGTTTTATTCCACACTCATCCTGGTTTTATCCCATGCTCATCCCAAGGTTTTACTCCTCCCCTGGCCTGGGATCCCCAGGGAGCTCAGGAAAAGTGGGAAGCACTGCCTGGACAAACCCTCAGGGCCCAAACCAGGGCTCCTCAGGTGTCACACCAAGATCCCAACCAAGCTCCAGCAGGGAGAGGTCCTCTAATGCTCCCACAAGGCCTGAGCTCCACCTGGATCAGCTCAGGAATCCCATTGGGAGTCCCACCCAGATCCACTCAGGAATCCCAGCTGGAGCTCCACCCAGATCTGCTCGGGAATTCCATCCAGAGTCCCACTTGGATTCACTCAGGAATCCCATCCAGAACCTCACCCTGAGCTGCTCAGGAATCCCATCTGGATCTGCTTGGGAATTTCATCCAGAGCCACCTGGATCTGCTTGGGAATTCCATTCGGAGCCTCACCTGGATCCACTTGGGAATCCCATCTGGATCTACTTGGGAATTCCATTGGGAGCCTCACCTGGATCCACTTGGGAATCCCACCTGGATCTCCTTGGGAATCCCATCCTGAGCCCCACCTGGATCCACTCAGGAATTTCCCTGGAATCCCACCTAGATCAGCTTGGGAATCCCACCTGGAGCACCCCAGATCCACTCAGGAATTCCACCTGGAGCCCCCCAGATACACTTAGGAATCCCATCCAGAGCGTCATTTGGATCCACTCAGGAATCCCACCCAGATCTGCTTGGGAATCATCCCTGGAACCACCTGGATCCACTCGGGAATCCCATCCAGAGCCCTCCAGATCCACTTGGGAATTCCACCTGGTTCCACTCGGGAATCCCACCTGGAGCCCCCCAGATCCACTCAGGAATCCCACCTGGATCCACTCGGGAATCCGATCCAGAGACCCCAAGATCTGCTAGGGAATCCCACCTGGATCCACCCAGGAATCCCACCGGGAGCCCCCCAGATCCGCTCAGGAATCCCCCGGGCTGTACCTGACAGGTCGCCGGTGACAGAGGATGTCCCAAAGTAGTACCCGCGGGGCAGCCGCACCCCCGGCACGTCGATGCAGTCCCTCCACTCGTGCTTGCCGTCGATGTCGATCAGAACCTGCCGGGCCAGCAGCTCCCTGAGCCCCAGGGGGACACAAGGGAACCCCCTGGATCCCTACCCAGAGCTGCTCAGGAATCCCACCCAGAGCCCCACCCGGATCCGCTCAGGAATCCCAGCTGGAGCCACCCCAGATCCACTCAGGAATCCCATACAGAGCCCCACCCTGAGCTGCTCAGGAATCCCATCCAGATCTGCTTGGGAATCATCTCCGGAGCCACCCAGATCCACTTAGGAATCCCACCCAGAGCCCCCTGGATCCACTCAGGAATCCCACCTGGAGCCCCACCTGGATCCACTCAGGAATCCCATCCAGATCCACTTGGGAATCATCCCTGGAGCCACCTGGATCCACTTAGGAATCCCATCCAGATCTCCTCAGGAATCCCATCCAGAGCACCACCCAGATCCACTCAGGAATCCCCCCAGAGCCCCATCTAGATCCACTCAGGGATCCCACCTGGAGCCCCACCTGGATCCACTTGGGAATCCCATCCAGATCCACTCAGGAATCCCACCCAGATCCACTCAGGAATCCCCCCAGAGCCCCATTGGATCTACTCGGGAATCCCATCCAGATCTTCCCAGGAATCTCCCCAGAGCCTCACCCAGACCCACTCAGGAATCCCATGCAGAATCCAGCTGGGATGTCACAACTCACCGTCAGCCTCCTCTTGACGTAGCGGATGACGAGGAAGGTGTCGTGGTTGAGGTTGCGCACCATGGCCGTGCAGCCCCCCAGCTCGGTGGGACGCCCGTCGCGGTCGTGGTCGTAGGTCAGCGAGCCGTTGTTCACCATGGCCGAGATGTAGGGGAACACGCGCTGGGGAAAGGGACACTGCTCCAGGAGGGGCTTGGAAACCCGGAGAGCCTCGGAAACCCAGAGATGTGGTGGCCCCCGAGGAATTCACCCCATAGACAGGGCAGTCCCAAAGGAATTCTCCCCACAGACAGGGCAGCCCCAAAAGAAACTCACCCCACAGACAGGGCAGCCCCAAAGGAATTCACCCCACAGACAGGGCAGTCCTGAAGGAATTCACCCCATAGGAATCTGCTCAGCACAGCAACTGTACAACCCCAAAGTCCTGAACGCCACAGGGATCTGCTCAGCACCACACTGGATTGATCCCAAAGTCCTTTACCCCACAGGAATCTGCTCAGCACAGCAACACTATGATCCCAAACTCCATCACTCCCTAGAGATCTGCTCAGCACAACAACAGCGTGACCCCAAACTCCTTCACCCCACAGGAATCTGCTCAGCACCACACTGGAATGATCCCACAGTCTTTCAGCCCACAAGCATCTGCTCAGCACAGCAACAGCATGACCCCAAACTCCTTTACCCCCCAGGGATCCGCTCAGTACAACAGCGTGACCCCAAACTCCTTCACTCCAGAGGGATCTGCTCAACACCACATGGGAATGACCCCAAAGTCTTTCACCCCACAGGGATCTGCTCAGCACAACAACAGCATGACCGCAAACACCTTTACCCCCCAGAGATCTGCTCAGCACAATGCTGGAATGACCCTAAAGTCCTTCATCCCACAGGAATCTGCTCAGCATCACACTGGATTGACCCCAAAGTCTTTCATCCCACAGGAATCTGCTCAGCACAGCAACACTATGATCCCAAAGTCCTTCACCCCACAGGGATCTACTCAGCACCACAAGGGAATGATCCCAAACTCTGTCACTCTCCAGGAATCTGCTCAACACCATCCTGCTCCATCCCTGTGGACCCCAAACTCCTTCATTCCAGCGGAATCTGTCTCAACAATACATAGACACAATCCTGCTCCATCCCTGACCCCAAATTCCTTCATCCCAAATAATCTGCCTGAACACAACCCTGCTCCATCCCCACAGACCCAAAACCCCTTCATGCCCAAAAAATCAGCTCCACAAGACACCAGCATGGCCCCACTCCATCACTGTGGATTCCAAACCCCAAAAATCTGCTCAGTAAGACACCAGCATGACCCTGCTCCATCCCTGACCTCAAACTCCTTCATCCCAAATAATCTGCTCCACAACACACTGGCACCATCCTGCTCCATCCCTATGGATCCCAAACTGCTCCATTCCCCAAAATCTGCTCAGTGAGACACCAGCACCATCCTGCTCCATCCCTATGGATCCTGAAATCCTTCACTCCCCAAAATCAGCTCAACAAGACACCGGCATGACCCTGTTCCATCCCCATGGATCCCAAACTCCTTCATGCCAAACAATCTGCTCAACAAGAGCCCAGCACAGCCCTGCTCCATCCATATGGATCCCAAATTCTTCCATTCCCCAAGAAATCTGCTCACAAGACCCCAGCCTGACCCTGTTCCATCTCTATGGATTTCAAATTCTTCCCCAAAAATCTACTCAACAGGACCTTAGGACCATCCTGCTCTATCCCTGTGGATCCCAAACTCCTCCATTCCCCAAAATCTGCTCAATAAGACCCCAGCATGACCCTGCTCCACCCCCATGGATCCCAAACTCCTTCATCCCAAACAATCTGCTCGAGACACCAACATGACCTCACTCCATCCATACAGATCCCAAATTCCTCCATTCCCCAAAATCTGCTCAACAGGATCCCAGGACCATCCTGCTCCATCCCTAAAAATCCCAAACTCCTCCATTCCCCAAATCAGCTCAACAAGACCCCAGCACGGCCCTGTTCCATCCTTTTGGATCTCATACTCTTTCATTCCCCAAAATCTGCTCAACAAGACCCCAGAACGGCCCTGTTCCATCTCAATGGATTTCAAATTCCTCTCTTTCCCAAAAATCTGTTCAACAGGACCTCAGGACCATCCTGCTCCATCCCTATGGATCCCAAACTCCTTCATTCCCCAAAATCTGCTCAGTAAGACATCAGCACCAGCCTGCTCCACCCCCTATGAGTCCCAAACTCCTCCATTCCCCAAAAATCTTCTCCACAAGACCCCAGCACCATCCTGCTCCATCTGTATGGATCCCAAGCTCCTCCATTCCCTAAAAATCTGCTCAACAAGACCCCAGCATGGCCCTGCTCCATCCCTATGGATCTTAAACTCCTCCATTCCCCAAAATCTGCTCAACAAGCCACCAGCACGACCCTGTTCCATCTCTATGGATTTCAAATTCCTCCCCCAAAAATCTGCTCAACAGGACCTCAGGACCATCCTGCTCCATCCCTATGGATCCCAAACTCCTCCATTCCCCAAAATCCACTCAAGCCACCAGCATGACCCTGTTCCATCTCTATGGATCCCAAATTCCTTCATCCCAAACAATCTGCTCAACAGGATCCCACGACTATCCTGCTCTATCCCTGTGGATCCCAAACTCCTCCATTCCCCAAAATCTGCTCAACAGGATCTCAGGACCATCCTGCTCCATCCCTGTGGATCCCAAACTCCTCCATTCCCCAAAATCCACTCAACAAGCCCCCAGCACGACCCCACTCCCCCCCTTAGGCTCAGCTCCCAGCCCAGAGCCCCTCTCTCTCTCCATGCAGCCTCTCCCGGCTCCCCCCGGCACTCCTGGGGCTGGCAGCAGGGCATTCCAGCCCCGGAGCAGCAGGAGGCAGTACCTGGTTTCCCGGGCTGTACCTCCTCTTCTGAGCCTGCCCTCCGGAATTAGCGCAAAGCAGGAGAGAGCACAGAGCAACACGGTCACAGAGCAGAGTCCAGCAGGGAAAATTCCCCCTGGAGCGAGCCAGGGATGGGAGCAGCCATGGGGAGAGGTGTGAGGGCCAAATCCTGGGATATGCAGCGTGGGAATGGCCTTGACTGACAGCCAAGCTGCTGCTCTGCCCTCGGGAATAAATCCTGCTTTTTGTCCTTTTGGAGGTGGGAAGGAGCAGCTGGAAACCCACAGTGACAGCTTCTACCAGGTCCTGACCCCTTCTGGCTCCTGCTCCCACATTCCACTGATTATTGCCTCTAATTAAAACCATTAATCCCGGGAAAGCAGAGCTGCCACCCCACAAATCCAGGGATCCATCCCAAATCCTGCTAATCCGGCAGCTTGGGAAGGCTTTTCCCAGCACATGGCAGGAGCTGGAGGGTTTGGGTGCTGAGAGAAACGCTGGGAGTTATTCCAGGTGTGCTCAGGGGTTGTAAAATATCAATACTGGGGTGAAACATCACCTGGTTTTGGGGGAAATTGGAATTAGGAAATCTGGAGGGGATGAAGTTGCCAGCAATAGGTTTCCCAGGAAAGCTGTGGCTGCCCCTGGATCCCTGGAAGTGCCCAAGGACAGGCTGGAGCCACCAGGATCTATGGAAGGTGTCCTTGGCCATGGCAGGGGTGGCACTGGATGGGATTTAAGGTCCTTCCCACCCAAACTATTCCAGGATTTCAGGACTCTCTGCTAACAGGGTGGGAATAGTGGGTTTATCCATCCCAGTAGTTCCTTTTCCACAGGAATGACACCTCCAAACCCCCAAACACAGCAATGTGAACGCCTTCAGACCTTTCCAAGAGGCAGAGCTACACCTGGGAGCAGGGAAAGGCTCCTCAGCCTCTACTCCAGCTCTACTCACACCTTACTCCTGGCTCAGCCCCCAAAAGCAGCATTCTCAGTGTGAATGTGGCACCATCAGCTCAGCTCTCCCTGCCCTAAAACTCTCTCCTTTGGGAAAAACTGTCCACAAATCCATCCTGGCCTTCTCCCACTTTCCCTGACAAAGACACAAACCATGGGAAAGGAATGGGAAGAGGAGGAGGAGGAGGAGCAGGGCTGAGTTCCTGGCTTTGAGGATGAAGAGCTGTGTCCAGCATTTGGGTGTGACCCACCCTGAGTGTCCCTCTGGCCTCACCTCCTGCTGCTTCTCCTCGTTGGGATAGGTGTCCACGAACACTCCCAGCCCCAGGAAGTTATCCTTGCTTCCAAACACAGGCCCTGGCAGCAAGGAGAGAGGCTGGGATGAGGCTGGGGAGCTCAGACAAAGGATGTGGTGCTCGTTATCACTGAAACCCAAATTCTGTAACTCCCTAAAATTCTGCTCAATGGGACACCAGGATGGCCCTTTCCATCCCCATGGACCCCAAACCCCTTCATCCCCAAAAATCAGCTCAGCAGGACACCAGCATGACGCTGTTCCACCCCTATGGATCCCAAACATCACCCCAAAATCTGCCCAAAAAACACTGAGACAACCCTGCTCCATCCCTGACCTCAAACCCCCTCATTCCACACAATCTTGGGTTGCATTGGGAAAGTCTTATGAACCACTCAACCCCATTTTCGTGGATATTTTCCATGAATCCAGCTTGCTCCAAGCCCCATGTGTCCAAGGTGTCCCCCAAGCCCTTCTCCCAAATTCCCAAATTGGCAGGGCTGCTGTTCACCTGGCTGCATCCTGTCCTTGGTGTACCAGATGGCAAAGCCATCCCCATTCAGGTTCTTCTTGCCCTGCCCGTGGATTTTGAAGTGCACCTGCATCTCCCAGTCCCGCAGGTAGCACGGCTGGGAGAGAGAAAAAAGGGTGGAAAATGAGGGAATGTCCTCACCATCCCTGCCACTGCAGCTCCTGCTGCCCCCTCATTCCCTGTGCTCCCTTTGCTGGTCTGGGTTTGGGATGTGAGCATGGATAAATAACCCCAGGAGACATCATTAATCCCAGGGAATGGGTTGTCACACGAGGATTAAACACCAAAATGTTTAAATTTCGACCTCATGCTCTCCCCAGGCAGCAGTAACTCCAACAAAACCAACACTCACACCCAGGAAAGCAGCAGAAAATTGCCACACTCAGGAGCAGCTGCTAATTGCAATCATTAATCATTTGCCAATTAACTCCCTGCACTGTAAGTCACAACGTTTTGTAGGAACCAGAATTCCAAGGGAAAAATCTCCCTCAGTGTTCTTTAGCAATAAGAATTGAGGCACATGGATCATTTTCCAGGATTGTTTTCCAAACCAACATGCAGTGGGTTGGATTCTGGGGCACAAAACCCCACGGATTTTACAGTATCATGTCATTTTTGGGGTTGGAAAGGATCATCCAGGTCAGGCCTCCCTCAGATTCCCAGGGGAACTCAGACCTTGTATGGACAACTGGGAGCTGAAGTGTCAGGGGCCCAAATCCCCCCATTCCCCCCCAGCCCACCCCAATTCCCACCTTGGGAATCACCTGGGAGCCTCAGACATCCCCAGCCCAACCCCCCCATGTCCCCAAAGGCCCCCAGAGTCACCCCCAACAATGTGTAGCCCTTCAATCCCACCATCTCCTCCAGCCTCCCCTTCCTGATCCCAACCCCCTCCTGCCCCAATCCCAACCCTCTCCTCCAGCCCCACTCCTCCTCCTGATCCCAATCCCAACCCTCTCCTCCAGCCCCACTCCTCCTCCTGATCCCAATCCCAACCCTCTCCCCCAGCCCCACTCCTCCTCCTGATCCCAATCCCAATTCTCTCCCCCAGCCCCACTCCTCCTCCTGATCCCAATCCCAATTCTCTCCCCCAGCCCCACTCCTCCCCATTCCGGTGCTCCCCACCCCATCCCAATCTTCTCCCGCCCCAATCCCGACCCCCTTCCCCAGCCCCCCATCCCGTTCCAGTTCCCTCCCCACTCCCAATCCCCCCTTTCCCCTCTCCCCCAGCCCATCCCGGTGTCCCCTCGACCCCAACTCCCTTCCCCATCCCCTTCCAGTCCATCCCAGTGTCCCACTCGGATCGCGATCTTCTCCTGCCCCAATCCCAACTAGTCCTCTCCAGTTCCCCCCATCCCCATCCCTGTGCCTCACTCCGGTTTCCAACCTTCTCCCTCAGCCCTCCAGCCCGTCCCGCTGTCCCCTCGACCCCAACTCCCTTCCCCAGCCCCTCTAGTTCATCCCCGTGTCCCACTCGGATCCCAACCCTCTCCTGCCCCAATCCCAATGCTCTGCTCCAGTCCCCCATCCCGGTGCCCCACTCCGGTTTCCAACCTTCTCCCTCAGACCCAGCCCATCCCGGTGTCCCCCCGGTCCCCTCCTGTCCCGATCCCAACCCTGTCCCCCTTTCATTCTAACGGCCCATTCCCGGTTCCCTCCTGTTCCTATCCCGACCCTCTCCTCCCGCCATCTCCCCCATCCCGGTGTCCCCCCGGTCCCCTCCTGTCCTGATCCCTCCCCATCCCGGTGTCCCCCCGGTCCCTCCCGTCCCGACCCCAACCCTGTCCCCAAGCCATCCCCCCATCCCGGTGTCCCCCCGGTCCCGCCGCCGTCCCCCGGTGCTCACCACTCGGTTCCACACGGCTCCCTGCTTGCTCTGCACGTCGGGGGTGAGGCGGATGAACTGGGTCATGACCATGGCGTTGCCCAGCAGGTCCCACAGCCCCGAGCTGGCCGAGCCCACACCTGCGGCCCACACGGACCGTCGGTACCGCGCACCGGCACCGGGCACCGTCCGACACCCCACCGCCCGCCCGCCCGCCCGCCCGCCCGCCCCGCTCACCCTGGTACGGCTTGGACAGCGAGTGCTCGCGTTTGAGGTGCTCCTCGGTCTGCTCGGCCCGCGGCCCGCCGAGCCCCAGCGCCACGGCCAGCAGGGCCAGCCCTGCCCGCCACCGGCCCGACGCCGCCATCTTCCCCCGCCGCGCCGTGCGGCGCTCCGCCCCGCGCGCCCATTGGCTGGTTCCGTCAGCCGTACCCCGCCCACTGGTGGAGCTGCCAATGATGATTGGTGATCTGGGCTGTCTGTCAACCGGTGGCGCGCAGAGGGTGCTGGGTGATGTAGTTCTGCAGCAGGCGGCGGGCGATGGCAGCCGCCACTGAGCAGTGTCCCTTCACCCGCCGGGTCCTACTGCCGCCCTGGCCAGCTCCTGCTGCCACCCAGGCCCTAGTGCTCCTCGGGTCCAATTCCCACCCCCAGGTGTTAGTCCCTCCTCAATTCCAGGTCCTAGTGTTCCCCCCGGATCCAATAATCCCCCCGGGTCCTAGTGTTCGCCCCCACGGCCTAATCCCCTCCCCCCGGTCCTAGTGACCTCCTAGTGTCCCCCCGCCCAGGTCCTGGTGCCCCTTAAAGTCCTGATGCCCCCCAGGTCCCGCTGCTCCCCCTCCAGGGTCCCAGTGCCCCCCAAGTCTGGTTCCCCCCAGCCAGGTCCTTTCCCCCGCCGTATCCTAGTGTTTCTGCAGATCCTCTAATCTGATTTTGCACCCCCTCCAGCTCTCAGTGTCCCTGTCCCCCCCGCCCTTGTCCCTTTCCCCAGGGGACAGCCCCCAGCCCAGCTCCAATCCCGGACAGCCAGGTACCCTCGGCCCCTTTAAGGGGCGGAACCCGCGGGGGGGGGGGCGGGGCCAGACGTGTGACGTCACTGGGTAGAGGGGGCGCGGTTGTGTTGATGATGTCATCATGGGGGCGTGGTCATGTGTGTATACCCGCGGGGGGCGTGGTCTGTCACATGATGTCATTAAAGGGCGTGGTCATGTGTGTCGTGCTTCAACGGGGCGTGGTGTTGCATGTGACATCACAGGGGCGTGGCTCCTCCTGTGCCCCCCAAGCGGAGCGTGGCTAGCCGTGTGACCCTCATCGTGGGGCGTGGCCTGTCGGGTGACGTCACCGAATGGAGTGTGCCCAGGATCGCTGCCCCTGTGCGGGGCGGAGCTCAGGGCGTGTGACGTCACTTCAAGGGCGTGGCCCGGGGTGCGGCCAGACGCCCAGAGGGGGCGTGGTCATGTGTGACGTCACATCTGAGGGCGTATCCCTGGATTAGGCTCCCGGGGGCGTGGTCATGGTCAGCACACCGTAGGGCGTGTCCTTGACTGACGTCAGCTTTGGGGGGGGCGTGGTCCGGGTTTTTTACCCCTGAAGAAGGCGTGGCCAGAGTTTCTCTCTCACCTGCCGATGCGTGTTATATACATGACGTCACCACCGGGCGTGGCCTCCAGAGGGGCGTGGCCGTGTGATGTTTGCGATGACGTCACTTTGGGGCGTGGTCAACTGGCCCCTCTCGGGGGCGTGGCGCCCGTTACCGTGGGCGTGTCCCGCGCGTGACGTCACCGCGTGGGCGCGTCCCCGTGCGTGACGCTCCCGCCAGTGCCCAACATGGCGGCGGGCGGCGGCGGCGGGAGCCCCGGCGGCGGCTCTGGGGGGTCCCCGCTCTCCCCGGCCCCGTTCCTGCCGCCGCTGCTGCTGCTGCTGGCGCTGCCCGGCGGCGCCGTGCCCGCGGCCGACACCGTGGTGCTGGGGCTGCGGCTGGAGGAGAGCACCAAGCCGGCGGCGGCGGCGGCGGCGGGGGCGGCCCGCGGGCCCATCCGGCTGACGGAGGGCAGCGAGGCCCTGCTGCGGCTGTACGGGCTGGGGCTGGGCCCGCGGGCGGCCGAGCGCGTGGCCTTCGCCGAGCTGCGCCCGGGCGGCAACGCCTCGAGCGGCAACGCCACGTGCCACGAGCGCTCGCAGGACCTGGTGGTGCGGCCGGGCCCCGCCGAGCCCCGCGACACCTCGGCGCTGCTGCGGGTGCGGGTGCAGCCGCTGCGCAAGGACGAGCGGGCCAAGACCTACGTGCTGTGCTCGCAGCGCCGGCCCGGCCAGCCCTGGCTGCCGCACCAGGGCCCCGACGGGCACGTCGTGGTGCTGGAGGAGAAGAAGTCGCTGCTGCCGCTGTGGCTGCAGGTGATCCTGATCTCGGGGCTGCTGGTGCTGTCGGGGATGTTCAGCGGGCTCAACCTGGGGCTCATGGCGCTGGACCCCATGGAGCTGCGCATCGTGCAGAACTGCGGCACCGACAAGGAGAAGCGCTACGCCCGCAGGATCGAGCCCATCCGCCGGAAAGGGAACTACCTGCTCTGCTCGCTGCTGCTGGGCAACGTGCTGGTCAACACCACGCTCACCATCCTCCTGGACGACCTCATCGGCTCCGGCATCGGCGCCGTGGTGGCTTCCACCATCGGCATCGTCATCTTCGGCGAGATCGTGCCGCAGGCGCTCTGCTCGCGGCACGGGCTGGCCGTGGGCGCCAACACCAT
Organism: Lichenostomus cassidix; assembly: GCF_008360975.1. NCBI lineage: Eukaryota > Metazoa > Chordata > Aves > Passeriformes > Meliphagidae > Lichenostomus > Lichenostomus cassidix. Next base: position 3,587,440 of record NC_139502.1, on the reverse strand, counting down.
TATGGTCACCAAGTTCTTCATGCTGGTGACGTTCCCGCTGTCCTACCCCATCAGCAAGCTCCTGGACTGCATCCTGGGCCAGGAGATCGGCACCGTCTACAACCGGGAGAAGCTGGTGGAGATGCTGAAGGTGACGGAGCCCTACAACGACCTGGTGAGGGAGGAGCTCAACATGATCCAGGGCGCGCTGGAGCTGCGCACCAAGACGGTGGAGGACGTGATGACCCCGCTGCAGAACTGCTTCATGATCAACAGCGACGCCATCCTGGACTTCAACACCATGTCCGAGATCATGGAGAGCGGCTACACGCGCATCCCGGTCTACGAGGACGAGCGCTCCAACATCATGGACATCCTCTACGTCAAGGATTTGGCTTTTGTGGACCCCGATGACTGCACGCCCCTCAAGACCATCACCAAGTTCTACAACCACCCCGTGCATGTTGTCTTCCACGACACCAAGCTGGACGCCATGCTGGAGGAGTTCAAAAAGGGTGAGGAGGGGTCACTGGGGTGTTGATTCCTTCCAGCTGGGAGCAAAACTTCGGGGGGTTTTGCTCTCCAGAGCTGGAGCTGCCCGTGCTGGGGGTCTCCAGGGACTGGGGGTCACGATCCCAATGGGATGAGGCTCCTGGGGATGTGTCACTGCGGTGCTGGGGACAGGCAGGGCATCACCAAACCCTAGTGCCAACCCACATTTCCGGGGTTTGGCGCTTCCCCGTGCCCAGCACCAGCCTCCAGGAGCATTTCGGGAATGTTTCCTTGCTCCTTGTTTTCAATTATCGGCGCCGGAGGCCTTTGGAGAAGTGCTTGGAAAATCGCTGGGCTCATGGTTTGGGTTTGGCTCCCTCCTCCGGGCCCTTCCCTGCGGCTGGGAACGGCCGGGGCTGCTCGGAGGTGCCTCCGTCCCCGCGCTGCCTCCCGCTCGGGGCACGGAAAAGCGGCAGCAGGAGCGGGATGCTGCGCACAGGACAGCTCCCAGGCGGGATTTGCCCTTCCCAGGCTTCTTTCCCAAGATTTTCCAGCCCTGCCCGGCTCCTGCGTCAGGCCGGGATGAAGGAAAGCTCCCGGCTGTGGAGCAGCTGTGCCGGGGGAGGCCGGGCTTGCCGTGACCCCGAGCGCTCCGCGGCTCCCCTTACATCCCGAGAGGCTCGGGCAGAGCCGCCGGCTTTGTGCGACATTCCAGGGGGGCTGTGCTGCGGTTTAGGTGTTCTACACCCCTCCGGGGGCGGCAGCTCGGCTCCAGCCTGGGTGAGGGTTTGGGAGCTGGGAGATCCAAGCCGAGCTGGCCGAGGCTGTCCTGCTCCACCCCAGTTCCCAAATCCAGTGCGGGGAAGCAGAGTTGCTGATGGGTTTGGAGTTATCCCGGCTGCTGGCAGCGGCTTTCCCCGCGCGGATCCTGATTAAGGGATTTAACCTCCCTCCTTCCGGGCACAAAGCCTGTGCTGTTATTTTTCCATCGCCGGCTCAGGAGCTGGGAATTTGTGGGGCTGGTTTGGAGGCGAGCCCCGCAAATTCCTGGAGGATTCGGCTCCCTGGCCAGGCTGTGCCCTCGCTGCCCCGGTCAGGACCTGGGGCAGAGGCAGGAGGTGCATCCAGAAGGACTAATTAACTGCCTGTGCTTCTGGTTGTGCTAATTGTGGGGTTGGAGCTCTCCCCAGGGCCACGGGGCTGTCACAGGTGCTGCCCTTGGGGTGACAATTCCCACATCCAACCTCCTCCCGACCTTCTGCTCTCAGCTACACCCTGCACGGGGCTTTGAGTGGGGAGCTTCCCTCTGGAGCCAGGCTGGGAGAGCTCAGAGCCCTTCCTGTGCCTAAAGGGGCTCCAGGAGAGCTGGAGAGGGACTGGGGACAAGGGCTGGAGGGACAGGACACAGGGAATGGGGACACACTGGGAAAGGGGAGATTGAAATGGGATTTTGGGCAGGAATGAGGGTGGGGAGGGCTGGGATGGAATTCCCAGAGGAGCTGTGGCTGCCCCTGGATCCCTGGAGTGTCCAAGGCCAGGCTGGAGCACCCTGGTCCATGAAAGGTGTCCCTGCCCATGGCAGGGGTGGCACTGGATGGGATTTAAGGTCCCTCCCAGCCATTCCATGATTCCATGACCACCCCATGGGGACCTCCCTGCCTCTCTGGGTGCTGCTCCCCCTCGCCACGAGGCTCCCAAAGGTGGTCCCAGGCTCTGTCCCCAGCCGGTGATCCCAACCCAGCCCTCCGGTGCCCTTTGCCCGGCGCTTGGGGCTCCTGGGGCTGTGTTTGCTGTGTTTGCTCTCCACGGCCACTCCCTGCCCTGCTCATCCCTCCCTGACTCACCTGGGCTGGCCCAGCCCCAGTGTCACCTGTCCCCACCACACCCCACCCCATAAAGGGGTTGAATGGCCCCAGCGGCAGCTCGTGGCCTTTCCACCCCTCCAGGCACCACCTTTTCCCTTCCTTGTGGCTGAGGGAGGAGGAAAAGGGATTTCTGAGGCGCCCTGCCCTAAAATGAGCTTTTCCTGGGTGCCTGTGGCTGCTGGCTCTGGAATTAAAGAGTGGAAAGGGTCAGGGAAGGCAGGTTTGGGATGGAGCCAGAGCAGGAAACAGCCAGGACACTCCTGGGAGGAAGGGAAAGTGGCTTTATTTTGGGATGAGGTCAGGGAGGGAATGCAGTCTCCTCCGTGCCTCAGTTTCCCCAGGCTAAGCACACTGGTCCTGTGGGTGCTGCTGCAGTTTTCCACGTGGCCTCGTGGCTTCTCTCCCTGAATTCCTCATCCAAGGAGCTTTTCCCGTGTGATTTTGGGACAGAGCAGGAGGAACATCAGCCCAGCTGGGGCAGCTGGGGCAGGATCCAGCATTTGGGATTCAGCTGGAATGAGCTACGCTCCATCCTGCCAGCTCGGGATGAGGCTGGCAGGGCCAGGGGAGCCAGGAATCCAGGGCTGGAAGGTTTTGCTGCCATCAGGGACCCTTGGCTCCCTTCCCTGGGTGCTTTGGCTCCGGGAGTCAGTGGCACCAGGTGTCCCAGAGCGATTCCTCCGGGATGGGGTCAGCCTGGCAGAGCTGCCAAGGGAGCTGGGAGAGGGAGGGATGCTGCGTGAAACCTAATTCTTGGTGGAATCCTACAGCCCAGTTTCTCCAGGACGGGGTCAGAGCTGCCTGGGGAGTTGGCAGAGAGAGGGATCCTGCAGGAAACCCAGTTCCTGGTGGAATCCCACAGCCCAATTTCTCTGGAATGGGGTCAACCTGCGAGAGGTTGGGATCCTGCAGGAAACCCAATTCCCGGTGGGATCCCACAGTCCAGGACGTTTCTCTGGAATGGGGTCAGCCTGGGTGAGATTGGGATCCTGCAGGAAACCCAATTCCCGGTGGGATCCCACAGTCCAGGACGTTTCTCTGGAATGGGGTCAGCCTGGGTGAGATTGGGATCCTGCAGGAAACCCAATTCCCGGTGGGATCCCACAGTCCAGGACGTTTCTCTGGAATGGGGTCAGCCTGGGTGAGATTGGGATCCTGCAGGAAACCCAATTCCCGGTGCAGTCCCACAGCTCACGGTGACCTGTCTGCTCAGGTGACATCTAGGGAACTCCCAGCCAATCCCACATCCCAAGGCAGCTCCCAAGTGCCTTCAGCCTCCTAGGCACCTCTGGCCCAGCCTTAATTACTGCCATGGGCTTAATTAGCGTCATTACCCTGGGAATGAGCACCCAGCCCAAGGGCTGGTTTAGATTTTAATGGGTTTATTGCTCTGGGGAGGGACAGGCTGGGACATCCCAGGGCTGGGGCATCTTGGGGACATCCCGGGAGTCTCCCTCGACAACATCCCGCTATAATGCTGGAAAATTTCCACAGGGAAATCCCACCTGGCCATCGTGCAGAAGGTGAACAACGAGGGTGAGGGTGACCCCTTCTACGAGGTGCTGGGGCTGGTGACACTCGAGGACGTCATCGAAGAGATCATCAAGTCCGAAATCCTGGACGAGTCTGACACCTACAGTAGGTTTTGTGGCTCCCATCCCCTGCTGGGGGGTCCCTCGTGGTCCCCTCGGGTCTGACCCTCTGCTCTCCACAGCCGACAACCGCAGCAGGAAGAGGGTGAACAACCAGAAGAACAGAAGGGACTTCTCGGCCTTCAAGGACCCTGACAATGAGCTGAAGGTCAAGGTGTCCCCCCAGCTGCTGCTGGCTGCCCACCGCTTCCTGTCCACTGGTCAGTCTGGGTTTGGGAGGCTCCCTGTGGTGCAGGACACCCCCAGGGAGGGTTCCTGGATGGAGCTGGGGGAGATCAGGGTGTCCTCATGTCCCTGCCAGCTCTGGTCACTGCAACTCACTTCACTTTTGGGGTGAAGAAATTTGGGGTCTTGTGCCCCTTTTTGTTCTGTTCCCTGCCAGAATGGGAGGGAACAAGGCTGGGGATGGGTGTTGTGATCCCTCAGGTCTTGTTGGCCTCTTTGGGACCCCTGGGATGGACATTCCGGCCCTCTGGAGTCCCCTGGGGTGGGAATCCTGGTCTTTCAGGTCTCCAACACTATCCCAGGATGGGAATTCCAGCCCCTCGGGTCTCCTACACCATCCCAGGTTGGGAATTCCAGGCCCCTGGGCCTCGTTGGCTTCTTTGGGACCCCTGGGATGGACATTCCAGCCCTTTGGAGTTCCCCAGGATGGGCATCCCAGCCCCTCAGGGCTCCTGCAGCAGGCTGAGCAGGGCCCTGTCCCTCTGCAATGATCCCATTCCCAAGGCTCTGCTGCAGCCCTGGAGCTGGGATTGGATATCCATCAGCCCATCCTGAGGGATTCCCCTCCACCCTGAGGGATGAACACCATCCCTGACCCCTTCCCCCTCTGCAGAGGTGACGCTCTTCACCCCCAACTACATCTCGGAGAAGATCCTGCTGCGGCTCCTCAAGTACTCCGACGTCATCCAGGAGCTGAAGTTCGACGAGGAGAACAAGAAGTCGCCGCGACACTTCCTGTACTGCAAGAACAAACCCGCCGACTACTTCATCCTCATCCTGCAGGTGCTGGGGGTGGGAATTCCCAGGGGATCCAGCCGCGGGAAGGCTGTGGGACAGGGATGTCCTTCCCAGGGATTGACGCTGTCTCTCCCGGCAGGGCAAGGTGGAGGTGGAGGCTGGCAAGGAGTGCATGAAGTTCGAGGCTGGGGCGTTTTCCTACTACGGAGTGATGGCCCTGAGCCCCACGCCGGGGGCTGGTGAGTGTCCCCAGAGCCTCCCTGGGACATTCCCGAGGTTCCAAACCTTCCCAGAGCCATCCTGGGGGACAGCATGGCTCCCCTTGGAATGCTGGAATGGTTGGGAGGGAGCTTGAGGTTTCCTCTATCAGGGACACCTTCCCTGTCCCAGGCTGCTCCAGCCTGGCCTTGGACACTCCAGGGATCCAGGGGCAGCCACAGCTTCTCTGGGAATTCCATCCCATCCCTCCCCACCCTCATTCCTGCCCAAAATCCCATTTCAATCTCCCCTTTCCCAGTGTGTCCCCATTCCCTATGTCCTGTCCCTCCAGCCCTTGTCCCCAGTCCCTCTCCAGCTCTCCTGGAGCCTCTTCAGGCACAGGAAGGAGCTCTGAGGTCTTCTCTGGGCAACCTAACTGCCATCATGGGCAAAAATTCCTTCCCAAAATCCCATCTAAACCAGCCCATGGAATCCTGGAATGGTTTGGGCTGAAAGGGACCCTAAATCCCACCCCATTTCCATGGGTAGGGACACTTTAATTATCCCAGATTGCTCCAGCCTGGCCTTGGACACTCCATGGATCCAGGGGCACCACAGCCTCTCTGGGAATTCCATCCCAGCCCCTCCCCATCCTTATTCCTTCCCAAATCCCATCTGAATCTCCCCTTTCCCAGTATGAAGCCATTCCCCCTGAGCATGTCTGGGTCCCCAATTCTCACAGGTGTCCTGGATGTCACCGTGTCACCCTCCCACATTCCCAGGGGACAGAGCTGCCCCTCCTGGCCTTGTCCTCCACCTCTGCCCCCAGCCCCAATTCCAGGGCAGTTCCAGGGTCCCTCTTTGCCTGGGGACAGGTCCTGTGCCAGCCCTGCTGTCACCTGTGGCACCCTTGGGGTTGTGTCCCTTGTGTCCCCTGGGCTGTGCCAGCTCCTGGTGCCCACCCTCATGCCTCTGGAGGACGGAAAACTGTCCTGGTGTCACCCAGCCCTGCTCCTGGTGACATTGGGAGCCCCTGGGGTGGTGTCCCTTGTGTCACCCAGGCCAGCTCCCTGTGCCCACCCTGGAGGATGGAAAACTGTCTTGATGTCACCCAGCTCCACTCCTGGTGACACTGAGGTCCTGCACCCCCTGGGCTTGTGTCCCTTGTGGCCCCCAGGCTGTGCCACTTCCTGGTGCCTCTGGAGGATGGAAAACTGTCCCAGTGTCACCCAGCCTCACTCCTGGTGACATTGGGGTCCTGCACCCCCTGATGTCCCCTAGGCAAGAGGAGCAGGGGGCTGGCACCAGCTGGCACCCATAGCTGAGGTGTCCCTGTCCCCCTCCTGTCCATCATTCCCGTGTCACCCTGACTTCCCAAACACATTCCCCGTAATTCCCACCCCATTCCTCATCCCACATGGGGTGCCTGAGCCACCAGTTTGGGGATCCCAGTGCCCCTGGGCTGGGATTGTCCCCCGGTCCCTTGTCCCCTGGCTGGAGCAGGAGGGGGACAAGTTTTCCTGCTGGCTCTGTGGGATTTTGGGACAAAGCAGGAGAAACATCTGGCCGTGGATCAGCTGGAATCCCAGCCTGAAACTAAACCTAAACAACTTCCACGAGGGAATTCCAGAAACCATTTCTGGCTCTGGAATGGGGCAAAATATGAGAAGAGTTTAACTTTTAGAATCCCAGGCTCAAACTAAACCTGAATAACGTCCATGAGGGAATTCAGGAAACCAGTTCTGGCTTTGGAATGGGGCAAAATATGGGAAGAATTTAACTTTTAGAACCCTAGCCTAAAACTGAACTTAAACAACTTCCATGAGAGAATTTGGGAAACCAGTTCTGGCTTGGAATGGGGCAAAATACAGGAATGATGGGCTATTATGAGGTGGTCATGGCTGGATATGGTCTGGGCTGAGTCCTGGGGAGAGCAGATGGGATTGGGAATGTCAGGGGATGCAAATGAGTGACCCCAACCTCTGTCCCACCGGCATTGGGAGGGTTGGGTGACCCAGGTGGGTGACCCCAGCCCCTGTCCCCCCAGAGATCCGCTCCCCGTCCCACGTGAGCGGCCTGAACCGCTCGGCCTCGCTGAGCTACCACGAGCGCTCGGACTCGGCGTCGTCGCCGGTGAGCGGCAGCAACAACCAGCTCAACGCGGCGGGCGCCCAGTACGTTGCTGACTTCAGCGTGCGCGCCCTCACCGACCTGCAGTTCGTCAAGGTGAGCTTCCCGGCGGGAACGGGGCCGGGAAAATCCCCGAGTGGGATCCGTGACCCCGGGAATACCCCTGGAGCAGCAGGATCCCTGACCCTGGGAAAACCCCCGAAGCAGCAGGATCCCTGACCCTGCTCCCTAGGAATGCAGCCAGGAAAAGCCCCAGAGTGGGCTCATTCCTGACCCCGGGAATGTGGGAATACCCCTGGAGCAGTGGGATCCCAGAGCCTGTTCCCCAGGAATGCAGCCGGGAAAAGCCCTGGAGCAGTGGGCACCCTGACCCCATTCCCCATGAGAACCTCTGGAGCAGGATCCCTGACCCCAGTCCCCATGAGAACCTCCGGAGCAGGATCCTTGACTCCATTCCCTGGCAATATGGCCAGGAATACCCCCATAGAAGTGGGATCCCTGACCCCATTCCCCAGGAATACCCCTGGAGCAGCAGAATCCCTGACCCCGTTCCCTGGGAATATGGCTGGGAAAACCCCCAGAGCAGGATCCCTGACCCCATTCCCCAGGAATACCCTCAGACTGGGATCCCTGACCCCATTTCCTGGGAATATGGCCGGTAGAACCCCCAGGGCAGTGGGATCCCTGACCCCATTCCCCAGGAATTACCCCAGACCAGGATCCCTGACCCCATCCCGCTGTCTCCCGGTGCAGATCACGCGGCAGGAATACCAGAACGGCCTGATGGCCTCCCGCATGGACAGTTGCCCCCAGTCCCCCGACAGCAACGCCCCCAAACCGGACCCGGGCATCCCGGAGAAACCGGAGCCCTCGGCGCCCGCGGACGAGACCACGAGTCTGCTGAACGAGAGGAACTGCCTGAGCCGCCGGAGCAACCACAGTGCCCTGGAGAACTCCATCTGACCCCGGCCCCGCCGGCGCGCTCCGCACGGCGCGCAGGGACCCTTTTCCCGGTAGGAATCGCTCCGTGCCGGACGGGCCGGGATGAGCCGGAGGCGGCGGCGGGGATGGAGGAGCTGGGATTCGCTGCTGCTCTCCGGACTGGCTTGTTTTGGAATTCATGGAAGCGGCGCCATCTTTGCCGGCACCGCGCCGACGGCTCAGGGAGATTCGGGTCTCATTTGCTGCCCTGGGGACCCTTGGGATGGACATCCTGACCCTGCCAGGACCCTTGGGATGGACATCCTGACCCTGCCAGGACCTTCGGGATGGACATCCTGACCCTACCAGGACCCTTGGGATGGACATCCTGATCCTGCAAGGACCCCTCGGATGGACACCCTGACCTGCCAGGACCCTCGGGATGGACATCCTGATCCTGCAAGGACCCCTGGGATGGACATCCTGACCCTGCCAGGACCCTCAGGATGGACATTCCGACCTGCCAGGACCCCTGGGATGGACATCCCAACCTCCTAGGACCCCTGGGATGGGTGTCCTGGCCCCTTGGGTCTTGTTTGCCACCATAGGACCCCTGGGATGGACATCCTGACTCTACCAGGATTCCCTGGATGGAGATCCCGACCCTTCAGGGCCACCCAGGATGGACATCCCAGCCCTCCTGGTCTCCTACACCGTCCCAGGATGGGCATCCCCAGCCCCTCGGGTCTCGTCTGCTTCTTTGGGATCCCCAGGATGGACATCCTGTTCCTTTGGGGTCCTCCAGGATGGGAACCCCACCCCCTCGGGTGGGAATCAGGGCCCCTCAGGTCTCCTGCGCCATCCCAGGATGGACATCCCAACCCCTCAGGTCTCCTACACCACTTTGGGATGTTCCAGGTTGAGCATCCCGGCCCTTTGGGGTCCCCCAGGATGGGAATTCGGGTGTCCTACACCATCCCAGGATGGAATCCTGGCTCTGCCGGGTGTCCTACACCCTGCTGGGACCCCGGGATAGGTGTCCCTGTCCCTTGGGCCTGATCTGCCACGCTAGGATCCCCCAGGATAGGAATCCTAGCCCTTTAGGGTCTCCTACACTATCCTGGGACAGGAATCCCGGCCCTTTGGGGTTTCCTACACCATCCTGGGACAGGAATCCCGGCCCTTTGGGGTCTCCTGCAGCTCTCTAGGACCCCCGGAATGGGAATCCCAGCTCTTTGGGATCCCCTACACCATTTTGGGTCCCCCAGGAAGGGCATCCCGGCCCCTCAGGGCTCTCACACCGCTCCGGGATATCCTGGGATGGGAATCCCGGCCCCTCTCCGGTGTTTTGGGATCTCCCAGGACAGCAGCGTTCCCTTCTCCGCGCCCACCCCCCTTTTCCCGCTGGCCCGGGGGGCTCTGGGGGACGCGGGGATGGGGAGCTGGGGACCCCCGGAGCCAGCCCGGGACCCCCGGGGGCTCACAGCGTCCCAGGGGGCTCCGGTGCCTTCCCCCCCCAGCCCGGGGGTGTCTCAGGGTCTCGGGGTTCGGGGTGTGGATTTCGGGGTGACACAGCGCTAGTGACCAAAGTTGTACAGGCAGGAGGGGGCCGAGGGTCTCCCCAAACCCCCCGGGACCCCCCGGTTGAGGGGCAGGGAGGGGGGAGACCCCCCCCTAAAATAAGCACAAGTTCCCTGGGTGAACTCCAGTAAGTTATTGGGAGAAGGTTTAATTATTTTTGTTAATCACATCTCGACGATCAGTTCCTAGGTCCTTCCGCGGGGAGATTTTAGAAATAATAATAATAATTAATAATAATAATTAATAATAATAATAAGCCAGGGCAAAAAAAAACCAAACAAAAAAAAGCAAAAAAAAAAAAAAAAGCCCCTTTTTTATTAAATCTTCCTCTATGCAAACCCCCCCCTTCCTCCCCCGGGAATTCCTATTTATTGTTCAGGTTTGATTTGTATATTTGGGGAGCACGGGCCCCGGGGGGGGCGGGGGGGGCCGGGCCTCCCCCTCCCGGTTCTGCCCCCCCCTCTCCCGCCGCCCCCTCCCGGTTGTGAAACCGACCGTGGAATTTTATTTCATGGGGTTTTTTGAGGGTTTTTTTGCCAGATGGGTTAATAAAAATCTATATCTGTACCTGGGTGCTCTCCGTGCTCCGTGAGGGGCGCCCGGTTACCGGGGGGGGCGGGCAGGGCGGGCGGGGATTGGCTGTGCTCGCTGAGGCGGGGAGGCGCGTGATTGGCTGCAGGGCGAGGGGAGGCGGGGCTATGGGGGAAAGGTGGGTGGTGATTCGCTGCGGGGCAGAGGGGGCGGGACAGCGGGGGGAGCGCGGGTGGTGATTGGCTCGGGTGGGAGCGGGCGGGGCGCGGCGGCGGGACGGGCAGTAGGAGCTGCGTGAGGGGGCGACGGCGGGACCGGGACAGGGACCGGGATCGGGACAGGGACCGGGACAAGGACAGGGACAGGGCCGGGGCTCGGAGCCGGCCGCTCCACCCCGGCCCGGGTGCCCCGGCATCACTGGAGCCTCGGGGATGGATCCCTACCCGCCCTTTCCAGAGCCCCCGACCGAATCCGGGGGAGGATCCCGGGGCCACCACTCGGCGCCTGCACACCCCTGGAAGTGCCCAAGGCCAGGTTGGACGGGGCTTGGAGCAACATGGGACAGTGGGAGGTGTCCCTACCCATAGCACTGGATGGGATTTAATAACCAAAGCATTCCGTGGTTCCATGAGGTCCCACCCGTGTGGAGGTGCTGGTGACGCTGGGGGTGTCAGGCCCTGGTGGAGATCCTCATCAGCCGCAGGAGTTCGGCACACCCCAGACCATGGAAGAACGGGAACGGGGTGGGTGTCCCACCCGGTTAGATCCCCGTGGAATCCCTCCGAACCATCCCAGCAGGAACCGGAGCCCTTCCACCGCGGAATTCACTGCTCCGACAAACGCTGCTGTCCACTTTTTAGTGCTTTCTTTAGGAAATAAAAGCCCCTGGAAGGCGCGGGAGGACCTGCACGTCCCTCCTGGGGTGACCCCGGCACCGGGCGGAGGTGACACAGGCAGAGTGTCACCCCGGGGCTGTGTCGTCCATGGGGGTGGCTGGGCTGTCCGGTGTCCCCTCAGGTGTCCAGCAGGTCCCGCACGGCCGGGTGGGCTCCGTCCCGGGGTAGCCTGCCCCGGGCATCGCGGAGGGCAGCGAGGGCCGGGCGGTGCCGCAGGAGGAGAGCGCAGAGCTCGCGGTGGCCCTGCTCGGCAGCCTGGGGACACCTCCGTCACCCCCGGCTGACACGGAGACCCCTGAACCCCCCGAAACGCAACCCTGGGGGAGGAGAACCCCTGTGCCTCCACCCACTTTGGGCAGGGGGATCCCTCCGAGCCCCCCACCCATCTTACGTGACAGAGGGAAACCCCCCCATTGCTCCCACCCACTCTGTGCGGAGGGCTCCACCTGTGCCCCCCACCCACAGAAAGGGGACTCCCTGTGCCCCCCACCCACCTCGGACAGGCTGATGTGGGAGGGGGACCCTCCATGTCCCCCCGCCTTGTACGGATGTCCCCCGTGCCCCCCACCTTGTGCAGCCCGGTCCTGCCGTCGCCGTCGGTGGCCGCGGGGTCAGCGCCGTGCTCCAGCAGCAGCTCGGTGACAGCGCGGTGGCCGCAGTAGCAGGCGCGGTGCAGCGGGGTGGCCCCGCCGGGGGTCCGCGCGTCGCAGGGAGCGCCCCGCTCCAGCAGCAGCCGGCAGACCCCCAGGTGCCCGTTCCGGCTGGCGTAGTGCTGCGGGGATGGAGGGCTGGGCGAGGGGGCCGCGACCCCCGGGACCCCCGTACCAGCCGGGTACCCAACGGGTCAGGTATCCCCGGTGTAGCCCCGTTTTCCCCGTACCAGGGCAGTGTACCCGCCAGGCTGAGACCCCCAGGACCCCCCGTACCAGGGCCGTGTACCCGCCAGGCTGGGACCCCCAGGACCCCCCGTACCAGGACCGTGTACCCGCCAGGCTGGGACCCCCGTGCCCCCCAGAACCCCCGTACCAGGGCCGTGTACCCCGCCAGGTCGGGCTCCGCGGGGTCCCCGCGCCGCTCCAGCAGCTTCAGCACCCGCGCCTCGTCCCCGTCCCGCGCCGCCGCCCAGATCCCTGCGGGCAGCGGGGCTGGCTCAGACAGAGACCCCCGGGCCCGCCCCGAGACCCTCAGAGCCCCGCCGGTACCGGTACCCCAGCCCAGAGCTCCCCCGGTGTCCCTCCGGTACCGGTGCTGCAGCCCTGCCCGTGCCCCTGCTGTACCCCAACCCCTGCCCAGAGTCCCCGGGTACCCCCGATACCCCAACCCAGAGCCTCCCGAGCTCCCCGGTACCGGCACCCCGGCCCCCCAGAGCCCCCCGGACCCCGCTCGAAGTCCATCTCGGACAGGCTCTGGTGCACGCTGGGCACGGCCACCCGGCCCGGGCAGCACGGACCGGCCATCGCCACCCGGCCGGGGCAGCACGGACCGGGCGGCGAGTGCCGACCACCGGCCATGGCCCCGCCGGTACCGGGGGGACGGGGGAGACGGAAAAGGCCGAGGGGAGACGGAAAGGGCCGAGAGGAGACGGGGGGAGGCGGAGAAGGCCGAGAGAAAACGGAAAGGGCCGAACGAGGCCGGGAAGAGCCGAGGGAACCCGGGAAATGCCGAGTGAAGGCGGAAAGGCCCGAAGAGGGATTAAGGGGCCGAGGAGAGACGGAAAGGGCCGAAGTGGGAGGAAAGGAGACGGAAAGGGCCGAAAGGAGGCAGGGAGGACCGAAGGGAGCCGGGAAGGGCCGAGAAGAGCCGAAGGGCCCCGAGCCCTGGCCGTTATGGCGCATGCGCACTGTCCGCACCCCCTCCCCGCAGAGCCCCAGTCCCGCCGCCAGGGGGCGCCAACGGCCGCGCAGAGCCCAGCCCTGCCCCTCCCCCCTCCTTCCCCCCCGGGGTCACCAACCCCCGGGATGGGGACAGGGACACCCCCGGGATGGGGACAGGGACACCCCCGGGATGGGGACAGGCACACCCCCGGGATGGGGACAGGCACACCCCTGCAGGGATTGGGGCACCAGGAAAGTGCCTCCCGTCTCTGTGGCTCCCACACCCCCGCAGCTGTGGGAACCCCCTGGCATCACCCCCTGACACCTCCGGGGTCACCCCGAAGCAATGGGGATCACAGGGGTCACACTCACGCCGGTATGGGGGTCCCAGAGCTTCCCCCCCCCGCTATGGGGACCCTGGGCTCCCCCACCCTTCCAGCTATGGGGTCCCAGGGATTGTCCCCAGATACTCATGGGGTACTCAAGCCCCCCTCCCCAGCTATGGGGTCCCAGGGCCCCCAGCCCCCCCTCTATGGACACCCAGGGACAACCCCCCAGTTACGGAGTCCCTACGCCTCAACCCCCCCAGCAATGGGGCTCCCAGGGTTCTCGTTTCCCCCGTTATGGGGTCCCAGAGCTCCCCGCGATACTGGGGTGTTCCAGGGCTCCATTCTCCCCCATTATGGGGTCCCAGGGCTCCCATCTCCCCCCGTTCTGGGGTCCCCACGCCTCACCCCCCAGCAGTCATGTTCCCAGGGCTCCCCCTCCCCCTTACAGGACTCCCCCAGCCCCATTTCCCACGGCCCGGCCACCCCCCGCCCCCGTTCCCAGCCCCCGCCCCGTTCCCCGCAGCGTTCCCAGCCGCAGAGGCTCCCCGGGGATCCCCGCGCTGACCCCCAACATCCGGGGCGCCCCCCCGCCTGGGAACGGCTCTGCTCTGCCCTTTTATAGCCGCACGGAGATTTTCCATGAGCTCAGCGGGGGGGCACAGAGCCCCTCAGCCCGGCCGCTGCCCCCGCGGGCGCCGCTGCGCACAGAGAGACAATCCCGGGCTTTTTCCAACTCCTTTTATTATTAATATAAAAATACTCACGTATTTACAGCAAATAAATATATTTCGGTAACAAATAAATTACACTGGGGGGGGTTATACAAAAGGGGAGGGGGTCGTGCAGGGCGGGCAGGCGGGGGAGGGGACAAACGGCCAGGGCAGGGTGGGGACAGAGCCCTGGGAGGGGACATGGCGGGAGGGGGGAATAGAAAAGTTGTCAGGAAGAAAAACCCGATCGGTTCGGAAATGAGCCCAAAAAAACGTCCTGGGGTCGCTGCCCGCGGGGGACACGGGGGGACACGGGGCCCGGGGTGTCCCCAAGGTGTGTCCCGCCAGGGGGACTCGGTACCGAAGGCGGAGGTGGTGACCGGGAGCAGCTCCGGGGCCCAAGGCGGGCAGCGGCCCGGATGTGACACGGTGGCACCAGGCAGGGCTGGGTGACAGCGCTGTCCCCAGGGTGGGTACCAGAGCCAGGGTGACAGGGCTGTCCCCAGGGCAGGTACCAAGGTGACACTACTGTCCCGAGGGTGGGTGTCCCAGCCCCAAAGCAGATACTGGTGCCAGGGTGACACTCCTGTCCCCAAAGTGAGTGCCAGGGAGCCCATCCTGTCCCCAAGATGGGTCCCAATGACAAAATATCAGTCCTCAAAGTGGGCACTGGCTCTGGAGTGACACTCCGGTCCCCAAGGCAGTACTGGGGTGCCACTCCCATCCCCGAGGCAGGTGCTGGGGTGACACTGCTGTCCTCAGGGTGGCTCCCAGTGCCAGTGCGGCAGTCCCCAAAGTGGGCACTGGCAGTGGGGTGACACTCCTGTCCCCAGGGCAGTGGCTGTGCTGATATGTCCATCCCCAGCCAGGTGTCCGGTGCCCAGGCTGGCTGTCCCATGCCCAGGCTGGCTGTCCAGTGCCCAGTCCGGGTGTCCAGTGCCCAGCCTGGTGCCCGGCTGAGGTAGCTGCGCTCACACGGACGACTCCTCGGGGTTGGAGTCGGGCAGCGGCTGGCGCTGCTGCAGCTTGCGCCGCAGCTCCTCGGCCAGGTCGGCGCAGGCCGGGCGCTCCTCGTGGCCCAGCGCCAGGCGGATGTAGCCGTTGGAGGCCGAGCCGCGC
This sequence comes from Lichenostomus cassidix, assembly GCF_008360975.1. Taxonomy (NCBI): domain Eukaryota; kingdom Metazoa; phylum Chordata; class Aves; order Passeriformes; family Meliphagidae; genus Lichenostomus; species Lichenostomus cassidix. The sequence continues at coordinate 3,572,260 of NC_139502.1, read as the reverse complement.
AGGGGGCCCAGGTGGATGCGGGTGGGCGAGTGCAGCGGCTGCCCGGGGATGGCGGCGGGCGGCGAGGCGGCGCCGGGGCCGCCGTTGCGGCAGCAGGCCGTGCCGGCCGTGCCCGCGTGGCCGGGCACGATCTTGAGCGAGCCGTCCGAGTAGTAGTAGCTGGAGGGGTCCCAGAGCTTCTCGTCCGAGTCGGAGGCGGCGCTGGGCACGAAGCGCGGGCTGGGCGGCTCCTTGGGCAGCTCGATGGGGTACACCAGCGTGCTCTCGATGGCCTTGGCGCCCTTGCCCAGCTCCTCGCGCAGGCGGCGCCACAGCGACAGCACAGCCAGCAGCAGCGCCAGGCACAGCGCGCCCAGGCACACGGCCAGCACCCACACCGCGCCCGCGCCGTCCGGCGCCGCCCGCGTCTCCAGCGGGGCTCCGGGGCCGGGCAGCACGGCCACGCGGTACTCCTGGGCGGGCAGGCGGGCGCCCTGCTCCTCGGCCAGGCAGCGGTAGGTGCCGCTGTGCTGAGCGCCCGCACCGGGCACCACCAGCGCCCGCAGCCGCGCCTCGCCCAGCACCAGCACCTGCTCGGACGCCAGCGCCCGGCCCTCGAACGTCCACAGCGCCCGCGCCAGGTTGGAGCCCAGGCGGCACGTCAGCACCAGGTCTGTGCCCGCCACCACCGTCACGTTCTTGGGCGTCAGCGGCCCTAGGGGACAGCGGGTCAGTGGGTGAGGTGGGATGGGATAATGGGATGGGATGGGATAATGGGATGGAATGGGATCCATGGGATAGGATGAGGTGGGATGAGGTGGGATCCATGGGATGGGATGGGATATGGGATATGGGATGGGATATGGGATGGGATGGCATGGCATGGCATGGCATGGGATATGGGATGGGATCCATGGGATGGGGTGGGATGGAGCCACGTGGCACCGGGAGAGGCTCACCTTGCTGGGCCACCTGTGGCACAGAGCAGGCGCCTGTGTCGGAGCTCAGCACGTCCTGCACCAGGTGGGACCTGCAGGACAAGGGCAGAGTGAGGGGTGCCCTCGTGGTGTCCCCTGCCCAGGAGCCCTGCACCCACAGGATGTCCTGAGCAGGAAGGGACCCAAAGGACCATGGATCCACCCCCTGGCCCTGCACAGACATCCCAAAATCCCACCCTGTACATCCCTGCGGTGTCCAAACACTCCTGGAGCTCTGGCAGATTTGGGAATGTCACATTCCCTGGGGAGCCTGGGCAGTGCCAGCACTCTCTGCAGGAAGAACCTTTCCCAAAATCCACCCTAAACCCCCCAGCACAGTCTCAGCCATTCCCTGGGAGCTGTCCCTGTCCCAGCCAGCCCCGCTGTCCTGCTGTCCCCATGTCCCCACATCCCGCTGTCCCCGTGTCCGTACCCGTTGGTGCCATCGGTGGGGATGCAGGCGCTGCCGTTGCGGCTCCAGGCGCAGTAGGGATCCCGTGCCAGGACACAGTCGGTGCAGGACTGGTAACGCCCGCAGTCTGCCAGGGGCAGCTGTGCCACCTGCAGCCGCGAGCCGGCGAACAGCAGCTTCTGTGGGGGGACAGGTGAGTGACACTATAGGGACACTGGGGGGACACTGCCACCGCCACCCCCTACCCCAACAGCAGCTTCTGTGGGGTGGGGACAGTGGTGAGTGACACCGCAGGGACACTGCCACCCCCTGCCCCAGCAGCAGCTTCTGTGGGGGGACAGGTGAGTGACACCGTGAGGACACTGTGAGGACACTGCCACTGCAACCCCCTGCCCCAACAGCAGCTTCTCAAGGGGGACACAGTGAGTGACACTGTGGGGACACTGGGGGGACACTGCCACCACCATCCCCTGCCCCAAACAGCAGCCCCTGCAGGGGTGGGGACAGGTGAGTGACACTATGGGGACACTGGGGGAACACTGCCACCACCACGCCCTGCCCCAACAGCAGCCCCTGCAGGGCAGGGAGTGGCTGGGTGACCCCGCAGTGACCCCATGGTGACACTGGTGACACCACCGTCCCTGCACGCTCACCTTGGTGGCTGCCAGCACCAGGCTCTCCACAGGCTGCGCTGGCTCGAACACCTGCAGCTCCTCCACCAGGTGGATGTGGCTGCCCAGGTCCAGCGCCTTGTGCACCCAGCCGTCACCTGTGGGGACAGGGGACACTCAGGGACGGGGCCACCTTGGCCACTGTCCCCATGGTGTCCTGTGCCCTTGGCACCCTGTCCCCTCACTGCCCTGTCCTTCGGTCCCTGTCCCCTCAGTCCTCATCCCCTTGGTCCCCATCCTGTTCCCTTGGTCCCTGTGTCACCTGTTCCAATGAAGAGCACCTCGTAGATGGCCCCATCCAGCCCTGCCACGTGGACCCTGTGCCCTCAGTCCCTGTCCCCTGGTCTCTGTCCTCACAGCACCCTGTCCCCTGTCCCCTCAGTGACCTGTTCCCTCGGTCCCTGTCCCCTCAGGGCCCTGTCCCCTCAGGGCCCTGTCCCCTCAGGGCCCTGTCCCCTCACTGCCCTGTCCCCTCGGTCCCCATCCCCTGTCCCCGGGTCATCTGTTCTGATGAACAGCACCTTGCAGACAGCCCTGTCCAGCCCTGCCACTCGGTCTCTGTCCCCTCACTGCCCTGTCCCCTCAGCGCCCTGTCCTCTCTCCCCTCAGTGTCACCTGTTCCGATGAAGAGCACCTCGTAGACAGCCCCATCCAGCCCAGCCACACGATCCACCACGAGCTGGGTGAAGTTGGCATCCTTCTTGAGCAGCAGCGGGCGGCCGTGCTGGGGCGGCACCGCCTCGTCCATCAGCGGGTGCTTCTTGGCGAAGTTCAGCGTGTTGTCTGGCAGCTCCAGCGAGCTGGCAAAGCCGTTCTGGCGGTGCCAGTCCGTGATGCACTGCGGGGCACGGGGCATGGTCAGGGCATGGGGGACACAGGGCATGGTCAGGGCATGGGGGGCACAAGACACTGTCAGGGCACAGGGGACACGGGGCACAGTCAAGGCACGAGGGACATGGGGCACAGTCAGGGCATGAGGCATGGTCAGGGTGTGGGGGCACAGGGTGGATCCCAGTCCTGCTTAGGAGGGCACAGAGGGCACGGGGATGGATCCCAAATCCTCTCAGGAGGCACAGATGGACCTCAATCCTTCAGAGGGCACCATCAGCCCCACAGACGGACCCTAATCCCTCAGAGGGCACCACCAGCCCCACAGATGGATCCCAACCCCTCAGAGGGCACCCTCAGCCCCACAGACAGACCCCAATCCCTCAGAGGGCAGCCCCAGCCCCACAGACAGACCCCAATCCCTCAGAGGGCACCCTCAGCCCCACAGACAGCCCCACCCACCCCACAGCCATCCCCAGTGCCCACACTCACCGCGCCAGGCCGGGGGCTGGGCACCTCGTCCGAGTAGCGTCCCCATTTCTGCGCCTGCTCCCGGTACTCCTTGTAGGGCCCCTCGAAGGCCTTCTTCACCTCCAGGATGTGGTAGCGGCAGATGGCAGACACATCCACGTCCCCCCTGTGGGCACACGGGGTTGGTGACATCCACTGCCACCATCCCACTGTCCTGGTGCTCCTGAGAGGGCTTGGGACCCATCCCACCCCCAGGACAGGGCACCACAGTGACCAATGGCACCGGGACAGGGCCACCATGGACAACAGGGCATGGCCACTATGGGCACCATGGGCTGCTGTGGTGACCATGGGCTCAGGGACAGGGCAACCATGGTGGCAATGGGCACAAGGACAGGGCCACTGCAGGCACCATAGGCACTAGGACAGGATTGCCATGGTGACCATGGGTACTGGGACAAGGCTACCATGGGCACAGGAACAGGGCTGCTGTGGTGACCATGGGCACAGGGACAGGGACAGGGCAACCATGAACACCAGGACACGGCCACCATGGGCACCAGGATATGGGCACTGCAGACACCATGGGCACAGGGACAGTGTCACTGTGGGCACCATGAGCACCCGGACAAGGCCACCATGGACATCAGGACAGGGCTGCTGCAGCCACCATGGACACCAGGACATGGGCACTGCAGACACCATGGGCACAGGGACAAAACCACCATAGGGACAGGGTCACTGTGGGCACCACGGGCACCAGGACAAGGCCACCATGGACACCAGAAAACAGCCACCAGGGCAGCAGAGCACTGACCAGCGGGCGCGGAAGACGCCGAAGAAGGCGGTGTCCTGCCAGCGCTGCCCGCGCAGGGTGAACACGGCCTGCAGGCGGTTGAAGTGCAGCTGCTGCTCCGGCGCCGAGCACAGCAGCCGCGCCTTCAGGAACGTCGTCCACTTCTTCTGCAGCGTCCGCGCGCCACCAACGTCCCCCTGCAGGCACAGCGACAGCGGGGTCACCGGGGACACTGGGATAGGGCCATTGTGGTGACCAGGGACACCGGGATAGGGCCATTGTGGTCACCGGGGACACCGGGATAGGGCCATTGTGGTGACCAGGGACACTGGGATATGGCCATTGTAGTGACTAAGGACACTGGGATAGAGCAATTGTGGTGACCAGGGACACCGGGATAGGGCCATCAGGGTGACCAGGGACACTGGGATAGGGCCATTGTGGTGATCAGGGACACTGGGACACAGCCACTGTGGGTGCTGGGACAGGGCCACCATGGTGACCAGGACAGGGCCACCATGGGCACCAGGACAGAGCCCCTGTGGGCACCAGGACAGGGCCATCGCAGGCACCATGGGCACCAGGACAGGGCCACTGTGGGCACCAGGACAGGGCCACTGTGGGCACCAAGACAGGGCCATCGCAGGCACCAGGACAAAGCCACCATGGTGACCACGGGCACAGGGAAAAGGCTACCATAGGCACCAGGACACGGCCACCATGATCACCATGGGCACTGGGACAGGGCCACCACAGGCACCATGACAAGGCCACCATGGGCACAGGGACACGGCCACCACTTGCACCAGGACAAGGCCACAGTGGGCACCATGACAAGGCCAGCACGGGCACCATGACAAGGCCACCACAGGCACCAGGACAGGGCCACCATAGGCACCCAGGCAAGGCCACCATGGTCACCCCATGGCAAAACCCCCAGCAGTGGGGGGCAATGGTGGGGAAAATGAATTCCAGCATCCCTGTGCCCATGAGTGGCATGTGCTGGAAGGTTCTGGAAACCAGGACTGGTGCCAGAACAGAGGAATCAAAGAAAGCCTATGGATGAAAAGATTATGCTAGTAATAATAATAACAATAGTAATAGTAGTAATTATTATAGTAATATAATAACTGAAATAGAAACAGAAATGCAATTATTCCATACCCATCCCCTGCTGGGGGTGCATCAGGGTGGACAAACCCCACACACCCAGCACCAAAGCCATGTCAGCTTCCCACCCCACCAAAGGCTCAGGGCGTGTCCCTGCCGGTTCCCTGGTGTCCCCAGGTGTCCCCAGTGTCCCTGTACCTTGCAGACCCGTGCCACACGAGCCACCAGCTGCTCGGCGTAGCAGTCGTACTCTACGGCGCGCTCGCTGAAGAAGAAGTACACCTTGTCGTCGTCGCCAGTGCTGCTGCCCGCGCTCTCGGGCACGAAGGCCGACGCCACAAAGTGGGGCTCTGCAAGACCACCGTGCCATCAGCCCTGTCCCCTGCCTGTCCCCTGTCCCTGTCCCTGTCCCCGTGCCCACCGTTGAGCCAGGAGGTGAGGTACTCAGTCTTCATGGAGTAGTGCGGGCCCAGGTTGCGCAGGATGACGGGCTCCGTGCCCAGGAAGTTGTTGAAGGTGGCAGAGTAGAGCTCGCCGTCTGTGACAAAGGGGTTTAGGGGGGTGTGGGGGGCACGGGGACACCCCCAGGGCCCCAGCGGTGTCACCTACCCACGATGAGGCCGGTGTGGCCCTTGGTGGGGTCGTAGGGACACTTCCCTTTGCCGTCCTCAAATGCCACCTGGTCCAGGGTGAAGCCGGACAGCTCCTGGGGGCACAGGGGTGGGTTGGGGTCCCAAACCCTTCCTAGCTCATGTCCCCCCACACCCAGAGCAGCCCTGGGCATAGGGACACCCCCTGGGTGACCCTCCTGGGCACAGGGACGCCCCCCTGGGTAACCCTCCTGGGCACAGGGACACCCCTGGGGCACCCTCCTGGGCATAGGGACACCTCTGGATGAGGGACAGGGACACCCTGGGTGATCCTTCTGGGACAGGGATGGTCATGAACAACCCATTAAAGGGACAGGGACACCCTTAGACCACTCCCCTGGACATAGGGATATCCCCCAGCTGATCCTTCTGCGACAGGGATGCCCCTGGATGAGCCATTAAGAGGACAGGGACACCACTAAATGATGCTCCCAGGGACAAGGACATCCCTGGATCACCTTCCTGATGACAGGGACACCCCTGGCTGATGCTCCCAGGGACAGGGACACCTCTAGATAACCCATTATGGGGACAAGGACACCCATCCATGATCCTCCTGGACATGGGGACACTCCTGGATGACTCATTCTGGGGACAGGGACATCCTTGGGTGATGCAGCTGGGAACAGGGACACCCTTGGATGGTGCTCCTGGGGACAGGAACACCACCGGATGATGCCTTATGGGGACAAGGACACCCCTGGACCACCCTGGACACAGGGACTCCTCCCAGATGACCCATCTGGGCCACTCCAACACCACCCCAAGGGCACAGGAGACACCCCCAGGACTCCCTCACAGACACAAAACCATGCCCTGCACACAGGGACATGCCAAATGCCACCCGCGGGGACAGGGACATCCCGCAGGGACACTCCTGGGCCTCATCCCCCACGGGGCAGGGGAGAAGCTGGGGTCCCCACAGGTTTTGGGGTCCCCACTCACAATGTAGGTGCACTTGGGCTGGAAGGCATAGGTGCCGCAGGCGTAGAGGTGGGAGCTGTTGTAGCTCTGCAGGAAGCGCACGTAGTTGAAGCAGTCGGTCTGGGAGGGCACAGAGGGGACATTCAGGGGGTGACAACACACGGGGAGCCACCCCTGGGTGCCCCAAACCCCCCACAGCACCCATGAGTGACCAACCCACCTGGTTGTTCTTGCCCTTCTGCACGCACTCCGCTTTCTTCTCCAGGGGGGCCTCCCATGAGATCTGGGGGTGACAAAGGGTCAGGGGCTGGGATGTCACCCTCACCCCAAATCCCCCCTGTTCGGGGTGCCCCAGGGTCTCACCGCCGCCTTCAGCTCCACGGTGCCGGTGGCCAGGGCGAACACGGCCTCGCGAGCACCAACGTACAGCAGCGCCTCCGCCTCGTCCAGCGTCAGCGTCAGGTAGTGCGACACCCCGCCCTGCGAGAAGCGCTTGGCCGCGTCCTGCAGCTCTGCGGGGACACGGGACACCGCGCTGGGACACCACAGCTCTGTGGGGACGCGGGGCTGGGACACCACAGCACCCCCTGGACCCCATCCCACAGCTCTGCGGGGACACGGGCACAGGGGACACAGGGCTGGGACACCACAGCTCTGCGGGGACGCGGGGCTGGGACATCACAGCAGCCCCCAGCCCCACTGGATCCCATCCCACAGCTCTGTGGGGACATGGGGACACAGGGCTGGGACATCACGGCACCCCTGGCCCCACTGGATCCCATCCCACAGCTCTGCGGGGACATGGGACACGGGGACACAGGGCTGGGACACCACAGCATCCTCTGGCCCCACTGGATCCCATCCCACAGCTCTGCGGGGACATGGGGACACTGGGCTGAGACCCTCAAACAGCTCTGCGGGGACATGGGGACACTGGGCTGAGACACCACAGAACGCCCTGACCCCACTGGATCCCACCCCAGGGCTCTGCAGGGACATGGGGACAGCAGGCTGGGACACCACAGTACCCCTCACTCCCAGCAGACCCTGTCCTACAGCTCTGTGGGGACACCGGGCTGGGACCCCCCCACAACTCTGTGGGGACACGTAGCTGGGACCCCCTCACAACTCCGTGGGGACATGGGGACAGTGATCTGGGACCCCTGCCCCCACAGCCCTGTGGGGACACCAGGCCAGGACCCCTGCTCCCCCCCGCCCCCACCGGCCCCCCCGGAGCCCCCTGGCCCCATGGCACACAAAGGGCTCTTTGTCACCAGCGGCGCCGGACGAACACAGTGGCCTTTGCAGGGACCCCGCGGCCCCCCCGTGCCCCCCCCGCGCCCCCCGGCCACCCCCGGGCCCTGCAGAAAGGAGCCATTGACGGGACAGCGCCAGGGCCCCCGGGCAGGGACAGGGACAGGGGCTGGCACGGCACGGGGGCGGCACGGGGACGGCACGGGGCAGAGGCACGGCAAGGGGTGGCGGACCTGGGTGTGGGGACAAGGGACACGGCATGGGGACAGTGGCACAGTAAAGGGGTGAGGGTCCTGGACACCTCACCCCTGGGCACAGTAAAGGGGTCCTGGGCACAGTAAAGGGGTCCTGGGCACAGTAAAGGGGTGAGGGTACAGGGACAGGGACACTGCACAGGGACAGTGGCAGAGTAAAAGGGTGGAAGTTCCGGGCATGGGGACAAGGTACACAGTACAGGGACAGTGACACAGCAAAGGGATGGGGGTCCTGGGCATGGAGACAGGGGACATGGCAGAGGAGTGGGGGTCCCCGGAGACAAGGATGGGGACAAAGGACACAGCATGAGGACAGTGACACAGTAAAACGGTGGAGGTTCTGGGCGTGGGGACAAGGGACACAGTACAGGGACAGCGGAACGGCAGAAGGGCGGGGGTCCCGGACATTGGGAAAGTGACATAGCACAGGGACGGTGCTATGTCCCCACAGCAAAGGGGTGGGGACAGGGGACATGGCACAGGGACAGCATGGGGACAGTGGCACAGTGAAGGGACAAAAGGCTCAAGCACAGGACAGTGGCATGGGATGGGGTCTGGCATCAGGACAGGGGACACTGGCACGGAACAGGGATAGATGACAGGGGGCATTGCCACCAGATGGGGACAGAGGAATGTGGCACGGCACGGGGACACAGGGCATGGCACAGGGACAGGGACGCTGGAGCTGGCATGGCACGGGAACACAGGGCACAGCAGATGGGGACATGGTGACAGCGCACAGCAGGGACAGAGGCTGCTGGCATGGGAGAAGGATAGAATCCTAGAGTGTTGGCAGAGCAGGGGGACAGAGCACAGGGATGGGACAAGGGACATGGCACAGGGATGGGGACAGGGGACACGGCAGAGGGATGGGGACAGGGCACAAAGTACAGGGATAGGGACAGGGGACACGGCACAGGGATGGGGACCTCAGGCAGTGGCACAGGACTGGGACACAAAGCAGTGTCCCTGGGTGTCCCCCCTGTGCCCCCACAGACCCCCAGCTTTGGGGACACCCACCCTTCCCCACAGTGCTCACAAGACTTAGGGGGTGTTAAAAGCCACCTGAGGTGACGACAACAGCCACCATCGTGTCACCCCACCATGACCGAGGGACACAACCAACCCTCCCACCGTGTGTACCTCAGTTCCCCGCTGTCCCCGAGCCCCTGGGTGTGTCCCCGGTACTCACCCGCGTAGGGGACAGTTCTCCTGGGCACGGCGCTCCACGAGGCCCCCGGGCTGGTGGCAGCGGCGGCGGCAGCGGCGGCGAGGGCCAGCAGCGAGGCGAGGGCCAGCGGCCGGCCGGGGGCCATGGCGGCGGGGCGGGGGGGACAGCGCGGGGTCCCTGGGGGGTCACACGGCCCCGTTAGGGCGGCGGCGGCGTCACGCGGGCAGCGCGGGGACAAGGCGGCATTGAGGAGCGCGTCACGAGGTGGGGGCACCCCGCACAGCCCCGGGGGTGTCCCGAGCCTGCCCCGCCCCGGGGGGAGCCCACGGAACGGGAAACGGGCCTGGTCACTGCCCGCCCCCCCGCGTCCTGCCCGGGACCCCCGGTGCCCCGGGGCTGCCCCCGCCGTGCCCCCCCGCCCGGGCCGGGCAGGATGCGGCCGGGAATTGTTCTGCCCTGCCCGGCGGGAAGCAGGAAGTTGGGGGGGCCCGGGGGGGGGCCCCGCGCCGCCCGGGAAGGATTTCCGGGAGGGTGGGGGGACGGGAACGGGCGTGGGAATGGGGGACACCCCGGCGGGGCTTCCTGGGGCAGGGCGGGGGCTCACGGTGCCACGGGCACAGCTGGGGTGTCACGGGCACATCTGGGGTGCTATGGGCACAGCTGGGGTGTCACGGGCACAGCTGGAGTGTCACTGACACAGCTGGAGTGCCGCTGGCATAGGCAGGGTGGGATGATCCTGACCAGAGTGACGGGCACAGCTGGGGTGTCACAAGCACAGCTGGGGGGCCATGGACACAGCTGGGGTGTCATGGACACAGCTGGGGTACCAGAGGCACATCTGGGGTGTCACGGGCACAGCTGGGGTGCTGCTGGCACATCTGGGGTGTCACGGGCACAGCTGGGGTGTCATTGGCACGGGCAGGGTGGGATGGCCCTGACCAGAGCACCAGGGGCAAAGAGGGGGTGCCATGGGGATCAGTTGGGGTGTAACAGGGAATAATGGAGTGCCCTGGGCATGGCTGGGGTGCAACAAGGACAGTTGGGGTGCCCGGGGCAAAGGTGGGGTGCCCTGGCCATGGCCAAAGTGCCACAGGCACAGCTGGGGTGCCCTCAGGGTGCCAGGCAAATCTGGGGTGGCACGGGCCCAGCTGGGGTGCCACAGGCAAAACTGGGGTGCCACAGGGAGAGTTGGGGTGCCATGGGCAGAGCCAGGGTCACACAGGCAAAGATGGGGTGTCATGGGCATGGCCAGGGTGCCAGGGCCACAGCTGGGGTACCACGAGCACAGTCACCGTGCAACAGGCAAATCTGGGGTGCCACGGGCACAGCTGGGGTGCCCTGGGCACGGTCAGGGCACAACGGGCACATCTGGGGTGCCACAGTCACAGCTGGGGTGCCCTGGGCACACCCGAGGTGCCACAGGAACGGCCACAGCGCCGTGAGCACGGCCAGGGCTCAACAGGCACAGCTGGGGTGCAACAGGCACAGGCACGGGGACAAAAGCACAGCGAGGGTGCCACAGGCCACAGCCACGGCCGGGCTGTCCTGGGCACAGCCGGGGTGCCAGGGCAGGGCCGGGGTGCCCAAAGCGGGGACAGGCACCCTCAGGGGACAGTGGGTAGCACAGGTCACCGCGGTCCCGAGCTTGGCGCCGGACACCCGGGGGTGCCACGGGGGCCTGGGGTGCCACGGCCCCGCAGCGCTGCCATCCCGGCCGGGGGTCCTCATGCCGGTCCCACCCCAGGGTCCCCACACCGGTCCCATCCCGGGGTCCCCACGGCGCTGCCCTCCCACCCCGCTGTCCCCACGGCCCCCCCGGCGCCCCCCGCTGCTCGTACCGGGGGGATTCCCGGTGCACCGACGGATGCGAGCGGCAGTGGGGGCGGGGGGATTCCGGCCCCCCCATCCGCGGCGGGGGAGCCGGCGGCGATCCCCGGTACCGGGAGGAACAAAGCGCCTCCCCCTCCTCCTCCCGCCCCCGCGGCTCCGCCACAACAATACCGGGGCGGGGCGGGGGGGCCGGCCCGGCGCGGGGGGGCCCGCACTCACCTCGGGGCGCGGCGGCGGCGGCGGCGGCGGGGCGGGAGGCGGCCGTGAGGGGCGGGGGGGCCCGGGGGGGCCCGGGCGGCGCGGCGGGCGGCGGGAGGCGGCGGCGCGGGGCGGGCGGCGGGGCCCGGGCGGGGCTGCGGAGGGAGGCGGCGGCGCGGGGCGGGGGCCCGGGGGCGCGGGGGGGCCCGGCCGGGGCGCGGGAGGCGGGAGCGGCCGTGAGGGGCGGCGGCGGGAGCGCGCCGCGCGGCTCCGCGGGGCTCCGCCCCGTGCGTGACGTCACGGCCCTGAGGGAAGGGGGCGCGGGTCGGGTCGGGTCAGATCGGAACCGCTCGGGTCGGGTCGGGTCAGATCGGAACCGTTCGGGTCTGCTCCCGTAGGATCGGAACCGCTCGGGTCTAGTCGGAACCGCTCGGGTCTAGTCGGAACCGGGTCCAGTCAGAACCGCATCCGCTCGGAACTGCTCGGCTCAGATCGGCACAGAACCAGTCGGATCTTACTGGACCCAGTTGGCTCAAGCCAGCTCAGCGCAGCCTGGCTCAGCTCGGTTCGGGCCGGATCCAGTACCAGTCACCCCAGCTCAGCCCAGCCCGGCTCAGCTCGGTTCGGGCCGGATCCAGAACCAGTCACCCCAGCTCAGCCCAGCCCGGCTCAGCTCGGTTCGGGCCCGATCCAGAACCAGTCACCCCAGCTCAGCTCAGCTGGCCTTAGCTCAACCCAGCTCTGATCAGAACCAGCTGGGCCATATTGGAACCAGCTGCCTCAGCCCGGCTCAGTTCAGCTCAGTTCATGTTGGATCAGAACCAGTAGGAGCATGTCTGGAACCAGTCAGCTCAGCTCAGCTGGGCTCAGCTCAGCCCACTTTGGGTTGGATCAGAACCAGTCAGCTCAGCGCTGGTCAGTTTGGATCGGGTCGGATTGGATCAGAACCAGTTGGCTTGCCTCAGATTGACTCAGATTGCATTGGAACCAGTTGGGCCCAACTGGAACCAGGCAGCTCGGCTTAGCTTGGGGCCAGCACCAGCAGGTTTAGCTCAGCTTGGCTCAGCTTGGCTTGGCTTAACCCTGCCCCACTCAGCCTGGGCCTGGCTCAGCCCAGCTCAGCCCAGTTCAGCTCCACTGGCCTGGCTCAGCTCAGCCAGGCACAGCTCAGATCTTGGCTTGGCCCAGTTTGGGTTGTCCTGGTTGGGCACAGTCCAGTTCAGGCCACTGTAACCAGTCTCAGTTCAGCCCAGTTTGGCTCAGCCCAGTTTGGTTTAACCCAGCTCAGTCCAGTTCAGCTCGGCTCAGCCAGGCTCAGCTCAGCTTGGTTTTAGTCAGCCCAGTTTGGCTCAGCTGATCCCAGTTCAGCCCAGTTTGTCTAGTCTCAGTTTGGCTCGGCTGATCCCAGTTCAGCCCATCTTGGCCAGTCCCAGCCCAGCTCTGCTCATCCCAGCTGGGCCTGGCTGATCCCAGTTCAGCCCAGTTTGGCCAGTCCCAGTTTGGCTCTGCTCATCCCAGTTCACCTCAACTCAGCCCAGTTCAGTCCAATTTGGCCAGTCCCACTTCAGCTCTGCTCATCCCAGCTGGTCCCAGTTCAGCCCAGTTTGTCCAGACTCAGTTCGGCTCAGCTGATCCCAGTTCAGTCCAGTTCGGCCAGTCCTAGCCCAGCTCAGGTTTTGGGGTGCCCATGGCCCTGCTGCCCCAGGCGAGGGGGGACACCCCCGGGATTTGGGCAGGACCCCCCTTTCCTCCCACAGCTGGGGCAGAGGGACACCCTGGCACCTCCTGCTCCAGCTGTGCCAGGTGGCCCTGGGGACACAGGGGGTCAGGGACACGGTGGGACCCCCTGTGCTCGTCACCCACCTCCGTGCCACACTCCCCGGTGCCACACCCGGAGCCACCCCCGGCGCCACTCCCGGTGCAACCCCTGGTGCCATTCCCGGTGCCACCGCCAGTGCCGTTCCCGGTGCCATTCCCGGTGCTATTCCCAATGCCACCCCCGGTGCCGTTCCCGCTGCCAGCAGCCGGATCCCGCCCCCTTTGTGCGGGAGCACCCGGCCGGAATTAACGGATCAGCACTGCCCCGGAGCCGCGGGGCTGGGCCAGTCCTGGCGCCCGCTTTCCGGGGCCACCGGGCACCCGCGGCCAGCCCGACACGGCACCGGGCACCTACAGCCAGGTGGACACGGCACCGGGCACCGAGAGGCTGTCCCGGCTGGCACTGCCCGGGGCACCAGCCCGGGATACCTGCCTGGGAATGCCCGGGATACCTGGCCAGGAATCCATGCCTGGGATACCTGCCTGGGAATCCTGTCCGGGATATCTGACCAGGAATCCTGCCCAGAGTCCCAGCCCGGGATATCTGCCCAGGATACTTTCCCAGGATATCTGTCTGGAATGCCTGCATAGGAATCCTGCTGGGGATCCATACCTGCCTGGGATATCTGACCAGGAATCCTATCCATAGTCCATACTGCTGTCCCAGCCCGGGATAACCCACCAGGGGTCCCTGCCCAGGGTCCACACCTGGGATATTGGACCAGGAATCCTACCCAGGGTCCATGCCTGGGATCCCTGCCTAGCAATCCTGCCTGGGATATTTGTCCAGGACACCAGCCTGGGGTCCCTGTCCCTCTCTCCTTCCCGGAATACCTGCCTGGAATACCTGCCCGGCGTCCCTGTCCAGCACACCTGACCAGGAATCCTTCAGGATCCTGCCCAGGGTCCCTGTCCCGGCGAGGCCGAGGAAGGAGAGGAGGAGGACAAACCCCAGGTGGCACCACCGGTGTGGCAGCACAGCCGTGTCACCTCCAGGGACAGGACAAGGTGCCCTGTCCCCGAGGAGCCGCGTGGTGCCATCCGTGGCCGGGCTGGCACAGCCGGCAGGCACTGCTCCAGGCGCTGGCATCGCGCTCGGGTAATTAACGGGGCAGAGATAATGAGGGCGCAGCGGGCACGCTCAGCGGGCACTTCAGCGGGCAGATGGCACCGAGCTTTGTCCCCGGGGCCAGTGCAGCGGTGGCTCCGGGGGGAGGGGGGCTCTGCCCATGTCCCCTGTCACCCTGAGATGCCCAGGGACCCCCAATGCCCAGGGGACATCCCGATGTTTAGGGACTTCCCAGTGCCCAGGGACACCCCAATCCCCGATGTCCAGGAACCCCTCAGTGCCCAGGGGCTGTGGGGACAGTGTGGGGCTGATCAGGGCCCCCCTTGGAGCACAGGAAGGGCCCTGGGGACAATGTGGGGGTGACCAGAGCCCATCTTGGGGCACAGAGAGGTCCATTGGGGCAGTTGTGGGGTGACCAGGGTCTCCATTGGCACACAGGGAGGTCCATAGGGACAATTCAGAGGTGACCAGCATCCCCACTAGGGCACAGAGAGCTCCACGGGGACAATTTGGAGGTGACCAGGGCTCTCCATTGGTGCACAGGAAGGTCCATAGGGACAATTTGGGGGTGACCAGTGTCCCCCCAGGCACACACGAAGGTCCATAGGGACAATTTGGGGATGACCAGTGTCCCCATTGGTGCACAGGGAGATCCACAGGGACAATTTGGGGATGACCAGTGTCCCCTCTGGTGCACAGGGAGCTCCACGGGGACAATCCGAGGCCAGCGAGGTCCTCTTTGGGCCACCACGTGTCGCTTACCCGGGAAGGGGCGTGGCCTAGGGCGGGGGCGTGACCCACGGACAAACAGCCAATAGGAGGCGGCGCAGGCAGCGCAAACCACGCCCCCTC
This sequence comes from Lichenostomus cassidix, assembly GCF_008360975.1. NCBI lineage: Eukaryota > Metazoa > Chordata > Aves > Passeriformes > Meliphagidae > Lichenostomus > Lichenostomus cassidix. The sequence goes on along the minus strand of NC_139502.1, from coordinate 3,556,996 downwards.
AGCAGCCCCGCCGCGTTCAACCCCCGCGGCGCTCAAACGTCAATCAAAGCGTGGCGGGAGGGCGGCTGAGCCAATCACAAACAGGTTCCCCCGTGGGGGGCGGGACTTGACTGACATCAACCAATCACAGCAGGGTGGGCGGGGCCCCGCTGCCGCCGCGCATTCCGGGTCGCGCCGCCGTTTCCGGTTGCCCCGGAAGTTCCGGCGCTCGCGGTCCCGGTGCGGCGGCGGCGCGGCCTGCTCCGCTCCTGCTCCCGGCTGCCTGCCCGCGCCCGCCGCAGCCATGGCGGACGTGACTGCCCGCAGCCTGCAGTACGAGTACAAGGCGGTGAGTGCGGGCTCGGTGCCCTGAGCCCTTCCCGGTACCGGGAATCGCCGCGGCGCTCTCCAACCCCGGCCCGGTGCCCTGAACCCTTCCCGGTACCGGGAATCCCCGCGGCGCTCTCCAACCCCGGCCCGGTGCCCTTCCCTGGCTCCCTCCGGTACCCTGAGCATCTCTCCGGTACCGTGAGTTCCCCTCAGTGAATCCCCTCACCCCCTCAGGCCCGTTTCGGGACCCTCAGCTCTCCTCAGCCTCACGTTGGGGTTTCTCTGACCCCCCAGCCCCATTTGGGACCCCCAGTCTGGTTTGGGGTTCCCCAGCCTCCCCTCAGCCCCGTTTCGGTACCTTTGGACTCCTCATCAGCCCTGATTTGGGGTTCACAGGTCCCGCTCAGCTCCACTGTGGGATTCCCTGACTCCCCTCAGGCTCACTCTGGGACCCCCAGCCCGCCCTCCGCCCCATTTCGGGAGCAATTTCAGGGTTCCTGTCCCCACTGGGATCCCTCTGACCCCCCAGCCCCACTGCAGGACCCCCAGATCCCCTTCAGGACGTTCTAGTGTCCATTTTGAGACCCCTGAACCCCTTTCAGCCCCAATTTGGGATCCCTCAGACCTCCCCAACCCCATTTCAGGACCCTCAGATTCCCCTCAGGGCGTTCTAGTCCCCATTTTGGGACCCTTGACCCCTTTCAGCCCCAATTTGAGACCCTTCCGACCCCCCCAGCCCCATTTCAGGACCCTCAGACCCCCCTCAGGACCCTGTCAGCCCCTTTTGGGACCCCTGAATCCAGACCCTCCTCAACCCTATTGTAGGACCCCCAGCCCCACTTTGGGACCCCTTGGAGTTCTCAGCCCCATTTTGGGACCCCCAGACCCCCCCCAGCCCCACTTTGTTGCCCTCAGTCCCACTTCAGGACCCCCAGATCCCCCTCAGGATTCTCTAGGTCCCATTTTGGGATCCCTGGACTCCTCTCACCCCCAATTCAGGACTCCACAGCCCCCCCAGCCCCATTTCAGGACCCCCAGACTCCCCTCAGGACCCTCTAGTCCCCATTTCGGGGCCCCTAAACCCCTCTCAGCCTCAATTCAAGACCCCTCAGATCCCCCCCAGCCCCATTTCAGGACCCCTGGACCCTCTGAGGTCCACTTTGAGACCCTTCAGATCCTCCCCAGCCCCATTTCAGGACCCCCAGATCCCCCTCAGGACCCTCTAGTCCCCATTTTGTAACCCATAACCCCTCTCAGCCCCAATTTAGGATCCCACAGCCCCCTCCCAACCCCATTTCACCACCCCCAGACCCCTCTCAGGGCCCCCAGCCCCATTTCAGGATCCTCTCAGCCCCTCTTCAGGACTCCTGAATCCCCCCAGCCCCATTTCAGGACCCCCAGACTCCCATCAGGACCCTCTAGCTCCCATTTCCTAACCCCATAACCCCTCTCAGCCCCAGTTTAGGACCCCTCAGACCCCTCCCAGCCCCATTTCCAGCCTCCCACCCCGCTCCCCATGCCTCCCTGCCCTGTGTCTCACCCCATTCCCATGTTCCCAGAACTCCAACCTTGTGCTGCAAGCTGACCGCTCCCTGATCGACCGCACGCGGCGCGATGAGCCCACGGGAGAGGTGCTGTCCCTGGTGGGCAAGCTGGAGGGAACCCGCATGGGGGACAAGGCGCAGAGGACAAAGCCCCAGATGCAGGAGGAGAGGAGGGCAAAGTGAGTGGGAAACTCAGAATTCTGTCCTGGGATAATGGGGTGGGATGTTGGAAACGGGAAAGTTGTCTCGGAGGAGCAAACCCCAAAGGCAGGAGAGGAGGGCAAAGTGAGTGGGAATTGAGAATTATATCCTGGGATAAAACTGTGGGATTTGGGGAAACTGGAGGGGACAAAACCCCAAATGCAGGAGGAGAGAAGGGCCAAGAGAGTGTGAACTGGGATGGGATTCCTGGGATAGCAGGGTGAGATGTTGGAAATAGGAAAGTTATCTCAGAGGAGCAAACCCCAAATGCTGGAGGAGAGAAGGGTTAAGTGAGTGAGGATTGGGAATTCTGTCCTGGGATAACAGTGTGGGATTTGGGAAGCTGGAGGGAACCCGTGTGGGGGACAAGGCGCAGAGGACAAAGCCCCAGATGCAGGAGGAGAGGAGGGCCAAGTGAGTGGGGATTGGGAATTCTGTCCTGGGATGATGGGGTGGGAGTTGGGGAAACTGGGAATTCCATGCCAGGATAGCAGGGTGGGATGTAGGGCAGTAGGAATTCCATCCTGGGATAGCAGGGATGTTGGAAATGGGAAGGTTATTCCAGAGAAGAAAACCCTAAATGCAGGAGGCGAGAAGGGCAAAGTGAGTGGCAACTGGGAATTCTGACCTGGGATAATGGGGTGGGATGTTGGAAATGGGAAAGTTATCCCAGAGGAGAAAACCCCAAATGCAGGAGGAGAGGAGGGCAAAGTGAGTGGGGATTGGGAATTCTGTCCTGGGATAATGGGGTGGGATTTAGGGAATTGGGAATTCCATGCCAGGGTAGCAGGGTGGGATGTTGGAAACAGGAAAGTTATCTCAGAGGAGCAAATCCCAGATGAAGGAGGAGAGAAGGGCTAAGAGAGTGAGGGGAACTGGGAATTCTGACCTGGGATAGCAGGGTGGGAATTGGGGAATTGGGAAAGTTGTTCCAGAGGATAAAACCCCAAATGCAGGAGGAGAGGAGGGCCAAGTGAGTGAGGGGAATTTGGAATTCTGTTCTGGGATAACAGGGTGGGATTTGATGAATTGGGAATTCCATCCTGGGATAACAGAGCCTCGGGATGGATTGGGATGGGTCTGGGGGTGTTGAAGGAGGTGGAGGAGGCTGGGGATTTCACTTGCCAAGTTCCACTCTGGATGCCAAATCCTGGGAAAGCTGCTTTGCCTGGGTCCCCATTGATCCTGTTATTTTCCTCCTGGGATCCCATTTATCCCCTTTTTCTCTGTCTTGTTTTCTTCCTGTGCCCCCACTGATCCCATTTATCCCATTTTTTTCCCTCCTGGCACCCCGTTTATCCCATTTTCCCCTCCTGTGCCCCCGTTTTTTCCCACTGATCCCATTTTTCCCCTCCTGTCATCCCACTGATCCCATTTTCTCCCCTCCTGTGCCCCACTGATCCCATTTTTTCCCCTCCTGACACCCCATTTACCCCATTTTTCCCCTCTTGTCACCCCATTTATCCCAATTTTCCCCTCTTGTCACCCCATTTACCCTATTTTCCCCTTCTTGTCACCCCATTTACCCCATTTTTCCCTTCTTGTCACCCCATTTACCCCATTTTTTTCCCTCCTGTGCCCCATTGATCCTGTTTTTTCCCCTCCTGGCACCCCATTTACCCCATTTTTCCCCTCTTGTCACTCCACTGATCCCATTTTTTCCCTCCTGTGCCCCCACTGATCCCTTTTTTTCCCCCTCCTGGTACTCCATTTATCCCATTTTTCCCCTCCTGGCACCCCATTGATCCCATTTTTTTCCCTCCTGTGCCCCACTGATACTGTTTTTTCTCTCCTGGCACCCCATTGATCCCACTTTTTTCCCTCCTGTGTCCACACTGATCCCATTTTCTCTCCTCCTGGCACCCCACTGATCCTATTTTCTCCCCTCCTGTGCCCCCCTGATCCTGTTTTTTCCCCTCCTGGCACCCCATTTACCCCATTTTTCCCCTCCTGGCACCCCACTGACCCCATTTCCCCCATTCCCATTCCCCAGGCGGCGGAAGCGGGACGAGGACCGGCACGACATCAACAAGATGAAGGGTTACACGCTGCTCTCCGAGGGCATCGACGAGATGGTTGGCATCATCTACAAACCCAAAACCAAGGAGACCCGCGAGACCTACGAGGTGCTGCTCAGCTTCATCCAGGCGGCCCTGGGCGACCAGGTGAGCCCTGGGGACATTGGTGGGGTCGTGGGATGGGTTTGTGGGATTGTAGGATGGGTTTGTGGGGTCATGGGATGGGTTTGTGGGGTTGTAGGATGGGTTTGTGGAGTCATGGAGTGGTTTGTGGGGTCGTGGGATGGGGTTGTGGGGTCTTGGGATGGGTTTGTGGGGTTGTAGGATGGGTTTGTGGGGTCATGGAGTGTTTTGTAGGGGCAAAACCCCTCAATACCCCAGGAGATTTGTAGCCTGGGAGTTTTGCTCTAGAAAAGGGAAGTGAGGAAATGTGATTAGGGATCAGGAAAAGCAGCTTTTCTGGGAAATTCTGCATCAGGAAAAGGAGATTTCGTGGGATATTTGGCACCAGGGCTGGAGGGATGTTAAGGAGCATTAGTCCCACACCTCCCACCGGATCAGGATGCTCCAATCCTCATCCATCCAGGGATCCAGGGGCAGCCAGGATTTGTTAGGATATTTCCCAAAATCCCACTTTAACTAGAATGTAGGGTCGTGGAATGGTTGGAGTGGAAGGGACCTTAGATCCTATCCAGTTCTTACCCCACACCTTCCAGCAGGTCAGGGTGTTCCAATCCTCATGCAGCCTGGCCTTGGGCACCTCCAGGATTGGTTAGGATATTTCCCAGTGTCTTGTTTAAATAAGGATATGGGATGATGGGATGGTTGGGGTTGGAAGGGACCTTAAATCCTATCCAGTTCCACCCCAAACCTTCCACTGTCCCGGAGTGTTCCTAGCTGCATCCAGCCTGGCCTTGGGCACTGCCAGGGATCCAGGAGTTTCCCATTTCCTCATGGGCACCCCGAGAACTCATCCTTCCCTCCCCTCCATTGCTGCTGTTCTGGGTCCATTCCCACTCAGATCCACCTCTCGGAAACCCCAAAAACCCTCAGGACATTTCCTACCCAGAGTTCCCATCCCTTTCCCATTCCCAGCTGCAGGACTGGGATCCAGGAGTGTCCCATTTCCTCATGAGCATCCCGAGAAGTTCTCTTTCCCTCCTTCCCTCCACTCCCTTGCTCTCCCCTCCATCCCATCACTGCCATTCTGGAGCCATTCCCACTTGGAATCACCTCGCAGAAACTCCAAAAACCCCTCAGGCCATTTCCCACCCCGGATTCCCATTTCTTTCCCATTCCCAGCCACAGGACTGGGATCCAGGAGTGTCCCATTTCCTCATGAGCACCTTGAGAAGTTCTCCCTCCTTCTCTCTCTCTCCCCTCCATCAGCCCCACTCTGGATCCATTCCCACTCAGATCTACCTCTCAGAAACCCCAAAACCCCTCAGGCCATTTCCCAACCTGAATTCCCTAAAACCCTCAGGACATTTCCCACCCCAAATTCCCATCCCTTTCCCATTCCCAGCTGTGGCACAGGGATCCAGGAGTGTCCCATTTCCTCATGGGCACCTCGAGAACTCATCCTTCCCTCCCCTCCATTGCTGCTGTTCTGGGTCCATTCCCACTCAGATCCACCTTTCAGAAACCCCAAAAACCCTCAGGATATTTCCCACCCAGAATTCCCATTCCTTTCCCATTCCCAGCTGCAGGACTGGGATCCAGGAGTGTCCCATTTCCTCATGAGCACCTTGAGAAGTTCTTCCCTCCCTCCTTTCCATCACTGGTCCTCCAGGTCCAATCCCACTCAGATCCACCTCTTGGAAACCCCATAACCCCCAGGCCATTTCCCACCCCAAATCCCCATAACCCCACAGGCCATTTCCCACCCCAAATTCCCATAACCCCTCAGACCATTTCCCACCCAAATCCCCATAACCCCTCAGCCCATTTCCCACCCTGAATTCCCAAAACCCCTCAGGCCATTTCCCACCCAAATTCCCAAAACCCCTCTGACCATTTCCCACTCTGAATTCCCATAACACCTCAGGCTATTTCCCACCCCAAATTCCCATTCCTTTCCCATTCCCAGCTGCAGGACTGGGATCCAGGAGTGTCCCATTTCCTCAAGGGCACCCCGAAAAATTCTCCCTCCCTGTCTCCCCTCCATTGCTGCTGCTCCGAGTCCATTCCCACTCAGATCCACCTCTCAGAAACCCCAAAAACCCTCAGGACATTTCCCACCCCAAATCCCCAAAACCCTCAGTCCATTTCCCACCCCAATCCCCATCTTTCCCCCCAGCCGCGGGACATCCTGTGCGGGGCGGCGGACGAGGTGCTGGCGGTGCTGAAGAACGAGAAGCTGCGCGACAAGGAGCGCCGGCGCGAGGTGGAGCTGCTGCTGGGCCCGGCTGACGACACCCGATACCACGTGCTGGTCAACCTGGGCAAGAAAATCACTGACTACGGGGGAGACAAGGAGATCCAGAACATGGGTATGGGGTTTTGGGGTTTATGGGGATAACAAACAGCCAGGGATTTGGGGACAAGGAGATCCAGAACATGGGTATGGGGATTTTGGGGTTTACGGGATTCCTCGGGTTAACAAACACTCGGGGACCAGGAGATCCAGAACATGGGTATGGGGTTTGTTTGGGATTTATGGGGTTTCTGGGATTCACAAACACCTGGGGACTCAGAGATTAGGAGATCCAGAACATGGGTACGGGGTGTGTTTGGGGTTTATGGGGTTTCTGGGATTCAAACACTCAGGCACAAGGAGATCCAGAACATGGGTATGGGGTTTTTGGTATTTATGGGGTCAAGAAACACCTGGGGATTAGGAGATCCAGAACATGAGTATGGGGTTTTGGGATTTATGGGATTCTCAAACACTCAGGGATTAGGAGACCCAGAACATGGGTATGGTGTTTTTTGGGATTTATGGGGTTAACAAACAGCCAGGGATTTGGGGACAAGGAGATCCAGAACATGGGTATGGGGTTTTGGGGTTTATGGGATAAACAAACACTCAGGGATTAGGAGATCCAGAACATGGGTACGGGGTGTGTTTGGGGTTTATGGGGTCAATAAACGCCTGGGAATGGTTTGAGACTGGGGGACAGGGAGATCCAGAACATGGGTATGGGGTTTTTGGGGTTCCTGGATTCACAAACACTCGGGGAGAAGGAGATCCAGAACATGGGTAGGGGTTTTTTTGGGATTTATGGGGTTCCTGGACACCTGGGAATGGTTTGGGGTTTGGGATAAGGAGATCCAGAGCATGGGTATGGGGTTTGTTTGGGGTTTATGGGGTTGACAAACAGCCAGGGATTTGGGGAGAAGGAGATCCAGAACATGGGTACGGGGTTTTGGGATTTACATGGTTAACAAACACTCAGGGATAAGGAGATCCAGAACATGGGTATGGGATTTTGGGATTTACGGGATTCCTGGGGTTAACAAACAGTCAGGGACAAGGAGATACCGAGCATGGGTATGGGCTTTTGGGATTTATGGGATTAACAAACACCCAGGGATTTGGGGACAAGGAGATCCAGAACATGGGTATGAGGTTTGTTGGGGTTTATGGGGTTAACAAACAGCCAGGGATAAGGAGATCCAGAACATGGGTACGGGGTTTGTTTGGGATTTATGGGGTTAAGAAACAGCCAGGGACTTGGGGACAAGGAGATCCAGAACATGGGTATGGGGTTTTTTGGGATTTATGGGATTCCTGGACACCTGGGAATGGTTTGAGACTGGGGAACAAGGAGATCCAGAGTATGGGTATGGGGTTTTGGGATTTTTGGGGTTCCCAAACACTGGGCATTTGGCGAGTAGGAGATCCAGAACATGGGTACGGCATTTTCAGGATTTATGGGATTTCTGGACACCTGGGAATGGTCTGAGACTGGGGGAGAAGGAGATCCAGGATATGGGTATGGGTATTTTGGGATTTACGGGATTCCTGGGGTTAACAAACACTCGGGGACAAGGAGATAGAGAGCATGGGTATGGGCTTTTGGGATTTATGGGGTTAACAAACAGCCAGGGACTCAGGGATTAGGAGATCCAGAACATGGTTATGGGGTTTTTGGGGTTTATGGGATTCTTGTACAGCACTAAATTCCATCCCCTGTTCCCCCAGATGACAACATCGACGAGACCTATGGGGTCAACGTGCAGTTCGAGTCTGACGAGGAGGTAGGGATGGGGCTGGGGGGCTCCTGCTATCCCATTTTCCTTATGGGACTACTTTTATCCCATTTTCCTCTGTCCCATTTCCTTCTTGGGATCCCATTTATCCCCTTTTCCTTTATCCCATTCTTCTCATAGGATCCCATTTATCCCTTTTTCCTCTGTCCCATTCCCCTCACGAGATCACCTCGATCCCATTTTCCTTATGGAACTACCTTTATCCCATTATTCCCCTTTATCCCATTTCCCCTTTATCCCATTCCCATTTATCCCATTTCCCTTTATCCCATTTCCTTCCGTCCCATTTTCCTCACAAAACCACTTTTAGCCCATTTTCTGCTGTCCTGTTTTCCTCATGGGACCCCATTTATCCCATTTTCCCATTATTCTCTCTCCCATATTCATCACATTAATCTTTTTCTTATTATTTTCTATTTCATATTTATCCAATTTTCCTGTTATTCTCTATCCTACATTTATCCTGTTTATGGCATTTTCCTGTTTTTCCCATTTTCCTGTTACCTTCTATCCCATATTTATCTTATTTTCCTATTTTTCATATTATCCCATTTTGCCGTTATTCTCTAACCCATATTTATCCCATTTTCATCCCATGATTATCTCATTTTTTGCATTATCCCGTTTTCACATTTTCCCTTTATTCTCTAACTCGTATTTATCATATTTATCATGTTTATCGTATTTATCATATTTATCCCATTTTCTTGTTATTCTCTATCCCATATTTGTCCCATTTTCCCGTTATGCTCTATCCTGTATTTTTGATGTTTATCACATTTTCTCATTATCCTCTATCCCATTTTTATCCCATTATCCCCCATTTTAATCTGATTTTTATCCCATATTTATCCCCCGTTAACCCCATATTTATCCCCTATTTATTCCCCCTGTACCCCATATTTATCCTGTTTTCATCCCGTTTGTTTTCATCCCGTTTGTTTTCATCCCGTTTGTTTTCATCCCGTTTGTTTTCATCCCGTTTGTTTTCATCCCGTTTTCTTGTTATTCTCTATCCCATATTTATCCCATTTTTTGCATTATCCCATTTTCCTATTATTTCTTATCACGTATTAATCACATTTATCATATTTATCCCATTTTCCCATTATTTTCTATCCCACATTAATCCCATTATCCTGTCACTCTCTATCCCATATTTCTCCCATTTTCCTGTCATGCTCTATCCCATATTTTTGATGTTTATCCCGTTTTCATCCCGTTTTCATCCCGTTTTCATCCCGTTTTCATCCCGTTTTCATCCCGTTTTCATCCCGTTTTCATCCCGTTTTCATCCCGTTTTCATCCCGTTTTCATCCCGTTTTCATCCCGTTTTCATCCCGTTTTCATCCCGTTTTCCTGTTATTCTCTATCCTGTTTTCATCCCATTTTTTGCATTTTCCCATTTTCCTATTATCTCTATCCCGTATTTATCACATTTATCATATTTATCATATTTATCCCATTATCCTCTATCCCACATTAATCCCATTATCCTGTCACTCTCTATCCCATATTTCTCTCATTTTCCTGCCATGCTCTATTCCATATTTTTGATGTTTATCCCCTTTTCTCATTATTTTTATCCCGTTTTTATCCCGTTTTTATCCCCTTTTTTTTCCTGTTATCCTCCATCCCGTTTGTTTTCATCCCGTTTTCTTGTTATTCTCTATCCCGTTTTCATCCCATTTTTTGCATTATCCCATTTTCCCATTTTCCTATTATCTCTATCCCGTATTTATCACGTTTATCATATTTATCCCATTTTCCCATTATTGTCTATCCCACATTAATCCCATTATCCCATTATCCTCTATCCCATATTTCTCCCATTTTTCTGTCATGCTCTATTTCATAGTTTTGATGTTTATCCTCTTTTCTCATTATTCTCTATCCCATATTTTGTCCCATATTTTGTCCCATATTATTTTATCCCATATTTTATTTTATCCCATATTTATTCAATATTTTATTTTATCCCATATTTTACTTTGTCCCATATTGATCCCATATTTTATCTGATATTTTATCTCATATTTTACCCCATATTTTATTTTATCCCATATTTATTCCATATTTTATTTTATCCCATATTTTGTTTTATCCCGTATTTTATCCCATATTTTATCCCCCATTTCTCCCACATTTTTCCCATTTCCCCACCCCGCTCCAGCTCTTCCCAGCAGGGGATTTTTCTGGGATGTCCTTTCCCAGCCCGGGTGGGATTTAGGGCTTTAATCCCAAATAATTTCAGTAATCCCATTAATCCCATTAATCCCAATAATCCTGTGGGGACAGCTGGGGACACTGGGATTGTGTGGGACAGGGAGGGGGAGTGGGGGAACAGCGGGATTGGGATTGGGGGAAAGAGGGGTGAGAAGGGAATTTTATGGGGAAAAAATGGATGGAAATGGGATTTTGGAGGGAAAAAAGGGATAAAAGGGGATTTTATGGGGGAAAAAAAGGGGTAAAAATGGGATTTTTGGTGGGAAAAGTAGGATATAAAAAGGATTTTTTGGGAGAAAGAGGGATAAAAAGGGGATTTTGGAGGGAAAAATGGGATAAAAATGGGATTTTGGCAGAAAAAAGGGATAAAAATGGGATTTTGGACAGGAAAATGGATAAAATTGGAATTTTGGGAGGAAAATGGGATAAAAAGAGGATTTTTGGGGGAAAAGAGAGATAAAAAGGGGATTTTGGAGGGAAAAGTAGAATAACAAGGGGATTTTGGGGGAAAAGAGGGATAAAAAGGGGATTTTGGGGGAAAAGAGGGAGAAAAAGGGGATTTTGGAGGAAAAAAAGGGATAAAAGGGGATTTTTGGGGGTAAGAGACCGGAAAAAATGGGATTTTGGGGGAAAAGAGGAATGAAAAGGGGATTTTGAAGAGAAAAGAGAGATAAAAAGAGGATTTTTTGAGGCAAATCCTGAAATATCCCATCAGGAAACTTGACAGGTGGGGAGGAAAAGGATAAAAAGGAGATTTTTGGAGGGAAAAAAGGGGTAAAATTGGAATTTTTGGCTGAAAAAAATGGATGAAAAGGGGACTTTTGGAGGAAAACAGATATAAAATTCGGATTTTTGGATGAAAAACAGATGAAATTGGGAGTTTTTGGAGGAAAAAAGGGATAAAAATGGGATCTTTGGGTAAAAATGGGGATAAAAAGGGGGACTTTTGGAGGAAAAAAGGAAAAAACTGGAATTTTTTGATAGAAGAGGGATAAAAATGGGATTTTTGGCTTAAAAACAGGAATAAAAATGGGATTTTCGGATGAAAAACAGGGATAAAATTGGGATTTTTGGAGGAAAAAAAACCCCTGAGATTTTGGATGAAAAATGATAAAATTGGGATTTTGGGGTAAAAAACAAAGATAAAAATGGGATTTTTGGTTAATAAAAGGGATAAAAATGGGATTTTTGGATGAACACCAGGGAAAAATTGGGATTTTTGGAGGAAAAACAGGGATAAAAAATAGGGATGAAAATGGGAATTTTGGGAGGAAAAAGGGGATAAAAATGGGATTTTTAGATTACAAAATGGATAAAAATGGGATTTTTGAGAAAAAACTGGTAAAATTGGGAATTTTGGAGGAAAAGCAGGGATAAAAATGGGAGTTTTGGATTAAAAAAAGGATAAAAATGGGATTTTTAGAAGGGAAAAACGGGATTTTTGGATGAAAAAATGGGAATTTTGGGAGGAAAAATGGGGCTAAAATAAAGTGGGAATTTTGGGAGGAAAAACAGGGATAAAAATGGGAATTTGAGAGGAAAAACATGGATAAAAATGGTATGAAAATGGGATTTTTGGAGAAAAAATAGGGATAAAAAACAAGGATAAAAAATGGGAATTTTGGGAGGAAAAAGGTATAAAAATGGAATCTTTGGAGGAAAAACAGGGATAGAATTGGAATTTTTGGATGAAATACAGGTAAAAATGGGATTTTTGGAGGACAAAAGGGATAAAAATGGGATTTTTGGAAGGGAAAAGCGGGATTTTTGGATTAAAAAAATGGGGAATTTTGGGAGGAAAAACAGAGATAAAAAGCAGGGATGAAAACGGGATTATTGGAGGAAAAAAGGTATAAAAATGGGATTTTTTGATAAAAAAATGGATAAAAATGGGATTTTTGGAAGGGAAAAAAGGGATTTTTGGATGAAAAAATGGGAATTTTGGGAGGAAAAACCGGGATAAAATGGGATTTTTGAGAAAAAAACAGGGATAAAATTGGGATTTTTTGATAAAAAAATAGATAAAAACGGGATTTTTGGGATGAAAAAATGGGAATTTTGGGCGGCAAAACAGAGATAAGAAGCAGGGATGAAAATGGGATTATTGGAGGAAAAAAGGTATAAAAATGAGGTTTTTGAGGAAAAAAATGGATAAAAATGGGATTTTTGGAAGGGAAAAAAGGGATTTTTGGATGAAAAAAATGGGAATTTTGGGAGGAAAAACAGGGATAATATGGGATTTTTGAGAAAAAAACAGGGATAAAATTGGGATTTTTGGATAAAAAAGTGGATAAAAATGGGATTTTTGGAAGGGAAAAAGGGATTTTTGGATGAAAAACAGGGATAAAAAACAGGGATAAAAAAGGGAATTTTGGGAGGAAAAACAGGGATAAAAATGGGAATTTTGGAAGGGAAAAAGCGGGATTTTTGGATGAAAAAATGGGAATTTTGGGAGGAAAAATGGGGATTAAAAAATGGGAATTTTGGGAGGAAAAACAGATTTTCGGATAAAAAAATGGGGGATAAAAATCAGATTTTTGGAGGAAAAAAGGTATAAAAACGGGATTTTTGGAAGGGAAAAGCAGGATTTTTGGATGAAAAATGGGAATTTTGGCGCTAAATCCCAAATTCCCATTTCCCAGGAAGGAGACGAGGATATCTACGGCGAGGTTCGGGACGAGGCGTCGGATGAGGACCTGGAGGGGGACGAGGCTGTGGTGCGCTGCACCCTGTCTGCCAACGTGAGTCAGGGCTGGGGAATGGGAATTATGGGGGAATTCTGGGGAAATTTGGGAATTCTGGGCGAATTCGGGAATTCTGCGGGAAATTCGGGGTGGAGTTGATGTCATTTAGAGTGGAGAGAAATGTTGGAATTGTCTAGCGTTTCCAAAAATGGGGTAAATCTCTAAATTTAATCCCAAAATTCAATCCCAAAATGGGATTTTAATCCCTAAATTTAATCCCTAAATCCCTGGATTCCTGTGCCACCCTGAATTCCAATCAGGGAAATAATAGGATTTTTGGGATTTTCCAATGTGAAGTTTTGTGGGATTGGGGTGGAGTTGATGTCATTTAGGGTGGAGAAAAACCTCAAGGCTTTCCAACATCAAAATGGGGTTTAATCCCTAAAATTAATCCCTAAATCCCTAAATTGAATCCCTAAATTAAATCCCAAAATGGGGTTTAATCCCTAATTAAATCCTGAATTCCTCTTCCACCCCAAACTCCAAACCCAGGGAATAATGGGGTTTTTGGGATTTACCAGTGGGAATTTGGGAATTCTGTGGGATTTGGGGTGGAGTTGATGTCATTTAGGGTGGAGAAACACCTCAAAATTGTCCAACATCTCACAAAATGGGATTTAATCCCTAAATCTCTGAGTTTCTCTTCCACCCCAAACTCCAAACACAGGGAAATAAGGGGGTTTTTGGGATTTCCCAAATGAAGGAAATTTGGGAATTCTGTGGGATTTGGGTGGAGTTAATGTCATTTAGGGTGGAGAGAAACTTTGGAATTGTCCAACATTAAAATGGGATTTAATCCCAAAAAGCTTCCATTCCACCCAACCTCCACCCCCTCAAAACCCGGGGAATAACAGGATTTTTTTGGGAATTTTTGGGGGGTTTGGGGGATTTTTTGAGGGATTTTTTGGGGGATTTTTAAATTTTTTTTTAATTTTGCGGGTTTTTTTGGATTTTGGGATTTCTTGGGGATGTTCTGAGGAATTTTTTTATTTGGGGGGATTTTTTAAAGGTTTTTTTTGATTTTTGGGGATTTTGGGGATTTTTGGATTTTTGGATTGTTTTTGGTATCTTTTTGGGTTTTTAATTTTTTTATTTTTGGGATTTTTTTGGATTTTTGGGATTTTTAATTTTTTTTTTAAATTAAAAAATTGTGATTTAAAAAAAAAAATTTTTTAAAAATTTTTGGTGGATTTTTTTTTTTTTTGGGGATTTAAAAAAATATTTTAAATTTTTTTTTAAAATTTTTTGTGATTTCTCTGGGCTTCCCCAGCTGGTGGCCTCGGGGGAGCTGATGAGCTCCAAGAAGAAGGATCTGCACCCGCGGGACATCGACGCCTTCTGGCTGCAGAGACAGCTCAGCCGCTTCTACGACGATGCCATCGTGTCCCAGAAAAAGGCTGACGAGGTCCTGGAGATCCTCAAGGTCTGGGAGCTCAAAATTCGGGATGTTTTCCGTCAGAAAAACGGGAATTTGGGACAAAATTTGTGGGTTTTTTCTTCCGTTAAATGGGATTTTGGCGTTTTAATTCGGAAAAGGGAGAGCTTCGGGATTGGTTTGGATTCCCAGGGATCTCCTGATGGGAATGTGGTGGAGTTTCCTGGGAGATCCTCAAAATTTGGGATAGTTTTCCTTCGGAAAAGTGGGAATTTGGGCCAAAATTTAGTGCTTTTTGTTCTGTTGAATGGGATTTTGGCATTTTGATTTGGGAACTGGAGAAGGTTGGGATTGGTTTTGATTCCCAGGGATTTCCTAGTGGGAATGTGGTGGAGTTTCCTGGGAGATCCTCAAAAATTGGGATGTTTTCAGTCCAAAAAGTGTGAATTTGGGTCAAAATTTGTGTTCATTTCATTTAGTTAGATGGGATTTTGGCTGAACTGGAGAACTTTGGGATTGATTTTGATTCCCAGGGATTTCCTGGTGGGAGTGTGGTGGAGTTTCCTGGGAGATCATCCAGATCCTTGGGATTTGGGAATATTTTTCCATCCAAAAACCAGGAATTTGACTCAAAACTTAGTGTATTTTGTCCTGTTAAATGGGATTTTGGCATTTTAATTTGGGTACTGGAGAAGTTTGGGTTGGTTTTGCTTCCAAAGGATTTCCTGATGGGAATGTGGTAGAGTTTCCTAGGAGATCCTCAAGGTCCATGAGCTCGAAATTCGGGAAGTTTTCCATCAGAAAAACGGGAATTTGAGTCAAAATTTGTGGGTTTTTTCTTCCGTTAAATGGGATTTTGGCGTTTTAATTCGGAAAAGGGAGAGCTTCGGGATTGGTTTGGATTCCCAGGGATCTCCTGATGGAAATGTGGTGGAGTTTCCTGGGAGATCCTCAAAATTTGGGATAGTTTTCCTTCGGAAAAGTGGGAATTTGGGCCAAAATTTAGTGATTTTTGTTCTGTTAAATGGGATTTTGGCATTTTGATTTGGGAACTGGAGAAGGTTGGGATTGGTTTTGATTCCCAGGGATTTCCTAGTGGGAATGTGGTAGAGTTTCCTAGGAGATCATCCAGATCATCAAAATCTGGGATGTTTTCTGTTGGAAAAATGGGAGTTTGGGTCAAAATTTATGTGTTTTGTTGTGTTAAATGTGATTTTGGCTGAACTGGAGAAGGTTGGGGTTGGTTTTGATTCTTAGGGATTTCCCAATGGGAATGTGGTGGAGTTTCCTAGGAGATCCTCAAGGTTGGTGAGCTCAGAGCCTCAAAATCCAGGATGGTTTCTGTCAGAAAAATGGGAATTTGGGTCAAAATTTAGTGCATTTTTTCTGTTAAATGGGATTTTGGCCAAACTGGAGAAGGTTGGGTTTCCCGATGGGAATGTGGTGGAGTTTCCTGGGAGATGATCCAGATCCTCAAAATTTGGGATGTTTTTCCATCTAAAAAGTGGGAATTGGCCTCAAAACCCATTCTGGGTGTTTCGTCCCGTTAAATGGAATTTTGGCCGAACTGGAGAAGGTTGGGATTGGTTTTGATTCCCAGGGATTTCCCAATGGGAATGTGGTGGAGTTTCCTGGGAGTTCCTCAAGGTTGGTGAGCTCAGAACCACGAAATCCGGGATGGTTTCTGTTGCAAAAATGGGAATTTGGGTCAAAATTTGTGGGTTTTATGTCATGTTAAATGGGATTTTTGCGTTTTAATTTGGGTGCTGGAGAAGGTTGGGGTTGGTTTTGATTCCCAGGGATTCTCCTGATAGGAATGTGGTGGAGTTTCCTGGGAGGTCTTCCAGATCATCAAAATCTGGGATGTTTTCTGTTAGAAAAGTGGGAATTTGGGTCAAAATCTAGTGCGTTTTGTTCTTTTAAATGGGATTTTGGCATTTTAATTTGGGTGCTGGAGAAGGTTGGGATTGGTTTTGATTCCCAGGCATTTCCTAGTGGGATTGTGGTGGAGTTTCCTTGGAGATCCTCACAATTTGGGATGGTTTGTGTCGGAAAAATGGGAATTTGGGTCAAAATTCATGGGCTTTTGGTCATGTTAAATGGGATTTTGGCCGAACTGGAGAAGGTTGGGGTTGGTTTTGATTCTCAGGGATCTCCCAATAGGAATGTGGTAGAGTTTCCCAGGAGATCATCCAGATCATCAAAATCTGGGATGTTTTCTGTTGGAAAAATGGGAGTTTGGATCAAAAGTTATGGGTTTTGTTGTGTTAAATGTGATTTTGGTGTTTTAATTTGGGAACTGGAGAAGATTGGGTTGGGTTTGATTCCCAGGGATTTCCCGATGGGAATGTTGGTTTCTGATGGAGTTTCCTAGGAGATCCTCCAGATCCTCAAAATTTGGGATGTTTTCAGTCCAAAAAGTGGGAGTTTGGGTCAAAATTTATTGTTTTTTGTCGTTTTAAATGGGATTTTGGCCAAACTGGAGAAGGTTGGGGTTGGTTTTGATTCTCAGGGATTTCCCAGTGGGAATGTGGTGGAGTTTCCTGGGAGTTCCTCAAGGTTGGTGAGCTCGGAACATGGAAATTTGGGATGTTTTCTGTCGGAAAAACGGGAATTTGGGTCAAAATTTGTGGGTTTTTGGTCATGTTAAATGGGATTTTGGCTGAACTGGGGAAGGTTGGATTGGTTTTGATTCCCAGGGATCTCCTGGTGGGAATGTGGTGGAGTTTCCTGGGAGATCTTCCAGATCCTCAAAATTTGGGATGTTTTTCAATCTAAAAAGTGGGAATTGGCCTCAAAACCCATTCTGTGTGCTTCGTCCCATGAAATGGGATTTTGGCCGAACTGGAGAAGTTTGGGGTTGGGTTTGATTCCCAATGGGAATGTGGTGGAGTTTGCAGGGAAATCCTCCAGAGCCTCAAAATCCGGGGTGGTTTCTGTCTGAAAAGTGGGAATTTGGGTCAAAATTTGGTGGTTTTTGTCATGTTAAATGGGATTTTGGCTAAACTGGAGAGCTTTGGGATTGGTTTTGATTCCCAGGGATTTCCTGGTGGGAATGTGGTGGAGTTTCCTGGGAGATCATCCAGATCCTTGGGATTTGGGAATATTTTTCCATCCAAAAACCAGGAATTTGACTCAAAACTTAGTGTATTTTGTCCTGTTAAATGGGATTTTGGCATTTTAATTTGGGTACTGGAGAAGTTTGGGTTGGTTTTGCTTCCAAAGGATTTCCTGATGGGAATGTGGTAGAGTTTCCTAGGAGATCCTCAAGGTCTGGGAGCTCGAAATTTGGGAAGTTTTCCATCAGAAAAACGGGAATTTGGGTCAAAAGTTATGGGTTTTGTTCTGTTAAATGGGATTTTGACATTTTAATTTGGAAAAGGGAGAGCTTCGGGATTGGTTTTGATTCCCAGGGATCTCCTGATGGAAATGTGGTGGAGTTTCCTGGGAGATCCTCAAAATTTGGGATGGTTTTCCTTCGGAAAAGTGGGAATTTGGGCCAAAATTTAGTGCTTTTTGTTCTGTTGAATGGGATTTTGGCAATTTGATTTGGGAACTGGAGAAGGTTGGGATTGGTTTTGATTCCCAGGGATTTCCTAGTGGGAATGTGGTAGAGTTTCCTAGGAGATCATCCAGATCATCAAAATCCGGGATGTTTTCTGTTGGAAAAATGGGAGTTTGGGTCAAAATTTATGTGTTTTGTTGTGTTAAATGTGATTTTGGCTGAACTGGGGAAGGTTGGGGTTGGTTTTGATTCCCAGGGATTTCCCAATGGGAACATAGTGGAGTTTCCTGGGAGATCCTCAAGGTCAGTGAGCTCGGAACATGGAAATTTGGGATGTGTTGTGTTGGAAAAACAGGAATTTGGGTCAAAATTCATGGGTTTTTTTCTTCCGTTAAATGTGATTTTGGCCGAACTGGAGAAGGTTGGGGTTGGTTTTGATTCCCAGGCATTTCCCAATGGGAATGTGGTGGAATTTCCTGGGAGGTGCTCAAAATCTGGGATGGTTTTCCATCAGAAAAGTGGGAATTTGGACTCAAAATTCCTTCTGTTTTTCTTCATCCCATTAAATGGGATTTTGGCCAAACTGGAGAAGGTTGGGGTTGGTTTTGATTCCCAGGGATTTCCCAATGGGAACATAGTGGAGTTTCCTGGGAGATCCTCAA
Organism: Lichenostomus cassidix; assembly: GCF_008360975.1. NCBI lineage: Eukaryota > Metazoa > Chordata > Aves > Passeriformes > Meliphagidae > Lichenostomus > Lichenostomus cassidix. The sequence goes on along the minus strand of NC_139502.1, from coordinate 3,538,197 downwards.
GGTTGGTGAGCTCAGAACATGAAAATTTGGGATGTTTTCTGTCAGAAAGACAGGAATTTGGGTCAAAAGTTATGGGTTTTATGTCATGTTAAATGGGATTTTGGTGTTTTAATTTGGGAACTGGAGAAGGTTGGGATTTCTCAATGGGAATGTGGTGGAGTTTCCTGGGAGATCCTTGAAATTTGGGATGTTTTGTGTCGGAAAAATGGGAATTTGGATCAAAATTTGTGGTTTTTTTCTTCCGTTAAATGGGATTTTGGCCAAACTGGAGAAGATTTGGGTTGGTTTTGGTTCCCAGGCATTTCCTAGTGGGATTGTGGTGGAGTTTCCTTGGAGATCCTCAAAATTTGGGATGGTTTGTGTCGGAAAAATGGGAATTTGGGTCAAAATTCATGGGCTTTTGGTCATGTTAAATGGGATTTTGGCCAAACTGGAGAAGTTTGGGTTGGGTTTGGTTCCAAAGGATTCTCCTGATGGGAATGTGGTGGAGTTTCCTAGGAGATCCTCAAAATTCAGGATGTTTTTCCTTTGCAAAAGTGGGAATTTGGGTCAAAATTTAGTGTATTTTGTTGTGTAAAATGGGATTTTGGCGTTTTCATTTGGGAACTGGAGAAGTTTGGGGTTGGTTTTGATTCCAAGGGATCTCCTAGTGGGAATGTGGGTTTGTGGTGGAGTTTCCTAGGAGATCCTTGGGGTTTGGGAATATTTTTCCATCCAAAAAGCGGAAATTGGCCTCAAAATTCCTTCCGTTGTCATCCTATTAAATGTGATTTTGGCCAAACTGGGGAACCTTGGGTTGGTTTTGGTTCCCAGGGATCTCCTGGTGGGATTGTGGTGGAGTTTCCTAGGAGATCCTCCAGATTCTCAAAATTTGGGATGTTTTTCCATCTAAAAATTGGGAATTTGGGTCAAAATTTAGTGCATTTTGTTCTGTTAAATGGGATTTTGGTTGAACCAGAGAAGGTTGGGATTGGTTTTGATTCCCAGGGATTTCCCGATGGGAATGTGGTGGAGTTTCCTGGGAAATCCTCAAAATCTGGGATGTTTTCTGTTGGAAAAATGGGAATTTGGGTCAAAATTTATGTGTTTTTGGTCATTTTAAATGGGATTTTGGCATTTTGATTTGGGAACTGGAGAAGGTTGGAATTGGTTTTGATTCCCAGGGATTTCCTGATGAAAATATGGTGGAGTTTCCTAGGAAATCCTCAAAATCTGGGATATTTTTCCATCTAAAAAGTGGGAATTTGGGTCAAAATTCCTTGTTTTTCTTCATCCCATTACATGGAATTTTGGCCAATCTGGAGAAGGTTGGGATTTGTTTTAATTCCCAGAGATCTCCTGATGGGAATATCATGGAGTTTCCTGGAGATCCTCCTCCATGGAGATCCTGGTGTGGAAAACTGGGAATTGAGGAGGCTGGGATTGTTTTCCAGGCTCCAGGATTGGTTTTCCAGGAATTTTTTCCTTCTCAGAGCTTCTCCAGGACCTTTCCCAGGATATTTGCAGCCTGAGAGTTTTGCTGAACTTATCCAGATAAGGAAAAAATGGGAAAAGGGAATTGGGAGCCAGGAAAAGCAGCTTTTTTGGGAAATTTGGCATCAGGAAAAACAGCTAGTTTTGGAAATTCAGGCCAAGGAAAAATCAGATTTTTCTGGGAAATTGGGCATCAGGAAAATCAGATTTTTCTGGGAAATTTGGCATCAGGAAAATCAGATTTTCTGGGAAATTTGGCATCAGGAAAAGCAGCTATTTTTGGGAAATTTGGCATCAGGAAAAGCAGATTGCCTGGGAAATCAGGGATCAGGAAAAGCAGTTTTTCTGGGAAATTAAGGACAAAGAAAAGCAGCTATTTTTGGAAATTAAGGACAAGGAAAATCAGATTTTCTGGGAAATTTCCCATCAGGAAAAACAGCTTTTTTGGGCAATTTGACACCAGAAAAAACAGCTTTTCTGGGAAATTCCCATCCTGAGACACAACCCTCCTTTTCCTGAGCTCACCCCTCATTTCCCCTGATTTTCCCCCGAACATTCCATGATTTTCCCCTGAACATTTCCTGATTTTCCCCTGAACATTTCCTGATTTTCCCTTGAACATTCCCTGATTTTCCCCTGAACATTCCATGTGGTTTCCCCTCAACATTCCATGTGTTTTCCCCTCAACATTCCACGTTTTTCCCCTCAACATTCCATGTTTTTTCCCCTCAACATTCCATGATTTTCCCCCTGAACATTCCCTGATTTTCCCCTGAACATTCCACGTTTTTCCCCTCAACATTCCATGTTTTTTCCCCTGAGCATTCCATGATTTTCCCCCTGAACATTCCCTGGTTTTCCCCTGAACATTCCACGTTTTTCCCCTGAACATTCCACGTTTTTCCCCTCAACATTCCATGTGTTTTCCCCTCAACATTCCATGGTTTTCCCCTCAACATTCCATGGTTTTCCCCTCAACATTCCATGGTTTTTCCCCTGAACATTCCCTGATTTTCCCTGAACATTCCCTGATTTTCCCCTGAACATTCCCTGGTTTTCCCCTGAACATTCCCTGGTTTTCCCCTGAACATTCCCTGGTTTCCCCCTCAACATTCCACGTTTTTCCCCTCAACATTCCACATTATTCCCCTGAACATTCCACGTTTTTCCCCTCAACATTCCACGTTTTTCCCCTCAACATTCCACGTTATTCCCCTGAACATTCCACGTTTTTCCCCTCAACATTCCACGTTTTTCCCCTCAACATTCCACGTTTTTCCCCTCAACATTCCACGTTTTTCCCCTCAACATTCCACGTTTTTCCCCTCAACATTCCACGTTTTTCCCCTCAACATTCCCTGATTTCCCCTGAACATTCCATGTTTTTCCCGTTTTCCCAGACGGCCAGTGACGATCGGGAATGTGAGAACCAGCTGGTGCTGCTGCTGGGCTTCAACACCTTCGACTTCATCAAGGTGCTGCGGCAGCACCGCATGATGAGTGAGTCACTGCCTTGTCCCCTGGTTTTCCCCATTTTTTCCTTACTTTTTCCCTTTTTTCCCCTATTTATTTTCCCCCTATTTTTTCCCTATTTATTTTCCCCCCTAATTTCCCCCCTATTTGTTCCCTATGGTTTCCCCTATGGTTTCCCCCCTGGTTTCCTATTTTCCCCATTTATTTTTCCTATTTTCCCCCATTTTCACCCTATTTATTTTCCCTGTTTTCCCCCTATTTTCCCCTGTTTTTTCCTTTTTATTTCCCTTTCCCCCTATATTATTTCCCCCTATATTATTTCTATATTATTTCCCTATATTATTTTCCCCTATATTATTTTCCCCCTATTTTCCCCCTATTTTTTTCCCTTTCCCCATTTTCTTCCCCCATTTTTCTTCCCCCTATTTATTTTTTCCCTATTATTTTTTCCCTATTTTCCCCCCATTTTTCCCCTATTTTCCCTTTTTTTCCTGGTTTTCCCGGTTTTCCGATGGGATTCCAGCACGGTCCAGGTGGTGTTGGACCTGGCTGTGCTCATTTTTTGGGATTTATCCTCGTTGTTTTGAGGATTTTCCTGCTTTTCCCAGTTCTGTACTGTGCTCAGAGTGAGGCGGAGAAGGGAAAAAGGGAATTTGGTGTCAGGAAAAGCAGATTTCCTTGAAAGTTAGGAATCAGAAAAAGCAGCTTTGCTGGGAAATTAGAGTCTAGGAAAAATAGCTTTTTTGTGAAATTGGAGAGCAGGAAAAGCAGCTTTGCTGGGAAATTAGGATCAGGAAAAGCAGTTTTCCTGGGAAATTTGGTGCTGTGAAAAGTAGCTTTAATGGGAAATTGAACACCAGGAAAAGGAATTTTTCTTGGGAAATTGGGAGCCAGAAAAAGCAACTTTCTTGTGGAATTTTCATCCTGAGAGATGATGCTCCTTTTGCTGCGATCACCCCTGATTTTTCCCTGATTTCCCCCTTATTTTTCCCTGGATTTCTCCCTTGTTTTTCCACGAATTTTCTCTGATTTCCCTGATTTCCCTGGGTTTCAGTCCTGTACTGCACACTCCTGGGCAACGCGCAGAGCGAGGCAGAGAAGGGAAAAGGAAATCGGGTGTCAGGAAAAGCAGATTTCCTGGGAAATTTGGAATCAGAAAAAGCAGCTTTTTTGGAAATTACGGACTAAGAAAAGCAGCTTTCATAGGAAATTGGACACCAGGAAAAGCAGTTTTTTGGGGAAATTAGGATCAGGAAAAGCAGCTTTTCTGGGGAGTTTTCATCCTGAGCGATGACGCTCCTTTTGCTGGGATTCCCTCTGATTTTCCCTGGATTCCCCCCTCATTCTTCCCCAAATTTTCCCTGATTTTTCCCGGATTTTCCCTGGATTTTCACACATTTTTCCCCTCATTTTTCCCTGATTTCCCTGGGTTCCAGTCCTGTACTGCACACTCCTGGCCAGCGCGCAGAGCGAGGCAGAGAAGGAGAGGATCATGGGCAAGATGGAAGCTGATCCCGAACTCGCCAAGTTCCTCTACCAGCTGCACGAGACCGAGAAGGAGGATCTCATCCGGGTCAGGGAACGGGGGTTTGGGGGGTTTGGGGGAGTTTGTGGGGTTTGATTGTGGGGGTTGGTGGAATTAGTGGGGTTGGTGGGGTCTGTGGGGTTATTGGGGTTTGGGGGTGTTTATGGGGTTAGTAGGGTTTGGGGGTTAGTGGAATTAGTGGGGTTAATGTGGTCTGTGGGGTTAATGGGGTTTGGGGGCTTAATGGGGTTTAGGGGGTTTGGGTGAGTTTGTGGGGTTTGGGGATTAGTGGAATTAGTGGGGTCTGTGGGGTCAATGGGGTCTGTGGGGTTAATGGGGTCTGTGGGGTTAATGGGGTTTGGGGGGTTAATGGGGTTTAGGGGGTTTGGGTGAGTTTGGGTGAGTTTGTGGGGTTTGGGGATTAGTGGAATTAGTGGGGTCTGTGGGGTCAATGGGGTCTGTGAGGTTTGGGATCTGTGGCGTTAGTGGAATTAGTGGGGTCTGTGGGGTTAGTTGGGTCTGGGAGATCTGTGGGGTTAATGGGTTCTGTGGGGTTAATGGGGTTTGGGGGAGTTTATGGGGTTAGTAGGGTTTGGGGGTTAGTGGAATTAGTGGAGTTTATGGGGTCTGTGGGGTTAATGGGGTTTAGGGGATTTGGGGGTTAGTGGAATTAGTGGGGTTGGTGGAGTTAGTGGGGTTAGTTATTGGGGTTTGATAGTGGGGTTTGTGAAGTTTGATAGTGGAGTTTGTGGGGTTTGTGAATGGGGTTGGTTAGTGGGGTTTGATAGTGGAGTTAGTGGGGTTTGGGGGGTTTGTGGGATTTGTGGGGTCGGTGGGGTTAGTGAGTGGAGTTAGTGGGAGTTTGTGGGGTTAGGGAGGTTAGTGGGATCTGTGGGGTTAGTGGGGTTTGATTGTGGGGTTTGTGAAGCTTGCTAGTGGGGTTTGTTAGTGGAGTTTGTGGGGTCTGTGAGTGGATTAGTGGGGTTTGTTAGTGCAGTCAATGGTGTTGGTGGGGTTTGTGGGGATTTGGGGGTTAGTGGGATTTGGTGGGGTTAGTTAGTGGAGTTAGTGGGGTTTGTTAATGGGGTTTGTGGGGTTAGTGGAGTTTGTAGGGTTTGATAGTGGAATTAGTGGGGTTTGATAGTGGAGTTTGTAGGGTTTGATAGTGGAATTAGTGGGGTTTGATAGTGGAGTTAGTGGAGTTTGTTAGTGGAGTTAGATAGTGGAACTTGTGGGATCTGTGGGGTTTGTGGGATCTGTGGGGTCTGTGGGATCGGCTGGCTGGCAGGCAGAGCTGCTGGCTCAGCTGGATTTCCCCAAATCCGTGGGAAGAACAATCCTGTCAGCATTTCCCCTTTCCCAGGAAAAGGGTTGGATCAGCGATTTCCCAGCTGGGAGCTGTTTGGGGTGAGGGGAGGTGGGAGAAGGGAGTTCGGGAGCAGGGAAATGGGAAATTTGGGATCAGGAAAAGCAGTTTTTTTGGGAGATTTGCGATCAGGAAAAGCAGTTTTTTGGGAGATTTGGGATCAGGAAAAGCAGGTTTTTTGGGAGATTTGGGATCAGGAAAAGCAGTTTTTTGGGAGATTTGGGATCAGGAAAAGCAGGTTTTTTGGGAGATTTGGGATCAGGAAAAGCAGTTTTTTTGGGAGATTTGGGATCAGGAAAAGCAGTTTTTTTGGGAGATTTGGGATCAGGAAAAGCAGGTTTTTTGGGAGATTTGGGATCAGGAAAAGCAGGTTTTTTGGGAGATTTGGGATCAGGAAAAGCAGGTTTTTGGGGAGATTTGGGATCAGGAAAAGCAGCTTTTTTGGGAGATTTGGGATCAGGAAAAGCAGCTTGTTTGGGAGATTTGGGATCAGGAAAAGCAGCTTGTTTGGGAGATTTGGGATCAGGAAAAGCAGCTTGTTTGGGAGATTTGGGATCAGGAAAAGCAGCTTGTTTGGGAGATTTGGGATCAGGAAAAGCAGCTTGTTTGGGAGATTTGGGATCAGGAAAAGCAGCTTGTTTGGGAGATTTGGACACCAGGAAAAATGGGAAATTTGGGATCAGGAAAAGCTTTCCTGGCTGTCACTTCCATAGGGCTGGAATTTGGAATTTGCACTCCCATGAGGGATTTTGGGGTTTTTGAGGAATTCACATCCCATTCCTGCTGAATTGTGGGAAAACCCCACAGGCTGTGTGGGACTGAGAGTTATCCTGGTTTGGGATAATCTGTGGGATCCCGATATTCCCAGGGGTTAAATCCCGATATTCCCAGGGGTTAAATCCCGATATTCCCAGGGGTTAAATCCCGATATTCCCAGGGGTTAAATCCCGATATTCCCTGGGGTTAAATCCCAATATTCCCATGGCTCAATCCCGATATTCCCTGGGGTTAAATCCTGATATTCCCAGAGCTCAATCCCGATATTCCCTGAGCTCAATCCCAATATTCTCAAAAATAATTCCTGATATTCCCTGAGCTCAATCCCGATATTCCCTGGGGTTAAATCCCGATATTCCCTGGGGTTAAATCCCGATATTCCCTGGGGTTAAATCCCGATATTCCCATGGCTCAGTTCTGATATTCCCAGAGCTCAATCCCAATATTCCCAAGGTTCTATCCCGATATTCCCAAGGCTCAGTCCCGATATTCCCTGGGGTTAAATCTCGATATTCCCAAAGATCAATCCCAATATTCCCTGGGGTTAAATCCCGATATTCCCGGTTCTCAATCCTGATATTCCCTGGATCTCAATCCCGATATTCCCATGGCTCAGTCCCGATATTCCCGGTTCTCAATCCCGACATTCCACAGGAGGAACGTTCCCGCCGGGAGCGCGTGCGCCAATCCCGGATGGACACTGACCTGGAGACGATGGACCTGGACCAGGGAGGAGAGGTAAATCCGTGGATTTTTCCTTAAAAATCCTCCCAGCACTGCACAGAAAGCTTTCCTGGGAAATTAGGACCAGGAAAAGGAGGTTTTTTGGGAAATTGGGAGTCAGGAAAAGTAGTTTTTTTGGGAATTTAGGGATCAGGAAAAGCAGTTTTCCTGGGAAATTGGGAGCCAGGAAAAGCAGGTTTTTGGGGAAATTTGGATCAGGAAAAGCAGTTTTTTTGTGAAATTGAGAGTTGGGAAAAGCAACTTTTTTTTGAAATTTGGCACCAGGAAAAGCAGCTTTAATGTGAAATTATTAACCAGGAAGAGAACTTTTCCTGGGAGAACGTGCATCAGGAAAAATATCTTTTTCAGGAAATTTGGATCAGGAAAAACAGTTTTCCTGGGAAATTTGGCAGCAAGAAAAGTAGCTGTTTTGGGAAATTGGGAGTCAGGAAAAGCAGCTTTTTTTGGAAATCTGGCACCAGTAAATGCAGCTTTAATGGGAAAATTAAGTCAGGAAAAGCAGCTTTCCTGCGAAATTATTAACCAGGAAAAACAGCATTTCTGGGGAATTGGGATCAAGAAAAGCAGCTTTCCTGGCGAACCTGGATCAGGAAAAGCAGCTCTTTTTGGGAAATTGGGAGCCAGTAAAACCAGTTTTAATGGGAAATTAGGGACCAGGAAAAGTAGCTTTTCTGGCAAATTGGGGATCAGGAAAAACAGCTTTTTTGGGAAATTGGGCACAGAAAAATCATCTTTCCCAGGCTATTTCCAGTGTGGTGTTTTGCTGCGCTGAGCTGTTCTCCGGATGCAGAGCCAATTCCCTAACCATTTGCAGAGCCAATTCCCTGACCATTTTCCCAAATTTCCATATTTCCGGGGTTTTCCAGGCGCTGGCCCCGCGGCAGGTGCTGGATCTGGAGGATCTGGTGTTCGCCCAGGGCAGTCACTTCATGGCCAACAAGCGCTGCCAGCTGCCCGACGGCTCCTTCCGGCGCCAGCGCAAGGGCTACGAGGAGGTGCATGTGCCAGCGCTGAAACCCAAAGCCTTCGGGGCTGACGAGGTGAGCTGGGAATGGGGAGAGCCCAAAAATGGGGGGAGACTGGGAATTGGGGTCCTGGAAAATAGTGAGAGCCTGAAAAATGGGATCCTGAAAAATGGGATCCTGAAAAATGGGATCCTGAAAAATGGGTGTGATACTGAAAAATGGATGGAAGCCTGAAAAATGGGATCCTGAAAAACTGAGGTGAGACTGGGAATTGGGGGAGACTGAGAATTGGGGTCCTGAAAAATGTGATCTTGAAAAATGGGTGTGAGCCTGAAAAATGGGATCCCTAAAAATTGATGTGATACTGAAAAATGGATGTGAGCCTGAAAAATGGGATCCTGAAAATGGGGTGAGACTGTAAATTGGGGTGAGACTGGGAATTGAGGTCCTGGAAATGGGGGTGAGACTGGGAGCTGGGGAGAGACTGGGAATTAGGGGAGACTGGAAAGTGGGGGTGATCCTGGAAATTGGGGTCCTGAAAAATAGTGTGAGCCTGAAAAATGGGATCCTGAAAATGGGTGTGAGCCCAGAAATGGGATCTTAAAAAAGGGGCGTGATACTGAAAAATGGATGTGAGCCTGAAAAATGGGATCCCTAAAAATTGGGGTGAGCCTGGAAAATGGGGTGAGCCTGGGAATTGGGGGTGAGCCCACAAATGGGGTCCTGGAAATGGGGGTGATCCTGAAAAATTGGGGTGAGACTGGAAAATGGGATCCTGAAAAATGGGGGTGAGACTGGAAAATGGGGGTGAGCCCAAAAATGGGGGTGAGCCCGAAAAATAGGATTTCAGGAGTGGGATCTCTAAAAATGGGCATGATCCAGAAAAATGGGATCCTAAAAAATGGGTGTGATACTGAAAAATGGGATCCTGAAAATGGGATCCTGAAAAATTGGGGTGAGCCTGGAAATTGGGGTCCTGAAAATGGGGGTGAGACTGGAAATTGGGGTCCTGATGGGAAAATGGGATCTCGAAATGGGATCTCGAAAAATGGGGGTGATACTGAAAAAAGGGTGTGATCCCAAAAAATGGGGTCCTGAAAAGCGGGATTCTAGAAAAAGCGTGTAATCCTGAAAAATGGGTGTGTTCCCAAAAAATGGATCCCAAAAAAAGATTTTATCCCAAAACCAGGACCTCAGAGCCTTTCCTGTGCCTAAAGGAGCTCCAGGAGAGCTGGAGAGGGACTGGGGACAAGGGCTGGAGGGACAGGACACAGGGAATGGGGACACACTGGGAAAGGGGAGATTGAAATGGGATTTTGGGCAGGAATGAGGATGGGGAGGGCTGGGATGGAATTCCCAGAGAAGCTGTGGCTGCCCCTGGATCCCTGGAGTGTCCAAGGCCAGGTTGGAATTTGGCTCAGTGGAACTCAATGGTTTTTAAAGTCTTTAAAATCCCTTTCGGCCCAAACCATTCCTGAGAAATTAGGGATCAGGAAAAGCAGATTTTCTGGAATATTTGGCACCAGGAAAGGCAGATTTTCTGGAATATTTGGCACCAGGAAAGGCAGATTTTCTGGAATATTTGGCACCAGGAAAAGCAGATTTTCTGGAATATTTGGCACCAGGAAAGGCAGATTTTCTGGAATATTTGGCGCCAGGAAAAGCAGATTTCCTGGCAGATCAGGGAATTGGAGCCCCCTGGGGTAGCAGAAGGTGTCCCTGGGGGTGACATGGGATGGATTTGGGGTTTGTTCCCATTCTGTGTCCCCAGCTGACCCCACAGCTTCCCCATGGCTGCAGCAACTTCCCAGTTCCTGCTTTCCCACTTCCCAGTTCCCACATTCCCACTTCCCAGTTCAGTTCCCACATTCCCACTTCCCCATTTCCACTTCCCCTGCCCTGGTTTCTGCTCTGGGATTTTTGCTGAGCTCTCAGCTCTGCTTCTGCTGCTTCCTCCCCATGTGGGGCTGGGAAAGAGTGATGGGGAGAAATCCCAGAATTTGATCCTGATATGGGAATGATTAATAAATCCCAGATTTTGATCCTGATCTGGGAATGATTAATAAGTTCTGGATTTTAATCCTGAGCTGGGAGTGATTCATGGGGAGAAATCCCAGAATTTGATCTTAATCTGGTAATGATTAATGGTTAATAAGTCCCACATTTTGATCTTGATATGGGAATGGTTAATAAATTCTGGATTAATGATTAATGGTTAATAAATTCTGGATTTTGATCCTGATCTGGGAATGGTTCATGGGGAGAAACCCCAGATTTTGATCCTGAAGTTGAAACAAATCCTAAATTCCTTGTTCTCTGTTTTTTCCCATTCCCAGCAGTTGGTTTTCATGGAAAAGCTGTCCAAATACACCCAGGCCAGGAGATCAAATCCTAAATTCCATGTTTTCCCCTTTTCCCCATTCCCAGCAATTAGTTTAGGTGGAAAAGCTTTCCCAATAGCCTGTGAGGTTGAACAAACCCTAAATTCCATTTTTCCCTTTTTTCTCATTCCTAACAATTAGTTTCTGTGGAAAAGCTTCCCAAATATGCCCAGACTGGGAGGTTGAAACAAATCCTAAATTCCATGTCTTTCCCTGTTTTTCTCTGCTCCCAACAATTGGTTTCTGTGGAAAAGCTGCCCAAACAGCCTGTGAGGTTGAAACAAATCCTAAATTCCATGTTTTTTCCCTTTTTCCCCATTCCCAGCAATTGGTTCCAGTGGAAAAGCTTCCCAAATACGCCCAGGCCGGGAGGTCAAAATAAATTCTAAATTCCATTTTTTCCCTTTTTTTGCCTTTCCCAGCAATTGCTTTCCATGGAAAAGCTTCCCAAATAGCCAGTGAGGTTAAAACAAATCCTAAATTCCATTTTTTTCCCTTTTTCCCCATTCCCAGCAATTGGTTCCAGTGGAAAAGCTGCCCCAGTAGCTTGTGAGGTTGAACAAATCCTAAATTCCATTTTTCCCCCTTTTTCCCCATTCCCAGCAATTGGTTCCAGTGGAAAAGCTGCCCCAGTAGCTTGTGAGGTTGAACAAATCCTAAATTCCATTTTTCCCCCTTTTTCCCCATTCCCAGCAATTGGTTCCAGTGGAAAAGCTCCCCAAATACGCCCAGGCTGGCTTTGAGGGATTCAAAACCCTGAACCGGATCCAGAGCAAGCTGTACCGAGCGGCACTGGAGACTGATGAGAACCTCCTGCTGTGTGCTCCCACGGTGAGATCCTGGGGTTTGGGGTGAAAATCCTGGGATTTGGGGGGTTTGGGGGATCAGAACCTCCTGCTGTGTGCTCAGACAGTGAGAAATCTTGAGATTTGGGGTGAAAATCCATGGGATTTGGGGATCAGAAGCTCCTGCTGTGTGTTCTGACAGTGAGAAATCCCAGGATTTGGGGTGAAATCCATGGGAATGGGGATTTGAGGGCTCAGAACCTCCTGCTGTGTGCTTCGACGGTAAATTCCGGGATTTGGGGTGAAAATCCATGGGAATGGGGGTGAAAATCCATGGGATTGGGGGTGAAATCCATGGGAATTGGGATTTGGGGAATCAGAACCTGCTTCTCTGGGCTCCCATGGTGAGAAATGCTGGGATTTGAGGTGAGATCCATTGGGATGAGCGGTTTAGGGGATCCTTTCCAGGGATTTTCTGGGATTTGAGCAGTTGGGGGAATCCTTTCCAGGGATTTTCTGGGATTTGGGGGATCATCTCCCCAGATAAACCGGGATTTTTTGGAATGGGGATCATTTTCCTGGAGAATCTGGGTTTTTTTTCTTGGGATTTGCTGGGATTTGAGCAGTTTGGGGATTCTTTCCAAGGATTTTTTGGGATCTGAGCCATTTCCCATTGCCAGGGCGCGGGGAAGACGAACGTGGCGCTGATGTGCATGCTGAGGGAGATCGGCAAACACATCAACATGGATGGAACCATCAATGTGGACGACTTCAAGATCATCTACATTGCTCCCATGAGGTCCTTGGTGCAGGAGATGGTGGGGAGCTTCGGGAAGGTGAGGGAATTTTGGGATTGGATGGATGGGTGGATGATGGATGGATGATGATGGATGATGATGGATGGATGATGGATGGATGGAGATGGAGGATGGGAGGGATGAGGGATGGATGATGGATGGATGGATGATGGATGGATGATGGATGGATGATGGATGGATGATGGATGGATGATGGATGATGGATGGATGGATGATGGATGGATGGATGATGGATGGATGGATGATGGATGGATGGATGATGGATGGATGATGATGGATGGATGATGATGGATGGATGGATGATGGATGGATGATGATGGATGGATGATGGATGATGGATGGATGGATGGATGATGGATGGATGATGGATGGATGATGATGATGGATGGATGGATGATGATGATGGATGGGTGGATGATGATGATGGATGGATGGATGATGATGGATGGATGGATGATGATGGATGGATGATGATGGATGGATGATGATGATGGATGGATGATGATGATGGATGGATGATGATGATGGATGGATGATGATGATGGATGGATGGATGATGATGATGGATGGATGGATGATGGATGAATGGATGATGATGATGGATGGATGATGATGATGACGATGATGATGATGATGGATGATGATGATGACGATGGATGGATGATGATGATGATGATGATGATGATGATGGATGGATGATGATGATGGATGGATGATGATGATGGATGGATGATGATGATGGATGGATGATGACGGATGGATGATGATGACGGATGGATGATGATGACGGATGGATGATGATGGATGGATGATGATGATGGATGGATGATGATGACGGATGGATGATGATGATGGATGATGATGATGATGGATGGATGATGATGATGGATGGATGATGATGATGATGGATGGATGATGATGATGATGGATGGATGATGATGATGGATGGATGATGATGATGATGGATGGATGATGATGATGATGGATGATGATGATGATGGATGGATGATGATGATGATGGATGGATGGATGATGATGGATGGTGGATGATGATGGATGGATGGATGATGATGGATGGGTGGATGATGGTGGATGGGTGGATGATGGTGGATGGGTGGATGATGGTGGATGGGTGGATGATGGTGGATGGGTGGATGATGATGGTGGATGAGTGGATGATGATGGTGGATGGGTGGATGATGATGGATGGGTGGATGATGATGGTGGATGGGTGGATGATGATGGTGGATGGGTGGATGATGATGATGGATGGATGATGATGATGGATGGATGATGATGATGATGGATGGATGATGATGATGGATGGATGATGATGATGATGGATGGGTGGATGATGATGGATGGGTGGATGATGATGGATGGGTGGATGATGATGGATGGGTGGATGATGATGGATGGGTGGATGATGATGGATGGGTGGATGATGGTGGATGGGTGGATGATGGTGGATGGGTGGATGATGGTGGATGGGTGGATGATGGTGGATGGGTGGATGATGGTGGATGGGTGGATGATGGTGGATGGGTGGATGATGATGGTGGATGGGTGGATGATGGTGGATGGGTGGATGATGGTGGTGGATGGGTGGATGATGGTGGTGGATGGGTGGATGATGGTGGTGGATGGGTGGATGATGATGGTGGATGGGTGGATGATGATGGTGGATGGGTGGATGATGATGGTGGATGGATGATGATGATGGTGGATGGATGATGATGATGGTGGATGGATGATGATGATGGTGGATGGATGATGATGATGGTGGATGGATGATGATGATGGTGGATGGATGATGATGATGGTGGATGGACGATGATGATGGTGGATGGACGATGATGATGGTGGATGGACGGATAGATGGACGGATGATGGATGATGATGATGATGGTGGATGGACGGATAGATGGACGGATGATGGATGGAGGGGATGGATAGATGGACAGATTGATAAGGGATGGACAGATGGATGGATGGATGGATGGAGACAAAGTCACATCTAGCTGGAGCCAGGCACCAGTGGTGTCCCCAGGGATCAGGATTGGATCCAGTCCTGTTCAGTATCACTGTCCATGATCCAGATCAAGGGCACCCTCAGTGAATGTGTGGATGACTCAAAGGTGGGTGGGATGTGGATCTGCTGGAAAAGGATCTGGAGAAAGGTCTGGAGCCCCAGGAGAGGCTGAGGGAGCTGGGAAAGGAGCTCAGCCTGGAGAAAAGGGGGATCAGGGCTCTGCACAACTCCTGACAGGAGGGGACAGCTGGGGGAATTTGGGATCTGACCCAGGGAACAGGGACAGGAGGAGAGGGAACAGCCTCAGGCTGGGACAGGGGAGGCTCAGGGTGGGATTTAGGGTGGATTTTGGGGTTATTCCTCCATGGAAAAGCTCTCCATGCTCATTCTGGGGGTTCTCTCTGATACTTTGTCACCTATGGGACAGGATGAGATGGAATGACCCCAGGGGACTTTTGGAATGGGATTTTGGGTGGATTTTGAGGTCATCCCTCCGTGGAAGGGCTCTCCACGCTCACCCTGTGGTTTCCCAGAGCACTTGGCCATTTATGGGACAGGATGAGCCAGAATGACCTCAGGGGACTTTTCAGTGGGATTTGGGGTGGGGTTTTGGGGTCATTCCTCCATGGAAAGGTCTTTCCATGCTCATCTCCTCGGCTTTTCCCCAGTACTTGGCCATATATGGGACAGGATGAGCAGGAACTGCCTCAGGGGACTTTTGGGTGGGATTTGGGGTGGATTTTGGGATCATTGCTCTACGGAAAGGTCTTTCCATGCTCATTCCGTGGGTTCTCTGCAGTGCTTGGCCACTATGGGACAGGATGAGCAGGAATGACCCCAGGGGACATTTGGGTGGGACTTGGGGTGGGATTTTGGGCAGGATTTAGGGTGGGATTTTGGGCAGAATTTTGGGTGGATTTTGGGATCAACCCTCCATGGAAAGGCTCTCCACATTCACCCCAGTGGCTTTTCCCCAGCGCTTGGCCACCTATGGGGACAGGATGAGCAGGAATGACCTCAGGGGACATTTGGGTGGGATTTGGGGTGGATTTTGGGATCATCCCTCCATTCAAAGCTCTCCCCACTCACCCCCTGGTTTCACAGCGCCTGGCCACCTACGGGATCACGGTGGCCGAGCTGACGGGTGACCACCAGCTGTGCAAGGAGGAGATCAGTGCCACGCAGATCATCGTGTGCACCCCGGAGAAGTGGGACATCATCACCCGCAAGGGCGGCGAGCGCACCTACACCCAGCTGGTGCGACTGGTCATACTGGTGAGCGCTGGGAGGGCTGCCCTGGGGCTGGAGCTGGGCTTTGGAGATGGTTCCACCCCAAAACGAGGTTGGGAGGGATCTGGGGGAGGAATTGTCACCTCTGATGGTGGGATGGAATTCCCAGAGAGGCTGTGGTGCCCCTGGATCCCTGGAGTGTCCAAGGCCAGGCTGGAGCAATCTGGGATAATTAAAGTGTCCCTACCCGTGGAAATGGGGTGGGATTTAGGGTCCCTTTCAGCCCAAACCATTCCAGGATTCCATGAGCTGGTTTAGATGGGATTTTGGGAAGGAATTTTTGCCCATGAAGGCAGTTAGGTTGCCCAGAGAAGATCTCAGAGCTTCCTGTGCCTGAAGAGGCTGCAGGAGAGCTGGAGAGGGACTGGGGACAAGGGCTGGAGGGACAGGACACGGAATCGGGACACACTGGGAAAGGGAGATTGCAGTGGGATTTTGGGCAGGAATGAGGGTGGAGAGGGATGGGATGGAATTCCCAGAGAAGCTGTGGCTGCCCCTGGATCCCTGGAGTGTCCAAGGCCAGGCTGGAGCACCCTGGGATGGTGGGAGATGTTCCTGCCATGGCATAGGTGGCACTGGATGGTATTTGAGGTCCTTCCAACCCAAACTACTCCATGACTCCATGTCCTGGTTTAGATGGGATTTTGGGAACAAATTCGGGAACAATTTTGGGATTCCCCTGCATCCCTGGGAATGTCCAAGGCCAGGTTGGAGCCACCTCCTCCATGGAAAGCATTCCTGCCTGTGGTGGCACTGGATGGATTGGGAGTGACGTCAAAACCATTCCAGGATTCCATGGGGTGGTTTAGATGAGATTTTGGGAGTGAGTTCCTGGCTGTGAGTGTGGTGAGGGGCTGGGATGGAATTCCATGGGAATTTATGGCTGCCTCATCCCTGGAGTGTCCAAGGCCAGGCTGGAGCCACCTGGTCCATGGAAGGTGTCCCTGCCTGTGGTGGCACTGGGTGGGATTTGAGGTCGCTTCCAACCCAAACTACTCCAGGATTCCATGAGCAGGTTTGGATGGGATTTGGGGAGGAATGCCTGGCTGTGGGTGTGGTGAGGGCCTGGGATGGAATTCCCAGAGAAGCTGTGGATGCTCCTGCATCCCTGGCAGTGCCCAAGGCCGTGCTGGATCACCCTGGCCCATGTCAGCTCTCCCTACCCACAGTTCCTCCAGCCGATTTTCGGGATCCTGCATCCCCCAACCCCACATTTGGGATCCCCACTGACCCCATATCCATGTCCATCCCACGCCAGGACGAGATCCACCTGCTGCACGATGACCGTGGCCCCGTGCTGGAGGCGCTGGTGGCCAGAGCCATCCGGAACATGGAGCTGACGCAGGAGGAGGTGCGGCTGGTGGGGCTCAGCGCCACGCTGCCCAACTACGAGGATGTGGCGACCTTCCTGCGCGTGGAGCCGGCCAGGGGGCTCTTCTACTTCGATAACAGGTGGGCATTCCAGAGGGGATTCCAGAGGGAATTCCAGAGGGGATTCCAGAGGGGATTCTGGAGGGAATTCTGGGAAAGGGGAAGGTGGTGGGAATTCCGCAAGGGATCTACAGGGAATTCTGGAAGAGGGTGTCCAGACGGAATTCTGGGAGAGGGGATTGATTCCCAGGGAATTCCAGGAGAGGGTGTCCAGAGATAATTCTGGGAAAGGGGATCTGCAGGGAATTCTGGAGAGGGGATTGATTCACAGGGAATTCCGGGAGAGGGGAGCCAGAGATAATTCTGGGAGAGGGGATCTGGAGGGAATTCTGGAGAGGGGATTCACTGGGAATCTCTGGCATCTCCCTCTGGGAGAGGGGATCTGTAGGGAATTCCTTCCCAAGAGGGGATTCACGGGGAATTCTGGAAGAGGGTGTCCAGAGGGAATTCCAGAGAGAGTATCTACAGGGAATTCTGGTTCAAGGACAGGTGTGGGATTCTGGGAGAGGGAATTCCAGTAGAGGGGAGCCAGAGAGAATTCTGGGGGAGGGAATTCTGCGGGAGGGAATCTGCAGGGAATTCCAGGAGAGGGAATTTCAGGAGAGGGAGCCATAGGGAATTCTGGGGAGGGGATCTGGAAGGAATTCTGGCTTGACAACAGGTGAGGAATTCTGGGAGAGGGTGACCCAAAGGGAATTCTAGGAGACAGAGCCACAGGGAATTCCAGAGAAGGAATTCCAGGAGAGGGGATCTTCAGGAGAATTCCAGGAGAGGGAATTCCAGGAGTGGGAGCCACAGGGAATTCTGGTTTGACAATAGATGAGGGAATTCCAGGAGAGGGTGTCCATAGGGAATTCTGGGAGAGGGAGATCCACAGGGAATTCTGGTTCAACAGCAGGTGTGGGATTCTGGGAGAGGGGATCCAGAGGGAATTCTGGGAGACAGAGCCACCAGCAATTCTGGGAGAGGGAATCTGCAGGGAATTCCAGAGAGGAGAGCGACAGAGAATTCTGGGGAGGGGATCTGGAGGGAATTCTAGGAGAGGGGAGCCGGTGGGAATTCCAAAGAGGGAATCTGGAGGGAATTCTGGTTAGATAATAGATGAGGGAATTCCGGGAGAGGGGAGCCAGTGGGAATTCTGAGAGGGTGATCCACAGGGAATTCCAGAGAGGGGATTGACAGGGAATTCTGGAGATGGAACTCTGGGAGAGGGAGCCACAGGCAATTCTGGAGAGGCTGTCCAGAGGGAATTCCGGGAGAGTGAGATCCACAGGGAATTCCAGAGTGTCCAGCTGGCTGGCTAAGCTCAGGACACAGTTATGGAATCAAAGGTGGTTTTGGGGTCTGGGATCTCATTTATGGCATTTTTGGGATCTGGGATCTCATTTATGCATTTATGGCATTTTTGGGATCTGGGATCTCCTCCCCACCCCTTTACGGCATTTTTGTGATCTGGGATATCATTCATGGCATTTTTGGGATTGGGATCTCATTGATGACATTTTTAGGATCTGGGATCTCATTGATGGCATTTTTGGGATTGGGATCTCATTCATGGCATTTCTGGGATCTCAGATCTCTCCATCCCACACATTGATGGCATTTTTGGGATTCCCTCCCCAGCAATACCCCAAACCCTCCCAACTCCCCTCAGTCGCGGCCCAAAGGAATTCAATCCCCCAAATTCCTTTGCATACAACATTTTTTCCATCCCATTCTCTCCCTGAATTCCCTTTCCCAGTTTCCGGCCGGTGCCTCTGGAGCAAACCTATGTGGGGATCACGGAGAAGAAAGCCATCAAACGCTTCCAGATCATGAACGAGATCGTCTACGAGAAAATCATGGAGCACGCCGGCAAAAACCAGGTGGGGATTCTGTCCTGATCCTCCTAATCCTGGGAAAAATGGGGATTTGGGGCCTTTTTTGGGTCCTGGTGATCCGGAGGGGTTCAGGGGAGGAGTTGGGTGGGGTTTGCCATGGAAAGTGAGAGGAAAGAAAATGAGTTTTTAGTTTTTTCCAGCTTGGATTAATTAGGAATTGTGCTTTTGGGATGAAGGAATTTTCATCCGTTCATCCATCAATCCCTGACTGCCAGGAGCATTAATTCCAGGCTGGGCCCTTTTCCTGGCTCTGCTGCCAGAATTCCCAGCTCATCCCAATCCCATTCCCAGCTCTTCCCAGTTCCCTTTTCCTGAGTCTGCTGCTGGAATTCCCAGCTCATCCCAATCCCATTCCCAGCATTCCAAGCTCATCCCAGTTCCCATGCTCATCCCATTCCCAGAATTCCCAGCTGATCCCAGTTCCCATTCCCAGTTCATCCCATTCCCATTCTCAGCATTCCCAGCTGATCCCGTTCCCATTCCCAGCTCATCCCAGTTCCCATTCCCAGCTCATCCCAGTTCCCAGTCCCAGCAGTCCCAGCTGATCTCATTCCCAGCTCTCTCAGCTCACCCTGTTCCCATTCCTGGCGGATCCCATTCCCATTCCTGGCGGATCCCGATCCCATTCCCAGCTCATCCTGATCCCATTCCCATCATTCCCAGCTCACCCCATCCCCATTCCCATTCCCATTCCCATCGTTCCCGGCTGACCCCGTTCCCGTGGCAGGTTCTGGTGTTCGTTCACTCGCGGAAGGAGACGGGCAAGACGGCGCGGGCGATCCGGGACATGTGTCTGGAGAAGGACACGCTGGGGCTGTTCCTGCGGGAGGGATCTGCCTCCACCGAGGTGCTGCGCACCGAGGCCGAGCAGTGCAAGGTGGGATCCGTGGGGAACGGGGAAATCCTGCGGGAAAAATGGGAACATCCTGCTGGGAAAACAGGAACATCCTGCGGGAAAACAGGGAAATCCTGCTGGGAAAGCGGGGAAATCCTGCGGGAAAATGGGAAATTCCTGTGGGAAAATGGGGGAAAAGGGGAAAATCCTGCTGGGAAAATGGGAACATCCTGCTGGGAGGTGGAAAAAGCTGGGAAAATCCTGCGGGAAAACGGGAAAATCTTGCGGGAAAATGGGAACATCCTGCGGGAAAATGGGAAAATCCTGCTGGGAATTGGGGAAAAATGGGAAAATCCTGCTGGGAGATGGGAAAAATGGGATGGGAGAAATGGGAAAATTCCTTAGGGACAGCCTTGTCCAGCCTTTCTCCATGGCAAGGCTGCAGTTCCCAATCCCGAGGGATTTCCCTGGATGTGGCACTTGGTGACCTCTGAGAGCTTCTCCAGCCTTTCCAACTCCATAATTCCACCATTCCCAGGATAAATTCCCAGCCTTTCCTCTGGGATGAATTCCCACCTTTTCCCTGGGATGAATTCCCACTTTTCTCCCAGGATATCCCACCCTTCCTTGGGCCTTTCTCTGGGCCTTTCCTTCCCAGCCTTTCTCCTGGGATGAAGTCCCAGCCTTTCCCCAGGATATCCCAAACTTTCCAAGGAAAATTCCCAGGTTGCCCCTGGGATGAATTCCCACCCTTCCCAGGATACCCCATACTTCCCGGGATGAATTCCCATCCTTCCCCCATATGAATTCCCAGCCTTTCTCCAGGATATCCCATCCTTCCAGGGGCAAATTCCCAGCCTTTCCCCGAGGATTAATTCCCATCCTTTTTCCAGGGATATCTCACCCTTCCCGGGATGACTTCCCTGCCTTTCTCCCAGGATGAATTCCCAGCCTTTCCCCCAGGATATCCCACCATTCCTGGGATGAATTCCCACCTTTCCCCCATATGAATTTCCAGCTTTTCTCCTGAGATATCCTGAACTTTCCAAGGAAGATTCCCAGGTTGCTCCTGGGATGAATTCCCACCCTTCCCAGGATACCCCATACTTCCCAGGATGAATTCCTACCTTTCCCCCATATGAATTCCCAGCCTTTCTCCAGGATATCCCATCCTTCCTGGGGCAAATTCCCAGCTTTTCCCTGAGGATGAATTCCCATCCTTTTTCTGGGGATATCCCACCCTTCCTTGGATGACTTCCCTGCCTTTCTCCCAGAATATCCCAATCTTCCTGGGGTTCATTCCCAGCCTTTCCCTTGGAATGAATTCCCAGCATTTCCCCCAGGCTATCCCACCCTTCCCAGGATGCATTCCCACCTTTTCCCCCGGGATCTCACGCCCTTCCTGGCATTATTGGGATGCATTTTTCCCGCAGAACCTGGAGCTGAAGGATCTCCTTCCCTACGGATTCGCCATCCACCACGCGGGGATGACACGTGTGGACAGAACCCTCGTGGAGGATCTGTTTGCTGACAAACACATCCAGGTGGGATGGAATTCCAGGGGAAATCCCGGATTTATGTGGGATTTTTATTTATTTAATTTTATTTTATTTTATTTTGTGGTATCTTATTTAATTTTATTTGTATTTTATTTTATTTATTTTTTATCAAACAACCTCAGCTCTTCAGATTCTCCAGGGGCAGCAGCTCTTCCAGAGGAAGTTGTTCTCTGGGTGCTTTCCCCTCACACTTCAATTCACAGATAGTTATTTTATTTTATTTTATTTTGGCAGGGAGGGTGTTTTTGTTTTGGCTTTTTTTTTTGTTTGTTTGTTTGTTTTTTGTTGGGGTTTTCTGGGGGTTTTTGGGGGTTTGGAGGTTTTTTTTGTTTGCTTTTATTGGGTTTTGGGGGTTTTTTGTATTTTGTTTCCTGTTTTTGTGGGGTTTTTTTGGAGGGGAGTTTATTGGTGGTGTTTTCTGGTTTTGTTGTTGTTTTTGTTTTGTTTTCTCTTTATTGTTTTTATAATATCATTTGTATTTTATTTGTATTTTATTTTGTTCTGTATTCTATTCCATTCTATTCCACTCTGCTCTGTTCCATTCTGTTCTATTCAGTTCCATTCCGTTCTATTCTGTTCTATTCATTTGTATTTCTACTTCTATTTCTACTTCTATTTCTACTTCTATTTCTACTTCTATTTCTACTTCTATTTCTACTTCTATTTCTACTTCTATTTCTACTTATTTCTATTGCTACTTCTATTTCTGTTTCTATTTCTGTTTCTATTCCATTCCATTTTTTGTTTGTTTATTTATCCTGGATTTACCCGGGGCAGGATCCTGGTAAAAACACACAAGATCTGTGCTTTCTGATTTGGGGAAAGTTGGGAGGTGAGAAAAGAGGATTGGGTGCCAGGAAAAGCAGCTTTTGTTGGAAATCAGGGATCAGGAAAAGCAGATTTCCTGGGAAATTTGCAGCCTGAGAGTTTTCCTGAGGTGGTCTAGAAAGGAAAAGTGGGAAAAGGGAATTTGGGTGCCAAGAAAAGCAGATTTCGTGGGAATTTGGGCACCAGGAAAAGCAGATTTCATGGGAATTAGATACAATGAAAAATAGCTTTTCTGGGAGATTTCCTGGGAAATTTCCATATGGACAGAAGGCAAAGGATTTTCCCAGAAAATTTTGGCTGCATTTGGATGTTCCTGGCTGGATTTGGAAGGTTCTTGGGGGGATTTGGACATTCCCAGCTGGTTTTGGGATGTTCCTGGGTGGATTTGGATGTTCCTGGCCAGGTTTGGGGGTTCCTGGCTGGATTTGGACGTTCCTGGGTGGATTTGGACGTTCCTGGGTGGATTTGGACGTTCCTGGTCATGTTTGGATGGTTCTGAACAGATTTGGACGTTCCTGGCCGGATTTGGAGGTTCCTGGCTAGATTTGCGAGGTTCTTGGGGGGATTTGGAGATTCCCAGCCAGATTTGGGATGTTCCTGGCTGGATTTGGAGGTTCCTGACTTGGTTTGGATGTTCTTGGTTGGGTTTGGATGCTCATGGTTGGGTTTTAGATGTTCCTGGCCAGGTTTGGATGTTCTTGGGTGTATTTGGACATTCCTGGCCGGATTTTGGACATTCCTGGCTAGATTTGGGGGTTCCTGGCTGGGTTTGGAGGTTCCTGGTTGGATTTAGATGTTCCTGGCCAGATTTTGGATGTTCCTGGCCAAGTTTGGAGGTTCCTGGCTTAGTTTGAATGTTCTTGGTTGGATTTGGACATTCCTGGGTGGATTTGGAGGATCCTGGGTGGATTTGGGAGGTTCTACGTGGATTTGGATGTTCCTGGATAGATTTTAGATGTTCCTGGCTGGATTTTGGACATTCCCAGCCAGATTTGGATGTTCCTGGCCAGGTTTGGAGGTTCTTGATTGGATTTGGATGCTCCTGGGTGGATTTGGACATTCCTGGGGGAATTTGAATGTTCCTGGTTGTATTTTGGGCATTCCTGGCCAGTTCTTAATGTTCTTGGTTGGGTTTGGAGGTTCCTGGCCAGGTTTGGATGTTTCTGGGTGGATTTTGAGGTTCCTGGACGGATTTTGGACATTCTTGGCCAGATTTGGGAGGTTCCTGGCTGGGTTTGGAGGTTTTTGGTTGGATTTAGATGTTCCTGGGTGGATTTTGGACATTCCTGGCCAGGTTTGAATGTTCTTGGTTAGATTTGAGTGTTCCTAGGTGGGTTTAGATGTTCCTGGTCAGATTTGAGAGTTTCCTGACTGGGTTTGGATATTTGTAGCTGGATTTTGGATGTTCCTGGCTGGATTTTGGACATTCCTGGCTGGATTTGGACATTCCCAGCCAGATTTTGGATGTTCCTGGTTGGATTTTGGGCATTCCTGGCCAGGTTTGGATGTTCTTGGTTGGGTTTGGATGTTCCTGGCCAGGTTTGGATGTTCTTGGTTGGATTTGAACATTCCCATCCAGATTTGGCTGTCCCCAACAGGATCTTCTCCCCGTTTCCAGGTGCTGGTGTCCACGGCCACGCTGGCCTGGGGGGTGAACCTGCCTGCCCACACGGTGATCATCAAGGGCACTCAGGTGTACAGCCCGGAGAAAGGCCGCTGGACAGAGCTGGGGGCGCTGGACATCCTGCAGGTGGGGATGGGGAACCTTGGGGGCTGGGCTGGGGTTGGCATTCCAGAATCCCATGGAAAATCCTGTGGAAATCCCGTGGAAATCCCATGGAAAATCCTGTGGAAAGTCCCCTTTTTGGGCTTCAGCCATGTCCCTGGTTCTTCCCAGGGCTGTGGGATGGGAAGGGGAGGGTGAAGAGTTCCTCAGGAATTCCTTGTCCAGAACCTCCTGAGATGATGATTCCTCAAGAATTTCTTGCCCAGACACTCCTGAGATGAGAATTCCTCAGGAATTCCTCAGGAATTCCTTGCCCAGACCCTCTTGAGATGAAAATTCCTCAGAAATTCCATGCCCTGATGCTCCTGGGATAATTCCTTGCCCAGACCCATCTGAGATAATTCCTTCAGAATTCCTTGCCAGAGCTGTCCCAGATAATTCCTCAAGAACTCGTTGCCCAGACCCTGCTGAGATGAGAATTCCTCAGGAATTCCTTGTCTCCTGCTGAGATAATTCCTCAAGAATTCCTTGCCCATCCCCATCCCAGATAATTCCTCAGGAATTCCTTTCCCATCTCCGTCCAAGACAATCCCAGGTTTCTCCCACCACCTGGAACAGCTGCAAGCTGAACTCTCCATCCCCAAAACCTCACAAAAAAGCCAAAATCCCTCAATTAACACTTGAATCCCTCAATACTGGAGACCAAACCAATGGAATTCCCAATCCTGGCCATTCCTGATCCCGTTTTCCCATTTTCCCAGATGCTGGGCCGTGCCGGGTGGCCTCAGTACGACACCAAGGGCGAGGGAATCCTCATCACTTCCCATGGGGAGCTCCAGTACTACCTGTCCCTGCTGAGAGAATTCCTCAGGAATTCCTTACCCAGACCTATCCCAGACAATTCCTCAGGAATTCCATTTCCTGATGTTCCTGAGATAATTCCTTACCAGGCCCATCTGAGATAGGAATTCCTTGTCTCCTGCTGAGATAATTCCTCAAGAATTCCTTGCCCAGACCCACCTGAAATCATAATTCCTCAGGAATTTGTTTCCCATCTCCATCCCACACAATCCCAGGTTTCTCCCACCACCTGGAACAGCCGCAGGCTGAACTCTCCCAAAAACCCCCAAAAAAGCAGAAATCTCTCAGTTAATGCTTGAATTTTTCAATATTGAAGATCAAACCAATGGAAATTCCCAATCCCCGCCATTCCTGATCCCGTTTTCCCATTTTCCTAGATGCTGGGCCGTGCCGGGCGGCCTCAGTATGACACCAAGGGAGAGGGAATCCTCATCACCTCCCACGGGGAGCTGCAGTACTACCTGTCCCTGCTGAACCAGCAGCTGCCCATCGAGAGCCAGATGGTGGCCAAGCTGCCCGACATGCTCAACGCCGAGGCCGTGCTGGGCAACGTCCAGAACGCCAAGGTCGGCGGGAATTCCGGAATTCCGGAGGGATCTGGGGATGTGGGAGGTTGGGAGGGGGTTTGGGAGGGTGGTGAGGGGAAGGGAAGGAAGTTTGGGGTGTTTTGGGGGTTAGTTACGGGATGTTTTCCGGAATTGAAAGGAAAGAGGGAAAGGGGAGGAATGAAAGGGAGTTAGGCACCAGGGAAAGCGAATTTCCTGGGAAATTGGGAGCCAGGAAAAGGAGCTTTCCTGGGATATTTGCAGCAGGAGTTTTGCTGAGCTTGCCTAGAAAAGGGAGCTGGGAAAAGGGAATTAAGGACTGGGAAAAGCAGCTTTCCTGGGAAATGTGGAGCCAGGAAAAGCAACTTTCCTGGGAGATTTACACCCTGAGAGATTTGTTCGTCTTGTCTGTGAAGGGAAACTGGGAAAAGGGAGTTAGGCACCAGGAGAAGGAGCTTTTCTGGGAAATTGGGAGCCAGGAAAAGCAGCCTGGGAAATTTTCAGCCTGAGTTTTGCTGGTCTAGAAAGGTAAAGTGGGAAAAGGGAATTAGGCACCAGGAAAAGCAGCTTTTCCTAGAAAATCAGGCACCAGGAAAAGCGGCTTTCCCAGGATTTCCCAGCTCCCTTTCCAGGTGCTCCAGTGGGATTTAGCCAAGATCAGCTCAGCTCCCAGCTCTGGATCCCCTTTTCTCCCGGGATCTGATGGGATTTGGGAATTTGGGGTTTGGGAATTCCCTCAGGACGCTGTGAACTGGGATCTGATGGGATTTGGGAATTTGGGAATTCCCTCAGGACGCTGTGAACTGGCTGGGCTACACATACCTGTACATCCGGATGCTCCGGTCTCCGACCCTTTACGGGATTTCCCACGAGGACCTGAAGGCTGACCCTCTCCTGGAGCAGAGGCGCCTCGACCTCGTGCACACCGCGGCACTGATGCTGGACAAGAACAACCTGGTCAAGTACGACAAGAAAACCGGGAATTTCCAGGTGAGGGGGTGGGAAAAGGGGGATTGAGGGGTGGGGTGGTGGGAAAATGGGGGATTTCTGGGTAGGATGGTAGGAAAATGGGGAATTTCCTGGTGAGGAGGTGGGAAAACAGGGAATTTCGAGGCAGGAGGCTGAGAAGAGGGAGAATTTCTGGGTGAGGAGGCAGGAAAATGGGGAATTTGCTGGTGGGATGGTAAGAAAATGGGGAATTTCCAGGTGGGGTGGCAGAAAAATGGGAAATTTCTAGGTGAGGAGGCAGGAAAATGGGGAATTTCCTGGTGAGGAGGCAGGAAAATGAGAAAATTTCCTGGTACCAGGGACAGTTGGAATCCCATGGTTTCTCCCATCATTCCCATGGTTCTTCTGGTGATTCCGGCTGTTGTCCTGGCCGTTCCCATGGTTTCTTTCAGTTGTTCCTGTGGTTTCTCCCAACCATTCCCATGGCTTCTCCCTGGTAATTCCCGATTTTCTCCCGCTGACTCCGGCTGTTGTCCTGGCTGTTCCCATGGTTTCTCCCAACCATTCCCGTGGTTTCTCCCCATGACTCCCACCGTTCTCCGGCGTTTTCCGGTGATTCTGGCTGTTGTCCCGGTGGTTCCAAATGTTCTCCTGGCCATTCCCATGGTTTCTCCTCTCTGTTCCTGCTGTTCTTCCAGTGATTCTGGCTGTTGTCCTCGCCATTCCCATGATTTCTCCCCACCATTCCCATGGTTTTTCCTCACCATTCCCGTGGTTTCTCTCCATGGTTCCCAATGTTCTCCCGGTGACTCCGGCTGTTGTCCGGCTGTTGTCCTGGCAGGTGACGGAGCTGGGCCGCATCGCCAGCCATTACTACATCACCAACGAGACGGTGCAGACCTACAACCAGCTGCTGAAGCCCACGCTGAGCGAGATCGAGCTCTTCCGGGTGTTCTCGCTGTCCTCGGAGTTCCGGAACATCACCGTGCGCGAGGTATGGCTCGGAACAAGCGTGACAATGGCCAAGGGTGACAAATCGCTGCGGGTGACAATGGCTGTGGGTGACAAAGGGCAGGGGTGAAAATGGCTGCGGGTGACAATGGCCACGGGTGACAGTGACCAAAAACCAAAAACTGACCAAAAACCAACTCCAACACCAACCAAAGATTGAAAACTAAAAACTGACCAACACCCAACACCAACCAAAACCCAAAAACTGCCAAAAACCAACACCCAACACAAACCAAAAACTAACCAAAAACTAACACCCAACACTAACACCAGCCAATAACTGACCAAAAACCAAGCAAACACCAACACCTACCAAAAACTAAAAACTGGCCAAAAACCAACACTGAAAACCAACCAAAAGCCAACATCTGCTCTAACACCGGCAACCAACACAAACACCAATGCTGACCAACAACCAGCACCCAACAGCCGTGGGTGACAGTAGCCAACAGCCAGCACAAACACTAACCAAAACCCAACACCAGCCAAAAATCAACAGCCAATCACACCCAACACCAACTGAAAACCAACAACCAACCACATCCAACAGCCAACAACTATCACCCACTACCAACACCAACTGAAAACCAGCAGCCATCACCCAACAGCCAACACCCAGAGCCAACCAAAAATCAACCATCACACAACAGCCAACAACCAACACCGACACCCAACACCAACCAAAGACCAAAAACCAACACCCAACACCAACCAAAACCAACAACCGTCACCTAACACCCAACAGCAGCCAACACCTACCAACAACCAGCACCAACCACATCCAACAGCCAATCACACCCAACAGCCAACACCAACTGAAAACCAACAACCATCACCCAACAGCCAACAACCAAAACCAACCAAAACCCAACAACACACAACAGCCAACAACCATCACCCAACAGCCAACAACCAAAACCAACCAAAACACTCAACACCAACACCCAACACCAACTGAAGACCAAAAATTGACCAAAAACCCAACACCCTACAGCTGACAACCATCACCAACACCCAACAGCCAACACCAACCACAAACCAGCAATCATCACCCAACAACAGCCAACACCCAACAGCCAACACCAACCACACCTAACGCTCAACACCCAACAGCCAATCACGCCCAACAGCCAATCACGCCCAACAGCCAACACCAGCTGAAAACCAACAACCATCACCCAAAACCAGCCAACACCAATCATACCCAACATCAACACTAACCAACACCCAACACCAACCAAAAACCAACAACTAGCCACACCCAGTACCAACCACACCCAACACAAACAAAAAACCAGCAGTCAGCCTCACCACCAACCATACCCAACACCAGTCACACCCAACATCAACATCAACCAACACCAGTCACACCCAACATCAACACCAATCACACCCAACACCAACACAAGCCAACACCCAACACCAATCACACCCAACACCAACACAAGCCAACACCCAACACCAATCACACCCAACACCAACACAAGCCAACACCCAACACCAATCACACCCAACACCAACACAAGCCAACACCCAACACCAATCACACCCAACATCAACACAAACCAACACCCAACACCAATCACAACCAGCCCCAACCAGGCTGTTTCCCGCAGGAGGAGAAGCTGGAGCTGCAGAAGCTGCTGGAGCGAGTGCCCATCCCGGTGAAGGAGAGCATCGAGGAGCCCAGCGCCAAGGTCAGCCAGCTGGGAATTCCCGCCGGGAAATTGGGATCAGGAAAAGCAGATTTCCTGGCAGGAAATTGGGATCAGGAAAAGCAGCTTTCCTGGGAAATTTGAAGCATGAGAGTTTTGCTGAGCTAATCTAGAAAGGGGAGTTGAGAAAAAAGGAATAGGAACCAGGAGAAGCAGCTTTTCTGGGAAATTTGGATCAGGAAAAGCAGCTTTCCTCAGAGATTTTCATCCTGAGAATTTTGCTGAGCTGGTCTGGAAAGGTGAACTTGGAGAAGGGAATTAGGAACGAGGGAAAGCAGCTTTCCTGGAGAGTTAGGGATTAGGAAAAGCAGCTTTCCCAGGAAATTTGGAAAGGAGAGTTTTGCAGAGTTGGTCTAGGAAGGGAAACCATGAAAAGGGAAGTGGAGACCAGGAAAAGCAGCTTTTTTTGGGAAATTGGGGATGAGGAAAATCAACTTTCCTGGGAATTTGGGCGTCAGGAAAAGCACCTTTTTTGGGAAATTAGGCATCAGGAAAAGCAGCTTTAATGGGAATTTGGGCACCAGGAAAAGAGATTTTTTGGGAATTGGGGATGAAGAAAATCAACTTTCCTGGGAATTTGGGCATCAGGAAAAGCTGCTTTTTTTGGGAATTTGGGCCCCAGGAAAAGCAGCTTTTTTGGGACATTCCCTGACTCTCTCCCTTGCCGTTCCAGATCAACGTCCTGCTCCAGGCGTTCATCTCCCAGCTGAAGCTCGAGGGTTTTGCCCTCATGGCTGACATGGTCTATGTGACCCAGGTGAGACCCAAACCTGGGGAATAATGGGATTTGGGGATTTTTCCAGGGGAAATGTGGGAATCCTGTGGGATTGGGTTGGAGATGATGTCATTTTGGGGTGGGACCAGCTGGGATTCCTGGTCTTTTCCACCCCAGACTGCTCTGGGGAGGGATTGGGATTTGGGATTTGGGAATTGGGGAATTTAGGAATTGGGGAATTTGGGAATTGAGGATCCTGGACTCTCCTGTTCTACACTCTGCTGGGAGGCTGATGAGAATTTGGGATGGGGATTTGGGATTTTTGGTATTTGGGAATTTTTGGGGTGGATCTGGACTCTCCTGTTCCCAGTCTGCAGGGAGGCTGATGAGAATTCAGGATTTTTGGGATTCAGGATTTTTGGGATTTGGGGAATTGGGGATTTTTGGGAATTCGGGATTTTTGGGATTTGGGGAATTGGGGATTTTTGGGAATTCGGGATTTTTGGGATTGGGGATTTCTGGGATTCAGGAATTAGGGATGTATCTGGAGCTGTTCCCATTCCCAGTCTGCAGGGAGGCTAATGAGAATTCAGGGTTTTTGGGAATTCAGGATTTTTGGGATTCGGGAATTTGGGGTGTATCCAGCCTCTCCCATTCCCAGTCTGCAGGGAGGCTGATGAGAATTCGGGATTTTCAGGATTCAGGATTTTTGGGATTGGGCGATGGGGGATTTTTGGGATTTGGGATTTTTGGGAATTGTGGATGGATTCAGCCTCTCCCGTTGGCAGTCTGCCGGGTGGCTGATGCGAATTCAGGATTTTTGGGATTCAGGATATTTGGGATTCGGGATTTTTGGGATTTGGGATTTTTGGGAATTTGGGATGTGTCCGACCTCTCCCGTTGGCAGTCTGCCGGGCGGCTGATGAGAATTCGGGATTTTGGGGATTCGGGATTTTTGGGGATTTGGGAATTGTGGATGTATCCAGCCTCTCCTGTTGGCAGTCCGCCGGGCGGCTGATGCGAATTTGGGATTTTTGGGGATTTGGGAATTGGGAATTTGGGAATTATGGATGTATCCAGCCTCTCCCATTCCCAGTCCGCCGGGCGGCTGATGAGAATTTGGGATTTTTGGGATTCAGGATTTTTGGGCATTTGGGATTTTTGGGAATTGGGATTTGGGATTCGGGATTTTTGGGAATTATGGATGTATCCAGCCTCCCCCATTCCCAGTCCGCCGGGCGGCTGATGAGAATTCGGGGTTTTTGGGATTCAGGATATTTGGGATTTGGGATATTTGGGATTCGGGATTTTTGGGATTCAGGATTTTTGGGGATTTGGGATTCGGGATTTTTGGGAATTATGGATGTATCCCGCCTCTCCCATTGGCAGTCCGCCGGGCGGCTGATGCGCGCCATCTTCGAGATCGTGCTGAACCGCGGCTGGGCTCAGCTGAGCGACAAAACCCTCAACCTCTGCAAGATGATCGACAAACGCATGTGAGTGGGGAGGGGAAACAGTGGGGAGAACAACGGGGGAAACAATGGGAAGAATGGGAAAAGCAATGGGGAATACAATGGGAAAAACAATGGGAAAAACGGGAAAAAGGGGAAAAACAACAGGGAAAACAATGGGGAAAATTGGAAAACAACGGGGAAAACAACAGGAAAAACAACAGGGAAAATAATGGGAAAAACAGGGAAAAACAATGGGGAGAACAACATGAAAAACAACAGGAAAAACGGGAAAAATGGGAATTCTAGGGCTGGAGGGGAAAAATTGTTGGGATAAATTACCTGGTTGGGGGAGAAAAATGGGAATTTTGGAGCTGGGTGTGGAGATCATTAGGGGAATAAGGTATAAAAAAGTATTAAAACATATAAAAAGGTATAAAAAGTAACAAAAAGTATAAAAATGATATAAAAATGGTGTAAAAAGGTATAAAATTTTATATGATAAATAGAATATCAAACTACAAAAATTCCAAGCACATGGGCTAAGGGTATAGGGAATATAGAAAAGGTATAAAAATGTGTAAAAGGGCATACAAAGATATTTTTATAATGAAAATAAAATGCAAGAATAGAGATTGAAAAGAAGTAAAGACAAAATGCAAGTAAAAAGAAATAAGAATACATAGAATAAAATAAAATAGAAGTAGACACATGGATAAAAATACAAAAGAGTGTATAGAAAGGAAAAGTTAAAATTGTCAGGTGTGACCTGGAAATCCTGGGATAATTCTAGAATAATTCCAGGATAATTCCGGGATAATTCCCAAATAATTCCTGAATAATTCCTGAATAATTCCCGAATAATTCCCATGTAATTTCTGGGATAATTCTGGAATAATTCCCAAATAATTCCTGAATAATTCCTGTATAATTCCACGGTAATTCCGGGATAATTCCTCAATAATTCCAGGATAAATCCCGAATAATTCCTGGGATAAATCCCAAATAATTCTGAAATAATTCTGGGATAATTCCTGAATAATTCTGGGATAATTCCAGAATAATTCCTGAATAATCCCGGCTAGTTCCTGGGATAATTCCCAAATAATTCCAGGATAATTCCTGAATAATTCTGGGATAATTCTGGAATAATTCCCATCTAATTTCTGAATAATTCCCAAATAATTCCCAGATAATCCCAGCTAATTCCTGGGATAATTCTGGAATAATTCCCGTCTAATCCCGTGTCCCAGGTGGCAGTCGATGTGTCCCCTGCGGCAGTTCAAGAAGCTCCCCGAGGAGGTGGTGAAGAAAATCGAGAAGAAGAATTTCCCCTTCGAGAGACTTTATGACCTCAACCACAACGAGATCGGTGGGGAATTCCCGAATCCGGGAAAGAGAGGGAATTCCTGAAAAAATATGGGAAAAGGGAGCAGGAATTCCCAAAAAAATATGGGAAGAGGAGGAGGGGATTCCTGAAAAAATATGGGAAAAGGGAGTGGGAGTTCCTGAGAAAATCCGGGAAAAGGGAATTCCCAAAAATCTGGGAAGAGGGAATTCCTGAAAAAAATATGGGAAAAGGGAATTCCCAAAAGAATATAGGAAAAGGGAGAGGGAATTCCTGAAAAAATCTGGGAAAAGGGAATTCCCAAAAGAATATGGGAAAAGGGAGTGGGAATTCCCGAGAAAATCCGGGAAAAGGGAATTCCTGAAAAAAATCTGCGAAAAGGGAATTCCTGAAAAAATCCAGGAAAAGGGATCGGGAATTCCTGAAGAAATGTGGGAAAAGGGAATTCCTGAAAAAATATGGAAAAAGGGATCTGGGAATTCCTGAAAAAAATATGGGATGGAAGGGATTTGGAATCCCCTGAATCTGGGAAAAGGGATCGGGAGTTCCCAAATTAATCCAGGAAAAGGGATCGGGAATTCCTGAATAAATACGGGAAAAGGGAGCGGGAATTCCCAAATCTGCTATTCCCAAATAAATCTGGGAAAGGGATCTGGGAATTCCTGAATAAATCTGGGAGAAGGGAATTCCCAAAAAAATTCAGGAAAAGGGATCTGGGATTGCCAAATAAATATGGGATGGAAGGGATTCGGGATCCCCTGAATTCCGGAAAAAGGATTGGGAATGCCCGAATAAATCCGGGAAGAGGGAGTGGGAATTCCCACTCTGCGATTCTCAAATAAATCTGGGAAAGGGATCTGGTAATTCCCAAATTAATTCAGGAAAAGGGATCCAGGATTCCTAAATAAATCCGGGAAAAGGGATCCAGGATTCCTAAATAAATCTGGGAAAGGGGATCAGGAATTCCCAAATAAATATGGGAAAAGGATCTGGGATTCCCAAATCCGGGATGGGAGGATTTGGGATCTGTGAGTGACTCTGTGAGCTCAAAAATCCGGGAAAAGGGATCTGGGATTCCTGAAAAAATAACGGGATGGAAGGGATTCAGGATCCCCTGAATCCAGGAAAAGGGATTGGGAATTCCCGAAAAAATGTGGGAAAAGGGATCCAGGAATTCCCAAATCTGCATTTCCCAAATAAATCTGGGAAAGGGATCTGGGAATTCCTGAATAAATCTGGGAAAAGGGGTTGAGATTCCCAAATCTAAGAAAAAGGGATCAGGAATTCCCAAAAAAATACAGGAAAAGGCAGCAGAAATTGCCGAATAAATATGGGATGGAAGGGATTCGGGATCTCCTGAATTCGGGAAAAGGGATTGGGAATTCCTGCATAAATCTGGGAAAGGGGATCTGGGAATTCCCAAATTAATGCAGGAAAAGGGATCTGGGATTCCCAAATAAATATGGGAAAAGGGATCCAAGAATTCTCAAATCTGGGATGGGGAGAGGTTTGGTACCAGGAAAATCCGGGATTCCTAAATAAATCCGGGAAAAGGGATCCGGGAATTCCCAAATAAATCTGGAAAAGGGATCTGGGAATTCCCAAATCTGGGAAAAGGGGAGGAGTTTGGGATCCCCAAATCATCAGGCTGAATTGTAAAAACGGTCAGGGAAAAATGGAAATTTTTTTTAAGGAAAAAAGGGAATTTTGGGGTTGAATTGTGAACATCATTGGGAAAAAGTCCCTGATTGGGGGAAAATCAGGAATTTTGGGGCTGAAGTGTAAAAATAAGGGAAAATGCTGTGCTGAGGGAAAAAGTCTTTTTTTTTTTTTTTTAAGGGAAAAAGGGAATTCTGGGGTTGAATTGTGAAAATCATTGGGGAAAAGTTCCCTGACTGGAGGAAAAATGGAATTTTTTTTAAGGAAAAAAGGGAATTTTAGGGTGGAATTGTGAAAATCATCAGGAAAAATGCCTTGATTGGGGGAAAAATGGAAATTTTGGGACTGAATTGTAAAAATAATCAGGGAAAAATTGAATTTTTTTTAAGGAAAGAAGGGAATTCTGGGGTGGAATTGTGAACATCACTGGGGGAAATGCCCTGACTGGAGGAAAAATTGAATTTTTTTGAAGGAAAAAAGGGAATTTTGGGGTTGAATTGTGAAAATCATCAGGAAAAAATCCCTGACTGGAGGGAAAACCAGGAATTTTGGGGTGAATTATAAAAATTATTAGGGAAAAATGGAGTTTTTTTAAATGAAAAATGGGAATTTTGGGGTGGAACTGTGAAATTCCCTCAATCCCACTCCTGTGATTTTTCCCTTTCCCAGGGGAGTTGATCCGGATGCCGAAAATGGGGAAAACCATCCACAAGTATGTTCACCTGTTCCCCAAATTGGAGTTATCTGTGCACCTGCAGCCCATCACCCGCTCCACGCTCAAGGTGGAGCTCACCATCGCCCCCGACTTCCAGTGGGACGAGAAGGTCAGAGGGGAATGGGGAAAATGGGGATTTTGGGGGAAAAAATGGGGATTTTGGGGGAAAAATGGGGATTTTGGGGCTGGAGTGTGGAAATTGTCAGGGTAAATGCCATGATGGGGGAAAAAATCCCAAAAAAAACCGGGATTTTGGGGGGGAAATGGGAATTCTGGGACTGGAGTGGGGAAAATGTTGGGAGAAATGCTCTATTTGGGGGGAACAATGGGAATTTTGGGGCTGAGGGTGGAGATGGTCAGGGGAATGTGCTGAGTGGGGGGAAAAGGGGAATTTTGGGGCTGGATTGTTAAAAATAATGAGGATAAATGCCCTATTTTCACCTGTTTGGGGAGGAAATGGGAATTTTGGGACTGGAGTGTAAAAATTGTTGGGAGAAATGCTCTATTTAGGGGGGGAAATGGGAATTCTGGGGTTGGAGTGAGGAAATTGTTGGGAGAAATGCTGTGGTTGGGGGGAAAAATGGGAATTTTGGGGAAAATGGGAATTTTGGGGCTGGGGGGGTGAAAATTTTCAAGGTAAATGCCCTATTTGGGGGCAAAAATGGGAATTTTGGGGGGAAAATGGGAATTTTGGGGTTGGAGTAGGGAAATTGTTGGGAGAAATGCCCTTGGTTGGGGGAAAAAAATCCCAAAAAAATGGGAATTTTGGGACTGGAGTGTGGAAATTCTCAGGGAAAATCCGAAAACAAACGGGGTTAGGGGAAAAAAGGGAATTTTGGGGTTGAAATTGTTGGGAGAAATGCTCTGTTTGGGAGGGAAATGGGAATTTTGGGGCTGGGGGGTGAAAATTATGAGGATAAATGCTCTGTTTGGAGGCAAAAATGGGGATTCTGGGGTTGGAGTGGGGAAATTGTTGGGGGAAATGTCCTGGTTGGGGGAGAAAATCCGAAAACAAATGGGATTTGTGGGGAAAAACAGGAATTTTGGGGCTGGGATGCGGAAATTATTAGGATAAATGTGCTGTTTTCACCTGTTTGGGGGGGAAATGGGAATTTTGGGGCTGGAGTGTGGGAATTGTTGGGGTAAATGCCATGGCTGGGGGGAAAAATCCCAAAACAGATGTAGTTGGGGGGGAAAAATGAGAATTCTGGGGTTGAAGCGTAAAAATCACACAGGCAAACACATTCTTTGGGTGAAAAGGAGGAGTTTTGAGTTGAATTGTGAAAACCATCAGGAAAAATCCCCTGCTTGGGGGGAAAAAGAGGAATTTTGGGGTTGAGGTGTAAAAATCACAAAGGCAAACACACTCCTGGGGTAAAAAGGAGGAATTTTGGGGTTGA
The DNA here is from genome assembly GCF_008360975.1 of Lichenostomus cassidix. Lineage (NCBI taxonomy): Eukaryota > Metazoa > Chordata > Aves > Passeriformes > Meliphagidae > Lichenostomus > Lichenostomus cassidix. The sequence goes on along the minus strand of NC_139502.1, from coordinate 3,501,941 downwards.
ATTGTGAAAATCATGGGAGAAAATACATTCCTGGGGTGAAAAGGAGGAGCTTTGGGGTTGAAGTGTAAAAATCACAAAGGCAAAAACATTCCTGAGGTGAAAAGGAGGAATTTCGGGGCTGAATTGTAAAAATTATTGGGGCAAAGCCATCCCTGGGGTACACAAAAAGCCATTTTGACACCAAATTGCTGTGCTGGAGCTGCAGAGCAGCAGGAATTTTGGCCCCCAAGCCCAGGAACATCCCAGGAATTCCCGAATTTCCCGTTCCAGGTGCACGGCTCGTCGGAGGCGTTCTGGATCCTGGTGGAGGACGTGGACAGCGAGGTGATCCTGCACCACGAGTACTTCTTGTTGAAGTCCAAGTACTCGCAGGACGAGCACCTGGTGACCTTCTTCGTGCCCGTGTTCGAGCCGCTGCCGCCCCAGTACTTCATCCGCGTCGTGTCCGACCGCTGGCTCTGTGAGTGACCGCTGGGTGACCGCTGGGTGACCGCTGGGTGACCACTGAGTGACTTGAGTGACCATTGAGTGACCATTGAGTGACTGCTGAGTGACCGCTGAGTGACTATTGAGTGACCCTTGAGTGACCGCTGGGTGACCATTGAGTGACCATTGAGTGACGGCTGGGTGACCATTGAGTGACTGCTGAGTGACCACTGAGTGACTGCTGAGTGATCATTGAGTGACCGCTGAGTGACCACTGAGTGACTTGAGTGACCGCTGAGTGACCATGGAGTGACTGCTGAGTGACCATTGAGTGACTGCTGAGTGACCGCTGGGTGACCATTGAGTGACTGCTGAGTGACCACTGAGTGACTGCTGAGTGATCATTGAGTGACCGCTGAGTGACCACTGAGTGACTTGAGTGACCATTGAGTGACCACTGAGTGACTTGAGTGACCATTGAGTGACTGCTGAGTGACCATTGAGTGACTGCTGAGTGACCCTTGAGTGATGGCTGAGTGACTGCTGGGTGACCACTGAGTGACCATTGAGTGACCGCTGAGTGACCATCGGGGATTCCTGCAGGGAAACTGGGGTGGGGTGGGATGGCTGGTTCCTGGGGAATTCCTGGATTTGTGCCCCAGAAAAAACCTCCAGGATGGGGTTTGGGATCACTCATTCCCAGTGGGAATTCTGGGAAAACCTGGGGTGGTGTCTGACCGCTGGCTCTGTGAGTGAATTTGGGAATTCCTGATGGGAAAAATGTGGGGTGGGATGGATGGGTCCTGGGGGTATTCATGGATTTGTGATGGGAAAAGATCCAGGATGGGTTTTGGGATTGCTGGTTCCTGGGGGAACTCCTGCCTGGAAAAACCCTGGGATGGTGTTTGGGATTGCTGATGCTGGGGTGGGGTTTGGGGTCACTGTATCCCGGGGTTATTCCCAGATTTCTGCCCAGAAAAACGCCAGGATGGGGTTTGGGCTTGCAGTTTTCTGAGGTTATTCCTGGAAAAACCCAGGGTGGGGTTTGGGATCACTGTTTTCTGGGGAATTCCTGCCTGGAAAAACCCCAGGATGGACTTTGGGATCGCAGTTTTCTGGGGTTATTCATGAATTTCTGCCCAGTGAAACTCCAGGAAGGGGTTTGGGATCACTGGTTCCTGGGGTTATTCCCAGAAAAACATGGGGTGGGCTTTGGGATCACTGGTTCCCAGTGGGAATTCCTGGGAAAACCTGGGGTGGTGTCTGACTGCTGGCTCTGTGAGTGACCACTGAGTGACCGCTGAGTGACCACTAAGTGACCTGAGTGACCGCTGGGTGACTGCTGAGTGACCCTTGAGTGACCGCTGAGTGACCATTGAGTGACCGCTGAGTGACCATCAGGGATTCCTGCAGGGAAACTGGGGTGGGGTGGGATGGCTGGTTCCTGGGGAATTCCTGGATTTGTGCCCCAGAAAAAATCCAGGATGGGCTTTGGGATTGCTGGTTCCCAGGGAGAATTCCTGGGAAAACACAGGATGGGATTTGGGATCACTGTTTCCCGGGGTTATTCCCAGACTTCTGCCCAGAATGTTGGGATTTACCAGACATATGGTTTACCCCATTCCCAGAGCTTTGGGATCCCTGGTTTATTGCCATTCTTGATCCCTGGTTTATTCCCTTTCCCAGAGCTTTGGGATCCATTTTTTCCCCTTTCTCAGAACTTTGGGATCCATTTTTTCCCCTTTCCCAGAACTTTAGGAACCATTTCTCCCCCCCTTCCCAGAACTTCGGCATCCCTGGTTTATCCCCATTCTTGATCCCTGGTTTATCCCCATTCCCAGAGCTTTGGGATCGCTGGTTTATCCCATTCCCAGACCTCCAGGATCCATTCCCCCCTTTCCCAGACCTTCGGGATCCACCCCCCCTTTCCCAGCACAACCCCCACACCCACCCCCGCAGATCCCAGGATTTTCAGGCTGTCTCCAACTCCAGAATTCCCTTTTTTTTTCCCAGCCTGTGAGACCCAACTCCCGGTGTCCTTCCGGCACCTGATCCTGCCCGAGAAGTATCCTCCTCCCACCGAGCTGCTGGACCTGCAGCCGCTGCCCGTGTCGGCGCTGAGGAACAGCTCCTTCGAGAGCCTCTACCAGGACAAGTTCCCCTTCTTCAACCCCATCCAGACCCAGGGTGGGTGAGCAGGGCTGATCTGGGGGGATTGGTGGGGTTTGGGGGTTGGATTGGGGATTTTCTGGGAAATGGGGAATTCTGGTGGGGAATGGGGGATTGCTGTGGTGGGGAATGAGGAATTTTTCTGGTGAGAAATGGGAATTGCTTTGGTGGGAAATGGGGAATTCTTCCTGTGAGAAATGGTAATTCTTCATATGGGAAATGGGGGATTGCTGTGGTGGGAAATTGGGGATTGTTCTGGGGGGAAATGGGGAATTCTTCATGTGGGAAATGGGGAATTCCTCTCATGGGAAATGGGAGATTTCTTGGGTGGGAATTGGGGAATTGCTGTGGTGGGAATTGGGGAATTGTTCATGTGGGTAATAGGGAATTCCTCTCATGGGAAATGGGGAATTCCCCTGGTGGGAAATGGGGGATTGCTGTGGTGGGAAATGGGGAATTGCTGTCCCTGAGCGCTTCGGGGTCTCCAGTCTGAAATTCCCTAAATTCCCTTTCCCAGAGCTCCCCCTCCCCAGGCCTGACCCAGGCCTTGTCTCCCACCTCATTCCCAGATTTTTCTCATAAATCCACTGGGATTTTCCCTGAAATTGAGAACTGGGAGCTCCTGTGTTAGCCTGGAATTTGTTTTCATCAGTAAATTCCAGCCTGAAATTCCCTAAATTCCCTTTCCCATAGCTCCTCCTGCCCAGGCCTTGTCTCCCACCTCAATCCCAGATTTTTGCCATAAATCCATGGGGATTTTCCCAGCCAATCTCTGATTTTCCCCCTGAAACTGGGAACTGGGAACAGCTGTAATAGTTCCCTCAGTGAATTCCAGTCTGAAATTCCCCCAAATTCCCTTTCCTGGAGCTCCTCTTGCCCAAGCCAGACCTAAGCCTTGTCTCCCACCCCAGTCCCAGATTTTTCCCATAAATCAGTGGGGATTTTCCCTGAAATTTGAGAACTGGGAGCTCCTGGGATAGCCTGGAGTTTGTTTTCCTGAGGGAATCCCAGTCTGAAATCCTCCAAATTCCCTTTCCCAGAGCTCCCCCTGCTGAGGCCAGACCCAGGCCTTGTCTCCCACCCCAATCCCAGATTTTTCCCATAAATCCACCAGGATTTTCCCTGAAACTGGGAACTGGGAGCTCCTGTAACAGTTCCCTCAGTGAATTCCAGTCTGAAATTCCCTAAATTCCCTTCCCTGTAGCTCCTCCTGCCCCGGCTGAACCCAGGCTGTGTCTCCCACCTCATTCCCAGATTGTTTCCCATAAATCCATTGGGATTTTCCCTGAAAATTGAGAGCTGGGAGCTCCTGTGTCAGCCTGGAGCCCGTTTTCCTCAGTAAATCCCACTCTGAATCCCCCAAATTCCCTTTCCTGGAGCTCCTCCTGCCCAGGCCAGACCCAGGCCTTGTCTCCCACCCCAATCCCAGATTTTTGCCATAAATCCATGGGGATTTTCCCAGCCAATCTCTGATTTTCCCCCTGAAACTGGGAACTCCTGGGTCAGCCTGGAGTTTGTTTTCCAGAGGGAATCCCACTCTGAATCCCCCAAATTCCCTTTCCCAGAGCTCCTCTTGCCCAAGCCAGACCCAGCCCTTGTCTCCCACCCCAATCCCAGCTATTCCCCATAAATCCCTGGATATTTCCCACCTCCCCAGTGTTCAACACGGTGTACAACAGCGACGACAATGTGTTTGTGGGAGCTCCCACGGGCAGCGGCAAAACCATCTGCGCCGAGTTCGCCATCCTCAGGATGCTGCTGCAGAACTCGGAGGGACGCTGCGTCTACATCACCCCCATGGAGGCACTGGCCGAGCAGGTGAGGTGGAATTCTGGGAATTTGGGTGAAATTTGGGGGGAATCACTCCACATCACCCCCATGGAGGCGCTGGCCGAGCAGGTGAAATGGGAATTCTGCAGGAATTCTGCAAATTTGGGTAAAATTTGGGGGGAATGGCTCTACATCCACCCCCATGAAGGCTCTGGCCAAGCATGTGAGATGGGAATTCTGGGAATTTGGGGGAATTTGGGTGGAATTTGTGGGGAAACACTCTACATCACCCCCATGGAGGCGCTGGCCGAGCAGGTGGGACTGGAATTCTGCAGGAATTCTGCAAATCTGGGGGGAATTTGGTGAGAATTGTCCCAGTTTGAGGGGCATTTGGGGGGGAATCACTGCAGATCACCCCCATGGAGGTGCTGGCCGAGCAGGTGAGATGGAAATTCTGCAAATTTGGGGGGAATTTGGTGAGAATTGTTCTACATCACCCCCATGGAGGCACTGGCTGAGCAGGTTAGACTGAATTCTGTGAATTTGGGGGAATTTGGGTAAAATTTGGGGGGAATTGTTCTATATTGTCCCCATGGAGGCTCTGGCCGAGCAGGTGAGATGGAATTCTGCAAATTTGTATGGAATTTGATGGGAATTTGGGGGGAATCACTCCACATCACCCCCATGGAGGCGCTGGCTGAGCAGGTGAGACTGGAAATTCTGCAGGAATTCTGCAAATTTGGGTAAAATTTGGGGGGGAATGGCTCTACATCACCCCCATGGAGGCTCTAGCCGAGCAGGTGAGATGGGAATTCTGCAGATTTGTATGGAATTTGGGGGGAATTTGGTGGGAATTGTTCTACATCACCCCCATGGAGGTGCTGGCCGAGCAGGTTAGACTGAATGCTGTGAATTTGGGGGAATTTGAGGGAAATTTGGTGGGAATTGCCCCGATTTGGGGGGAATTTGGGGGTAATCACTCTACATCATCCCCATGGAGGTGCTGGCCAAGCAGGTGAGAGCGGGAGATCTGCAGATTTGGATGGAATTTGAGGGGAATTGCCTCAGTTTGAGGGGAATTTTAGTGGGAATTGCCCCATTTTGATAGGAATTGTCCCAGTTTGGTGGGAAGTTTAGCGGGAATTGCCCCAATTGGAGAGGAATTTTAGTAGGAATTGCTCCAGTTTGGTGGGAATTGTCCCTGTTTGGTGGGAATTTGTTGGGAATTGTAGCGATTTGAGGGGAATTTGGTAAAAATAGACCAAATTTGGTGGGAAGAGCCCCAGTTTGAAAGGGATTTGGTGGGAATTGCCCCATTTTGAGAGGAAATTTTGTGGGTATTGCTCCAGTTTGGTGGGAATTGTCTTAGTTTGAGGGGAATTCGGTGAGAATTGCTCCATTTTGGTGGGGACTTGGTGATAATAGCCCCAGTTTGGTGGGAATTGCTCCAAGTTTTGAGGAATTTGTTGACAATCACCGCAGTTTGAGGGGAATTTGATGGGAATTGCTCCAGTTTTTGAGGAATTTGTTGGAAACTGCCCTGTTTTGGTAGGAATTGCCCCAATTTGAGGGAATGAGATGGGAATTGTCCCAGTTTGAGGGGAATTTGATGGGAATGGCTCAAACTTGATGGGAAGTACCCCAGTTTGGTGGGAATTCAGCGGAAATTGCCTCAATTTGGTGGAAATTCTAGCAGGAATCGCCCCAATTTTTGAGAAATTTGTTGACAATCACCCCAATTTGAGGGGAATTTGATGGGAATTGCTCCAATTTGGGAGAAATTTAGTGGAAATGGCCTCAATTTGGTGGGAATTTCAGCAGGAATCGTCCCAGTTTGAAAGGAATTTGTTGGCAATCACCCCAATTTGTGGGGAATTTGATTGGAATCGTCCCAGGTTTTGAGGAATTTGTTGGAAATTGCCCTATTTCGGTGTTAATTGCCCCAATTTGAGGAGAATTTGATGGGAATTGCTCCAATTTGGGAGGAATTCAGCAGAAATCACCTCAATTTGGTGGGAATTCTAGCAGGAATCACCCCAATTTTTGAGGAATTTGTTGCCAATCACCCCAATTTGATGGATCCCCACCCCAATCCCATTCTCACTCCTGTTTTTCCCGCTCAGGTTTTCATGGATTGGTACGAGAAGTTCCAGGAGCGGCTCCAGAAGAAGGTGGTGCTGCTGACGGGTGAGACCAGCACGGACCTGAAGCTGCTGGGCAAGGGGAACATCATCATCAGCACCCCCGAGAAGTGGGACATCCTGTCGCGGCGCTGGAAGCAGCGCAAGAACGTGCAGAACGTCAACCTCTTCATCGTGGACGAAGTGCACCTCATCGGGGGCGAGAACGGGGTCAGAGCCGGCGTGGGGCTGGAGGGATGGACATGATTTTCCCAATGGGAATTGCCCCAGGGATGGGTTTGGAGAAGCTTTTCCCAATGGGAATTGCCCCATGGGTCTTGTGTTGGAGCTGCAGTGGGCTGGGTTGGTGCTGGATCCAGCCTGGAGCAGATTTTCCTGATGGGAATTTCCTCTCTGGATTGCTTTGGAGTAGATTTTCCCTGTGGGAATTGCCCCTCTGGATGCTTTGGAGCAGCTTTTCCCCATGGGAATTGCCCCAGAGATTGCTTTAAATCAGATTTTCCCAACGGGAATTCATCTCTGGATTGCTTTGGGGTGATGTTCCTTGTGTGGAGCTTCTAGGGGGTTGGATTGATGTTGTATCCAGTCTGGAGCAGATTTTCCCAATGGGAATTGCCCCAGGGATTGCCTTACAGCAGCTTTTCCCCATGGGAATTGTCCCAGGGATTGCTTTGGAGCAGATTTTCCTGATGGCAATTGCTCCATGGATTACCTTGGAGCAGATTTTTCCAATAGGAATTTCCCCATGGATTGCCTTGGAGCAGATTTTCCCAACGGGAATTTCCCCTCTGGATAGCTTTGGAGCAGATTTTCCCCATGGGAATTGCCCCAGGGATGGCTTTGGAGCAGATTTTCCCAATGGGAATTTCCCCATGGATTGTTTTGGGTCAGTTTTTCCCAATGGGAATTGCCCCAGGAATTGCTTTAAATTAGATTTTCCCAATGGGAATTGCCTCAGGGATGGCTTTGGAGCAGATTTTCCCCATGGGAATTGCCCCAGGGATTGCTTTAAATTAGATTTTCCCAATGGGAATTGCCCCTCTAGATGGTTTGGAGATTTTCCCAATGGGAATTCTCCCATGGGTTGTTTTGGAGCAGCTTTTCCCAATGGGAATTGCCCCAGGAATTGCTTTAAATCAGATTTTCCCAATGGGAATTTCCCCAAGAATTGCTTTGGAGCAGATTTTCCCAATGGGAATTGCCCCAGGGATTGCTTTAGATCCTCTTTTCTCCATGAGAGTTGGCCCAGGGATTGCTTTGGAGCAGATTGTCCCCATGGGAATTGCCCCAGGGATTGCCTTAGAGCAGCTTTTCCCAATGGGAATTGCCCCAGGGATGGCTTTAAATCAGATTTTCCCAATGGAAATTGCCCCAATGGATTTTTTTGGGGTGATGCTCCTTGTGTGGGTCTTGTGTGGAGCTAGGTTGGTGCTGGATCCAGTTTGGAGTAGCTTTTCCCCATGGGAATTTCCCCTCTGGATTGCTTTGGATCTCCTTTTTCCCATGGGAATTGCCCCAGTGGATTTTTTGGGGTGATGCTCCTTGTGTGGATCTCATGGTGCAGCTGCTGTGGGGTGGGTTGGAGTTGGATCCGGTCTGGAGCAGCTTTTTCCAATGGGAATTTCTTCTCTGGATAGCTTTGGAGAAGCTTTTCCTGATGGGAATTGCCCCAGGGATTGCTTTGGAGCAGATTTTCTCCATGGGGATTTCCCTTCTGGATGGCTTTGGGGCAGCTTTTCCCAGTGGGAATTTCCCGAGGGATTGCTTTCCCCAGCCCAGTTCTTATCCCAATCCCATTTTCCCACACAGCCAGTGCTGGAAGTGATCTGATGGGTTTCCATGGATTCTCCATCCCAGATCTGATCCCAGTCCTGTTTTTATACCCTTAGCCGGTCCTGGAGGTGATCTGCTCAGTTTTCCATGGATTCTCCATCTCAGATCTCATCCCAATCCCATTTTTCCCCTTAGCCAGTGCTGGAGCTGATCTGATGGGTTTCCATGGATTCTCCATCTCAGATCTCATCCCAATCCCATTTTTCCCCTTAGCCAATGCTGGAGCTGATCTGATAGGTTTCCATGGATTCTCCATTCCAAATCTCATCCCAATCCCATTTTTTTCCCATTGTTTTCCCCCACAGCCAGTGCTGGAGGTGATCTGATGGATTTTCCCATCCCAGATCTGATCCCAATCCCATTGTTTCCCCCACAGCCGGTGCTGAGGTGATCTGCTCAGGTTTTCCCATCCCAGATCACACCCCAATCCCATGTTTTTCCCCCACAGCCGGTGCCGGAGGTGATCTGCTCAGGTTCCCATGGATTCTCCATCTGATCCCAATCCCATTTTTCCCCACAGCCGGTGCTGGAGGTGATCTGATGGATTTTCCCATCCCAGATCTCACTCCAATCCCATGTTTTTCCCCCACAGCCAGTGCTGGAGGTGATCTGCTCAGGTTCCCATGGATTCTCCATCTGATCCAAATCCCATGTTTTTCCCCCACAGCCGGTGCTGGAGGTGATCTGCTCGCGCATGCGCTACATCTCGTCGCAGATCGAGCGGCCGATCCGCGTGGTGGCCCTCAGCTCCTCGCTGTCCAACGCCAAGGATGTGGCGCACTGGCTGGGCTGCAGCGCCACCTCCACCTTCAACTTCCACCCCAACGTGCGCCCCGTGCCCCTGGAGCTGCACATCCAGGTGGGAATGGATCATGGGAACGGGGTCGGGGAGCTCTGGGGAATGGGGAAAATTCTGTGGGATTGGTGGTGCTTCGTGGTATTGGCAAGTCTTGCCTGATTAACGCTTGGGGAAATCCCTTGGGGTCGTTGGTGACTCTTGTTATTGGCAATTCTTGACTAATTAATTCTTGGAAAAATCCCTTGGGATCATTGGTTACTCAGTCTAATTAATTCCTGTTAATAATCCCTTGGGATCATTGGTGACTAAGTCTAATTAATTCTTGGAAAAATCCCTTGGGATCGTTGGTGGCTCTTGTCTAATTTTTCTTGGTGATAAGAATTAAGTGAATTTTCTGCCATTTCCCACCACTTGCACAGGGAATTCTTTGGAATTCAGTGGGATCTGTTGGGCGATTCCAGGGAATCCTTTGGGATTTGTTGGTTGATTCCACAGGGAATCCTTTGGGATTAGTGGGATTTTTTGGTGATTCCATGGGATGTTTTGGTGATCCCATGGGGTTTTTTGGTGATTCCCTTTCCCCATTCAGGGGTTCAACATCAGCCACACTCAGACCCGTTTGCTGTCCATGGCCAAGCCCGTGTTCCATTCTGTGGTGGAATCCTCTAGAATTAATGGGATTTTTTGGTGATCCCATGGGATGTTTTTCTGATTCCTGTTTCCCCTTTCAGGGATTCAACATCAGCCACACACAGACATGTTTGCTGTCCATGGCCAGACCTGTGTTCCACACAGTGATGGAATCCTCTGGAATTTCATGGGAATTTTAGTGATTCCATGGGATGTTTTGTGTGATTCCCGTTTTCCCTCAGGGGTTCAACATCAGCCACACTCAGACCCGCCTGCTGTCTGTGGCCAAACGTGTTCCACACAGTGATGGAATCCTCTGGAATTAATGGAATTTTTTGATGATTCCATGGGATTTTTTGGTGATTCCGTGGGATGTTTCGTGGTTCCCTCAGGGGTTCAACGTCAGCCACACGCAGACATGGCTGCTGTCCATGGCCAAACATGTGTTCCATTCCATGGTGGAATCTTCTGGAGTTAGTGGGACTTTTTGGTGATTCCATGGGATTTTTTGATGATTCCATGGGATGTTTTTGGTGATTCCCTTTCCCCCCTCAGGGGTTCAACATCAGCCACGCTCAGACCCACCTGCTGTCCATGGCCAAACCTGTGTTCCACACAGTGATGGAATCCTCTGGAATTAATGGAATTTTTTGATGATTCCATGGGATGTTTTGGCGATTCAATGGGATTTTTTGGTGATTCCATGGGATGTTTTGTGGTTCCCTCAGGGGTTCAACGTCAGCCACACGCAGACGTGGCTGCTGTCCATGGCCAAACCTGTGTTCCATTTCGTGGTGGAATCTTCTGGAATTAGTGGGATGTTTTGGCAATTCCATGGGGTTTTTTGATGATTCCATGGGATGTTTTGGTGATTCCCTTTCTGCTCTTAGAGGTTCAACATCAGCCACACTCAGACCCACCTGCTGTCCATGGCCAAGCCCGTGTTCCACACAGTGATGGAATCCTCTAGAATTAATGGAATTTTTTGGCAATTCCATGGGATTTGCCGGCTCATTCCTGTTTTCCCTCAGGGGTTCAACATCGGCCACACTCAGACATGTTTGCTGTCCATGGCCAAGCCTGTGTTCCATGCCATCATGGAATCCTCTGGAATTAGTGGGATGTTTTGATGATTCCATGGGATGTTTTGTGGTTCCCCCAGGGGTTCAACATCAGCCACACTCAGACATGTTTGCTGTCCATGGCCAAGCCCGTGTTCCACACAGTGATGGAATCCTCTGGAATTAATGGGATGTTTTGGTGATTCCATGGGATGTTTTGTGGTTCCCTTAGGGGTTCAACATCAGCCACACGCAGACCCGTTTGCTGTCCATGGCCAAGCCCGTGTTCCACGCCATCATGAAGCACTCTCCCAAGAAGCCCGTGCTGGTGTTTGTCCCCTCGCGCAAGCAGACGCGCCTGACCGCCATCAACATCCTCACCACCTGTGCCTCCGACGCACAGCGGCACCGGTCAGTGCCTGGGGACACTGGGGGACAGTGGGGGACAGCTGGGGATGGGACAGGGACACATGGGGATGGGTTATGGGGTTGGAGATGGGACAAGGGACACTGGGGACAGCTGGGGACACCGGGGGACAGCTGCGGATGGGACAAGGACAGCTGGGGATGTGTTATGGGGTTGGGGATAGGACACAGACACCTGGGGGACACCATGGACCTGCCCAGGGATGGGTTATGGGGTTGGAGATTGGGATAGGGACAGCTGGGGACACTGGGGGACAGCTGGGGACACCACAGACCTGCCCAGGGATGGGTTGTGGGGTTGGAGATAGGACAGGGACCCCTGGGGGACACTAGGGGACAGCTGGGGACACCACGGACCTGCCCAGGGATGGGTTATGGGGCTGGAGGGGGAACAGGGACACCTGGGGGACACTGGGAGTTTCAGCAGGGGTTGTGGCACTTGGGGACATGGCCAGTGGTTGCCCCAGCAGTGCTGGGGACATTTGGTGATCCCAAAGCCTTTCCCACCCCATTCCCAGTTTCCCCATCAGTTCTATGGGTTCTCAGTGATCCCAAATCCCTTCCCACCCCATTCCTGGTTTTCCCAGCAATTCTATGGGTACAGCTGGACTCAGCGATCCCAAAGGCCGTTCCTTTCCTTTCCCAAACCATTCCCAGATTTCCTGGCAGTGCTGTGGGTACAGCTGGACTCAGTGATCCCAAATCCTTTCCCATCCCATTCCCAGGTTTCCTTGGCAGTACTGTGGGTTCTCAGTGATCCCTAATCCCTTCCACCCCATTCCCAGTTTTCCTGGCAGTACTGTGGGTACAATTGGACTTCGTTATCCCAAATCTTTTCCCGACCCCATTCCTGGTTTTCCTGGCAGTGCTGTGGGTACAACTGGACTTGGTTATCCCAAACCCTTTCCCAACCCCATTCCTGGCTTTCCCCACCCTGTTCCTGGTTTCCCTGGCAGTGCTGTGGGTACAGCTGGACTTGGTGATCCCAAACATTTTCCCGACCCCATTCCCAGTTTCCCAACCCCATTCCCAGTTTTTCCCAACCCCATTCCTGGTTTCCCTGGCAGTTCTATGGGTGCAGCTGGACTCAATGATCCCAAAGCCTTTCCCATCCCATTCCCAGTTTCCCTGGCAGTGCTGTGGGTGCAGCTGGACTCGGTGATCCCAAACCCTTTCCCGACCCCATTCCCGGTTTTCCTGACCCCATTCCTGGTTTCCTGACCCCATTCCCAGTTTCCCACCCCATTCCCGTTCTCTGCCAGGTTCCTGCACTGTGCTGAGAAGGACCTGGCGCCGTACCTGGAGAAGCTCAGTGACCCCACGCTGAAGGAGACGCTGGTCAATGGTGTTGGCTACCTGCACGAGGGGCTGACCGCCATGGAGAGACGCGTGGTGGAGCAGCTCTTCAGCTCTGGTCAGATGGGACTGGGAGCAGTGGGATTGGGATTGGGGTGGGATTGATGGATTGATGGGATTGCAATTGGGATTGATGGAATTGAGACTGGGATTGGGATTGGGATTGGGACTGAGATCAGGGTGGATGGGGTGAGGTAGGATGGGATTGAGACTGGGGATTGGATTGGGATTGATGGGATGGGATAGGATTGGGATTGATGGAATTTGGATTGGGATTGGGAGTGGGAGGGCAATTGAGATGGATGGGGTGGGATGGGATCGAGATTGTGGTTGAGATTGGGATGGGATTGGGATGGATGGGATGGGATTGATGGAATTTGGATTGGGATTGATGGGATGGGATTGGGATTGGTGGAATTTGGATTGGGATTGGAACTGGGACTGGGATTGGGGTGGGGTGGGATGGGATTGATTGGGATTGAGGGGATGAGACTGGGATTGATAGAATTTGGATTGGGAGTGGGATTGAGGTGGATGGGGTGGGTTGTGATGGGATTAGGGCTGTGATTTGGATTGGGATTTGGATTGGGATGGATGCACTGGGGTGGGATGGGATTGAGGTTGGTGTTGAGATTAGGATGGGATGGGGTTGAGATTGGTGTTGAGATTGAGATGGGATTAGGATTGAGATTGGGATGGGAACAGGATTCCATGGGCTGGTTTAGATGGGATTTTGGGAAGGAATTTTTGCCCATGAAGGCAGTTAGGTTGCCCAGAGAAGACCTCAGAGCTTCCTGTGCCTAAAGGGGCTCCAGGAGAGCTAGAGAGGGACTGGGGACAAGGGCTGGAGGGACAGGACACAGGGAATGGGGACACACTGGGAAAGGGGAGATTGAAATGGGATTTTGGGCAGGAATGAGGATGGGGAGGGGCTGGGATGGAATTCCCAGAGAAGCAGTGGCTGCCCCTGGATCCCTGGAGTGTTCAAGGCCAGGTTGGAGCACCCTGGGGTGGTGGGAGATGTCCCTGGGTGGCACCAGATGGGATTTGAGGTGCCTCCAACCCAAATCATTCCATAATTCCCCAAAAATCCCCAATCTCCACCCTCCCCCCCAATGCCACCCAAATTCCTGACCCCCTGTCCCCTCCACCCCAGGAGCTGTCCAGGTCATGGTCGCCTCGCGCAGCCTCTGCTGGGGCATGAGCATCTCAGCCCACCTGGTCATCATCATGGACACGCAGTACTACAACGGCAAGATCCACGCGTGAGTCACCCCAAAATCCCAAAAATCCCCCCCTAATCCCCCAAATCTCCCTGAAAATCCAAAAGATCCCCCCCAAAATCCCCCCCAAATCCCCAAAGATCCCCTCCAAAGTCCCAAAGATCTCATCCCCCTCAAAATACCAAAAATCCCCGAAAACCCCCCTCTGCTCCCGTTTCCTGCAGGTATGTGGATTACCCCATCTGTGATGTGCTGCAGATGGTCCACGCTAGCTGCCTGGAATCCCAAAAATCCCCTCCAAAATCCCAAAAATCCCCCCCCAAAATCCCAAAATTCCTCCCAGAATCCCAAAAATCCCCCCCGGAATCCCAGAGTTCCCTGTCTGACCCCATTTCCATCCCCACGTATGTGGATTACCCCATCTGTGATGTGCTGCAGATGGTGGGCCATGGATCCCAAAACTCCCCCAAAGATCCCCCCAAAATCCCAAAAATCCCTCCCAGGACCCCAAAAATCCCCCTCTGCCCCCATTTCCCCCCCAGCTACATAGATTACCCCATCTGTGATGTGCTGCAGATGGGCCACGCTAGCTGCCCAGGATCCCAAAAATCCCCCATAAAATCCCAAAAATCCCCCATGAAGTCCACCAAATCCCTTCCAAAATCCCAAAACTCCCCCATAAATCCCCGTTTCCCCCAGGTATGTGGATTACCCCATCTATGACGTGCTGCAGATGGTGGGACACGCCAACCGCCCGCTGCAGGACGACGAGGGACGCTGTGTCATCATGTGCCAGGGCTCCAAGAAGGTGGGCAGCTTCTGGAATGTTCTGGGGCTTGAACTGGCATTTGAACTGGGATTTTCTTCCTCCAGAGCTCTGGGAACCATCCAAACCCTCCTGGAGGATTTCCCACGGGGTTTTTGGGGTTAATTCACCTTTCCTCAGGATTTTTGGGGTTGATTCACCTTTTCGCCCTGTCCTACTGTAGGATTTCTTCCAGAAGTTCCTGTATGAACCCCTGCCCATGGAGTCCCACCTGGATATGGCATTTCCTGCAGGATTTTTGGGGTTAATCCCCCTTTTCTCAGGATTTTTGCAGTTTATTCACCTTTCCTTCCCCTTTCCTCCTGTTGGTTTTATTCAAGAAGTTCCTGTGTGAGCCCCTGCCCATGGAGTCCCACCTGGACCACTGCAATTTGGGATTTCCTGCAGGATTTTTGGGGTTTATTCACCTTTTGCCCCCTGTTCCACCCCAGGATTTCTTCAAGAAGTTCCTGTATGAACCTCTGCCCATGGAGTCCCACCTGGATTTGGCATTTCCCACAGGATTTTTGGGGTTAATCCCCCTTTTCTCAGGATTTTTGGGGTTAATCCCCCTTTTCCCCTGTTCCCCTGCAGGATTTCTTCAAGAAGTTCCTGTACGAACCCCTGCCCATTGAGTCCCACCTGGATTTGGCATTTCCCACAGGATTTTTGGAGTTAATCCCTCTTTTCCCCCCTGTTCCACCCCAGGATTTCTTCAAGAAGTTCCTGTATGAACCCCTACCTGTGGAGTCCCACCTGGATCACTGCAATTTGGGATTTCCCACAGGATTTTTGCAGTTTATTCACCTTCCCCCCTTTTCCCCTGCAGGATTTCTTCAAGAAGTTCCTGGATGAGCCCCTGCCCGTGGAGTCCCACCTGGATTTGGCATTTCCCACAGAATTTTTGGGGTTAATCCCCCTTTTCTCAGGATTTTTGGGGTTAATCCCCCTTTTCTCAGGATTTTTGCAGTTTATTCACTTTTCTCCCCCCATTTCCCCCCAGGATTTCTTCAAGAAGTTCCTGTACGAACCCCTGCCCGTGGAGTCCCACCTGGACCACTGCATGCACGACCACTTCAACGCCGAGATCGTCACCAAGACCATCGAGAACAAGCAGGACGCTGTGGACTACCTGACCTGGACCTTCCTGTACCGCAGGATGACCCAGAACCCCAACTACTACAACCTGCAAGGTGGGCCAGGGACCCGCAGGGGACAGCAGGGACCCTCTGAAGTGTCCCCAGGGGTGTCCCAGGCTCATAGCGGTGTCCCCCAGGTGTGTCCCACCGGCACCTGTCGGATCACCTGTCGGAGCTGGTGGAGCAGACCCTGAGTGACCTGGAGCAGTCCAAGTGCATCAGCATTGAGGATGAGATGGACGTGGCGCCGCTGAACCTGGGCATGATCGCTGCCTACTACTACATCAACTACACCACCATCGGTAATCAGTGCTTGCTAATTGGGTAACTGGTAATTGGGATCGTTGGTAATTAATCCTTGGTAATTGGAATCATTGGTGATTCCTGTCCGATTGATCCCTGTCCATCCCTGACCCTGGGCATGATTGCTGCCTACTACTACATCAACTACACCACCATCGGTAATTAGTGCTTGCTAATTGGGGTAATTGGTAATTGGGATCGTTGGTAATTAGTCCTTGGTAATTGGGATCATTGGTGATTCCTGTCCGATTGATCCCTGTCCATCCCTGACCCTGGGCATGATTGCTGCCTACTACTACATCAACTACACCACCATCGGTATGGGGTTAATTAATACTTGTTAATTGAACCTTGGTAATTCATCCTTGGTAATTAGTCCTTGTGAATTGGGTAATTGGTGACTCCTGTCCAATTGATCCCTGTCCATCCCTGACTCTGGGCATGATCGCTGCCTACTACTGCATCAACTACACCACCATTGGTAATTAGTGCTTGTTAATTGGGTAATTGGTGATTCCTGTCCGATGGATCCCTGTTCATCCCTGACCCTGGGCATGATCGCTGCCTACTACTGCATCAACTACACCACCATTGGTAATTGATCCTTGTTAATTGATCCTTGGTAATTAATCCTTGTGAATTGGGATCATTGATGATTCCTGTCCAATTGATCCCTGTTAATTATCCCTTGGGATCATTGGCAATTCCTAATTAATTGATCCCTGTTCAATCCCTGACCCTGAGCATGATTGCTGCCTACTGCTACATCAACTACACCACCATCAGTAATTAGTCCTTGTTAATTAGGTAATTGGTGATTCCTGTCCTATTGATCCTTATTAATTATCCCTTGGGATCATTGGCAATTCCTAATTAATTAATCCCTGTGCAGCCTACTACTACATCAACTGCACCACCATCAGTATGGGGTTAATTGATCCTTGGTAATTGATCCTTGGTAATTAATCCTTGTGAATTGGGTAATTGGTGATTCCTGTCCGATTGATCCTTATTAATTATCCCTTGGGATCATTGGTGATTCCTGTCTAATTGGTCCTTGTTAAAAATTGCTTGGGATCATTGGCTATTCCTGTCTGATTGTTGTTAATTAGCAATTAATTAGCAATTCCCTCTTTGCTCTGACACCAATCCTGGTTCCCAAAAACAAGACAGTCCCCATGTCCCCAAGGATGACCCACACCTTCTCCCTCTTTTTGTGTGTTTTATCTCAAAAAAATCCATGTATTTTGAACAGAGCTGTTCAGCATGTCCTCCATGGTGGGAAATCCCTGTTTCTTTGTGTTTTATCCCAAACAATCCCTGTTTCTGTGTGTTTTATCCCAAACCCTCCCTGTTTTTATGCACAGAATTGTTCAACATGTCCTCCGTGGCAGAAAATCCCTATTTCTGTGTGTTTTATCCTTAAAATCCCTGGTTTTGTGTGTTTTATCCCAAAAACTCCCTGTTTTCTGACCAGAGCTGTTCAGCATGTCTTCTGCAGCAGAAAATCCCTGTTTCTGTGTGTTTTATCCTAAAAAATCCCTGTTTCTGTATGTTTTATCCCAAACAATCCCTGTTTCTGTGTGTTTTATCTCAGAAAATCCCTGTTTTTCTGCACAGAGCTGTTCAGCACGTCCTCCATGGCGGAAAATCCCTGTTTTTGTGTATTTTATCCCAAAAAATCCCTAATTTTTTGTGTTTTATCCCAAACAATCCCTGTTTCTGTGTGTTTTATCCCAAACCCTCCCTGTTTTTATGCACAGAGCTGTTCAGCATGTCCTCCATGGCGGAAAATCCCTATTTTTCTGTGTTTTATCTCAAAAAATCCCTAATTTTTTGTGTTTTATTCCAAAAAATCCCTGTATTTTGTGTATTTCATCCTAAAAAATCCCTAATTTTTGTGTTTTATCCCAGAAAATCCCTGGGTTTTGTGTGTTTTATCCCAAAACCTCTCTGGTTTTGTGTGTTTTATCCCAAAAAATCCCTGTTTCTGTGTGTTTTATCCCAAAACCCTCCCAGTTTTTATGCACAGAATTGCTCAGCATGTCCTCTATGGCGGAAAATCCCTACTTTTTTGTGTTTTATCCTAAAAAATCCCTAATTTTTTCCCCCAGAGCTGTTCAGCATGTCTCTGAACGCCAAGACCAAGGTGCGAGGGCTGATCGAGATCATCTCCAACGCGGCTGAGTACGAGAACATCCCCATCCGGCACCACGAGGACAACCTGCTGCGCCAGGTGGGGATTCATCCCCCAGGGAACGGGGCTGGAGTGGGGCTGTGGGGTCACTGCGGTGTCTGGGGGGCTTGGCATGGGCTGTGCAGGGGGTTTGGGGTCCTTGGGATGGGCTGTGCAGGGGGGTTTGGGGTCACTGGGATGGGCTGTGCAGGAGGGTTTGGGGTCACTGGGATGGGCTGTGCAGGAGGGGGGTTTGGGGTCACTGGGATGGGCTGTGCAGGGGGGTTTGGGGTCACTGGGATGGGCTGTGCAGGAGGGTTTGGGGTCACTGGGATGGGCTGTGCAGGGGGTTTGGGGTCACTGGGATGGGCTGTGCAGGAGGGTTTGGGGTCACTGGGATGGGCTGTGCAGGGGGTTTGGGGTCACTGGGATGGGCTGTGCAGGGGGTTTGGGGTCACTGTGGTGTCCGGGGGGGTTGGGATCCTTGGGATGGGCTGTCCGTGGAGCTTTGGGGTCACTGCGGTGTTTGGGGGGCTTGGGATGGGCTGTGCAGGGGGGTTTGGGGTCACTGCAGTGTCTGGGGGGCTTGGGGTTACTGGGATGGGCTGTCTGTGGAGCTTTGGGGTCTCTGGAGGTGTCTGGCCTTGGGATGAGCTGTGCAGGGAGCTTTGGGAATTACGGAGGTTTCCGTGGGGGTTTGGGGTGCCTGGAGGTGTCCAAGGAGGTTTAGGACCTCTGGAGGTGTCCAGGGAGATTTGGGATCCTTGGGATGAGCTGTCCAGGGAGCTTTGGGATCTCTGGGATGGGCTATCCTGGCAGCTTTGGGATTTATGGAGGTGTCCAGGGAGATTTGGGATCTCTGGAGATGTCCAGGGGGGTTTGGGGTCCTTGGGGTGGGCTGTGCAGGGGGGTTTGGGATTTATGGAGGTATCCAGGGAAGTTTGGGATCCCTGGCATGAGCTGTGCAGGGAGCTGTGGGACTTATGGAGGTGTCTAAGGAGGTTTGGGATCCCTGGAGGTGTCCAGCGGGGTTTGGGATTTATGGAGGTGTCCAGGGGGGTTTGGGATCCTTGGAATGAGCTATCCATCGAGATTTGGGGCCCCAGAGGTGTCCCAGGAGTGCCCAGCTGTGTCCCTCAGTGTCCCTCCATCCCAACCCCATGAATTCCCCACTCCCCAGACATTTCCCCCTCACTCCACGGTCCCGGTGCCGTTTTTGGGGTGAAGCACTGACAGCTCTCCCCCTGACCCCACAGCTGGCACAGAAGGTGCCCCACAAGCTGACCAACCCCAAATTCAACGATCCCCACGTGAAGACCAACCTGCTGCTGCAGGCTCACCTGTCCCGCATGCAGCTGAGCGCAGAGCTGCAGTCTGACACCGAGGAGATCCTCAGCAAGGTACCCCAAAACACCCCAAAAACCCCAAAACACCCCAGGAGGGTGGAAATGGGGTCAGCACTGGGGGAGATCCCGGGTTTGGGGTGGGGTTTGTCACTAAATCAGGGTGGGATAGTGAGGGAAATGAGGATTGAGGGGAGCTTGTCCTGCTCTTCCCTCGGAGCCAGCTCATCCCATGGGGTCAGTTCTGTGGGAATTCCATCCCATGGGGCCAGTTATATGGGAATTCCATCCCGTGGGGTCAGTTCTGCAGGAATTCCATCCCGTGGGGTCAGTTATATCAGAATTCCATCCCGTGGGGTCAGTTCTGTGGGAATTCCAGCCTGGCTACATCCCATGGGGTCAGTTGTGTGGGAATTCCATCCCATGGGGTCAGTTGTGTGGGAATTCCATCCCATGGGGTCAGTTCTGTAGGAATTCCATCCCATGGGGTCAGTTGTCCATGAACTGCTCCAGCCTGGCTGATGTCACTGACCATCCCCACCCCTGGCAGTGTCCCTGTCCTCATGTCCCAGACTGTCCCCATCCTGTCCCCATGTCCCATCCCAGGCCATCCGGCTGATCCAGGCTTATGTGGATGTCCTGTCCAGCAATGGCTGGCTGTCCCCATGTCCCTGACTGTCCCCATATGTCCCCAGGCCATCAGGCTGATCCAGGCGTGTGGGGACATCCTGTCCAGCAACGGCTGGCTGTCCCCAGCACTGTCCCCATGTCCCTAACTGTCTCCATGTGTCCCCAGGCCATCAGGCTGATCCAGGCGTGTGTGGATGTCCTGTCCAGCAATGGCTGGCTGTCCCCAGCGCTGGCCGCCATGGAGCTGGCCCAGATGGTCACCCAGGCCATGTGGTCCAAGGACTCGTACCTGAAGCAGCTGCCCCACTTCACCTCGGAGCACATCAAGCGCTGCACAGACAAGGTGAGGCTGAGGGGACACTGGGGACAGCAGGGGACACTGTGGGAATGGTGGGAATCTCGGCCTTGGGTTTTTGGGAAAAGTTGGAATTTAAGGAATTCCTCCTGGCCTGTAATTCTAAGGATGGCAGAGTTACGAAATGAGTTATTTTTGGGATAAATCTGAGAGAGGAAAGCTTTGATCAGGGTTAAGGAATTGCCAGGAGGTGACACCAAACAGGACAGGGGGCATGGGACCTTCATGGGAGCTGGGAGAAGACAAGGGGATTGATTGATGGATGGATGGATGGATGGATTGATTGATTGATTGGTGGATTGATTGATTGATTAGGAGGGAGAATTTCCCGTCAAAATGAGGATGATGGACACAGAGTTTGTTCCCTCAGACTCTGAGAAGGGATCACAGATGGGGATGGGTTGATGCAATTGGGGTGGGATGGGATGGGATGATGGGATGGGATTGGGGTGGGGTGGGATGATGGGATGGGAGGGGAGGGGATTGGGGTGGGATGATGGGATGGGAGGGGAGGGGATTGGGGTGGGATTATGGGATGGGAAGAGTTACTCTCCCAATTAACGAGATCCCCTAAGTCATTCCCCCAGTTACCAAGGCTCTGACAATCTCTGTGTGATAAATCCCAAATAATTCCCAAATAATTCCCGGATAATTCCAGGGCGTGGAGAGCGTGTTTGACATCATGGAGATGGAGGACGAGGAGCGCACGGCGCTGCTGCAGCTGCCCGAAGCGCAGATTGCCGACGTGGCGCGCTTCTGCAATCGATATCCCAATATAGAGCTGAGCTACGAGGTGGGGGACAGGGACAACATCCGCAGGTATGGGGTCATCATTGGCATCGTTGGGGTTCTGTAATTGATACCCCAATATTGAGCTGTCCTAAGAGGTGGGGGACAGGGACAACATCCACAGGTATGGGATTGGGATCATTGGGATCAATGGGATCATAACTGGGATCATCATTGGGATCATCATTGGGATCATTGGGGTTCTGTAATCGATACTCCAATATTGAAGTGAGCTACGAGGTGGGGGACAGGGACAACATCTGCAGGTATGGGATCAGTGGGATCATCATTGGGATCATCATTGAGGTCATCAGGATCATCATTGGGATCAATGGTATCATCATTGGGATCATCATTAGGATCATCATTGGGGTCATCAGGATCATCATTGGGATCAATGGGATCAGTGGGGTTCTGTAATGAATACCCCAAGACTGAACTGTCCTACGAGGTGGGGGACAGGGACAACATCCGCAGGTATGGGATCAGTGGGATCATCATTGAGATCATCATTGGGATCATTTGAGTTCTGTAATCGATACCCCAATATTGAACTGTCCTATGAGGTGGGGGACAGGGACAACAGCCACAGGTATGGGATCAGTGGGATTGGGATGGTATTGGGGTGGGATGGTATTGGGGTGGGATGGGATCATCCTTAGGGCTGGGATCAGGATGGGATCCCCAGCTGACACCATGTCTGTCCCCAGCGGTGGCCCCGTGGTGGTGCTGGTGCAGCTGGAGCGTGAGGAGGAGGTGACAGGGCCGGTGATCGCCCCGCTGTTCCCACAGGTATGCCAGTGGGTGGGACATGGCCCTGTGTCCCCCATGTCCCTGATGTCCTCAATGTCCCCAGTGTCCCCTGATGTCCCCAATGTCCCCAGTGTCCCCTGATGTCCCTCTGTCCCTGCAGAAACAGGAGGAGGGCTGGTGGGTGGTGATTGGGGTCTGTCCCTGTCACCAGTGTCCCTAATATTCCCTGATGTCCCCAATGTCCCAATGTCCCTGATGTCCTCTGCTATCTCTCTGTCCCCACAGAAACCCAAGGAGGGCTGGTGGGTGGTGATGCGGGTCTGTCCCTGTCCCTGATGTCCCCAATGTCTCTGATGTCCCAATGTCCCCCGATGTCCCCAATGTCCCCATGTCCCTCTGTCCCCACAGAAACGCGAGGAGGGCTGGTGGGTGGTGATTGGTGACTCCAAGTCCAACAGCCTCATCTCCATCAAACGGCTGACGCTGCAGCAGAAAGCCAAGGTGGGACTGGGGGGTGACAGAGGGGGACACTGGGGTGACAGCAGGGTTGGTGGCACTGGGGGTGACACCACTGGTGGTAATGGGGTAATACAAGGGTGATACTGGGGGTGGATGACACCAGGGAGGTGACACTGGGAGGTGACATGAGGGGGTTGTGACATGGGGTGGGTGACACTATGGGGGTGACACAGAGGTGACACAGGGTGGTAATGAGGGGGTGACACAGGGAGGTGACCCCATGGTGTCCCCACAGGTGAAGCTGGACTTGGTGGCACCAGCCGAGGGCACTGAGCACTACACTCTGGGGGAGGTGACAAGGGGTGACACAGGGGTGGCAGGAGGTGACACTAGTGAGGTGACACTGGTGGGTGACACAGCGTGAGGTGACACAGGGAGCTGACACAGGGTGACCCTGCGGTGTCCCTGTCCCCACCAGATGAAGCTGGACTTGGTGGCACTAGCCATGGGCACTCAGCACTGCACTCTGGGGGAGGTGACAGGGGGTGGCAGGAGGTGACACTGGTGAGGTGACACAGGGTGACACCATGTCCCTGTCCCCAGGTGAAGCTGGATTTTGTGGCGCCGGCCGTGGGCACTCAGCACTATAGACTGGGTGACAGGGGGTGACACTGGGATGACATAGGGAGGTGACACAGGGTGAGGTGACACTGTCCCCCGCAGATGAAGCTGGACTTTGTGGCACCGGCTGTTGGCACTCAGCACTAGAGACTGGGTGACACAGGGGTGACAGTGTGGGGTGACAGGGGATAGCACAGAGAGGTGACACAGGGAGGTGACACCGGGTGAGGTGACAGGGAGGTGACACTGGGTGAGATAACAGGGTGGGTGACACAGGGAGGTGACCCACACTGTCCCTGTCCCCAGGTGAAGCTGGATTTCATGGCGCTGGCCATGGGCACTCAGCACTAGAGACTGGGTGACAGGGGGTGACATTGGGGTGACACAGGGAATGGCACAGGGTGAGGTGATAGGGTGGGTGACACTGGGTGAGGTGACAGGGTGGGTGACACAGGGAGGTGACCCTGCACTGTCCCTGTCCCCAGGTGAAGCTGGATTTCGTGGCGCCGGCCGTGGGCACTCAGCACTACACTCTGTACTTCATGAGCGACGCCTACATGGGATGTGACCAGGAGTACAAGTTCAGTGTGGATGTCAAGGAGGCTGAGAGCGACAGCGACTCTGACTGAGCCCCAAACCCCACAGAAACCCCACAAAATCCCAGAAAATCCTGTAAAAATCCCAGAAAATCCCACCAAATCCTACAAAATCCCATAAAACCGCACAAAATCCCATGAAATCCTGTAAAACCCCACAAAAACCCATAAAACCCTACAAAATCCCATAAAAGTCACCCGGCCCCCAGCCCTGTGTCCATCCCCTCCTGTGTCCCCGTGGGTTTTTGGGGTGGGAGTGTTTTGTACAGTTTTTTTAGGTTGGAATAAAGTTCAGGATCTGACTCTGCCTTGGTGCTGGGAGAGGAACCTAAAGGCCTGGATCCCAAACTCTTGGATCCCAAACTCCTGCATCAGAAACACCCTGCATCCCAAACTCTGATCCCAAACTCCCAGACCCCATAGAGTCCAGTGGGGAGGAGCAGTGGGGTGGCATGGCATCAGGGGGACATGGGGACATGTAACCAATGTGGACATGGGCAGATGATGGAATGGAACCTCTGCGAGAGCTCGTTTGCCAACCCCAAGCTCTGCAGAAAATCCAGTGCTGCAGGAAACACTAGTCAGCAAACTGACAAAAAGCTGGGAACACACATGGGAAGGAAAGAACACACATGGGAAGGAAAGCCATGTGTCAAATCAGCCACAGCCACCCAGGGCAGGGAGAAGGAGCTGTGTTTGCGGTCCCTCTCTCCCCGGGGGATGATCACAAGGGTCTCCATCCTTCTCAAGCCGGAGAGAGCCGGGGGGGGCGGGGCGCTCTCCATGCCTCTCACCCCGTGCCGGGGGCATGCTCGCTGGATTCTCCATCCTTCTCAATCCAGGGGATGCTTGGGGGTCTCTGTCCCTCTCACTCTGGGCCACGCTGGGGACCAAGGGGTCTCTGTCCCTCTCACCCCTGTGGTGACCCAGCCGAGGTCACGCCCCCTGCAGGACAGCCCGCAAGACCCCCAAGCATCCCCCGGTGCAAGAGGCAAAGAGACAAAGCAGGGCCAAGAGGGATGGAGACTCCCAGGGAGAGAAGAATGGAGCCACCAACAGGCACCGAGCAGGTGGAGAAGGACAGAGACACGCCCAGGACTCCCCAGGCAGGAGAGACATAGAGAGAACGCTGGGCCATCCTAGCTCCCTGTCCCGGATGAGGGCCGGGGCATTGTTGTCATTGTTGCCCTTTTGGAGGGCTTGGGGGTGCTCAGCGTCCTCCTCTCCCGTGGGGAGGTGTGGGCCTTTGTGATTTCTTTGCATCGCAGGTGACTCATTGAGAGACCAAAGAGGAGACAAAGCATTTGATGTGTTCTGACGTTGGAGTTTATTTTGTCCGGTGTCCAGCGGATGCCCTGGGGCTCTCCGTCCTCCTCCCATTTGCCCCGGCCGCTGTGCTTTCCATCCTCGTTGCCCCGGCGCTGCTCCGACCGCCTTACCTTTGGTGAGCCGGGGTTGGTGTTCGACCCCCTCCGCTTTGGGGGCGTCACCGCACGTAACCGAGAGCGGTGGCGGCGATAAGAGGCGAATCGACGCAACCCACCTCCCTCCCTCCCTCCCTCTCTCCCTCCCTCCCACCCACCCGCACACAACACCCCGGGGCTCCATGCTGACGGCGCTGAGGGGCAGGGCCGGTGCCGGGGCTCCAGCGTTGGGGGGTGGGAGGGCGTGGAGCTGCGCTCCTCTGCGGCCGCGCGGCTGCTGTCGGCCTGCGCCGACGCCGGCGGCGTCCGCCCTCCTCGCCCCCCAAGGCTGCTGCTCCGCTGGCGGCTGCCCGAATGCTCCGCCCCCCCGCGCCCCTTCTTATACCCGCCACAAGCCACGCCCCCTCGTTTTCAGCCAATGGCAGCTCAGCGTCTGTGGGGGTGCGGCGGCCCGATGCTGCGGATCCCGAGTCCCCGAGGCCGGCGGTCGGCGTAATCCACGGGGACGCTGCCGAGGATGCCATCGCCTGGGACTCGGAGGAGGCCGGGCCGTAAACCGCTCTCTCCCTCCCCTGGAAAGTTTTCCTAAGCTTATTGGTTTAAGGTTTGCTTCCCCGCCCCTATCACCGCCCCCGCTGCTTGCCCACACTAGAATGTTCTACTGCCGGGCTTTCCCCATGAGTTGCTTGGAATCCCCTCCCTACTTATATTTCATTTGCTCCCCCGCTTGTCCCTCATGTTGTCCCGGAGCCCCGTTGGCTCCGCCCCTGCTGGTCCTCCCCGGGAAACCCCGTATTTCCCCCTAAAAACCCCTTCCCTTTGTTCTCTCGGCGTGGTGTGGCCGCGACCCCAGCCCCGCCGGGTTCTGCGCCCGGCAGCTGCGTGGACCGCCCCACCCGAGAGCCCCCAGTGTGCCTCCCCCGCGCCGCTTCTCCTGAATAAACTGCACACTGCTGACTCTCACCTCGTAGCACTCTCTTTATCACGGGAAGCGACCAGCGACTCCACGGCGTTCCTGCCCGGCAGGCACCCGCCTCCGCCGCGTGGTCCCTGCCGCTCCAAAGGAGCGACCCTGGGAACACCGAGGCTGACTGCAGCCGCCTCTGGACAGAGCTGAACAGCCGGGAGGGCTGAGAGCTTGGGCCAGGTGAGGCCCCCGAGGTCTCCCGAAGCCCCGGAAGCTCGTTGGGGCCAGGCGGCCGGACCCCGCCGGACCCCTTTACAACATCAAGTGGCGCCGTCAACGTGACCCTCCGAACCTGCCTTCGCTCCTTGGAAGGGAAGAGTGGAGATCTGTTGTTCCGCCACCCGGCGAGTTGCAGCACCCTCCCTGGACTACATCGAGAGGTGCTCCTCGCCGGCCCCGCCAGCCCCGTGAGCCCCGTGAACCGACCGCGCCGCTTTGTGTTCGGGTGAGTTGGTAGGGAAAGGGGTTCCCTAGCTTGCCCTCTTTTCATTTAATTTTTCGTTCGGATCGGTCGGGTGAGAGTTTGGTTCGGCTAACCTTTATCTCGGGTGGAAAAGATGGGAGTTAACCTAACCAAAAAGCAACGAGAATTTTATGTTTCCGTTAAAACCTCCCTCCGAGTAGCGAAATTTTCTTTTCCCTCCCCGCTCCTAAAACGCTTTGTTAAATTTATTTTTGCCGAATTTCCCGATGTTTCTCCCCAAGATGCTAATTCCATCGATTTTTGGCGTGGGGTCCGCTCGCGCATGAACCAGCTTCTGTCCCGTGGGGACAAGCGAGTGGACCAGTTTTTCGGGATTTTAACACAGATTTTCCACGCTTTCCGTCCCTCCCTTCGGAGCGCGGGAGTCCCTGCTAACCCTTCCCCGTCTGCCCGTTCCTTAACTAACCCCAGCCCCTGTCCTTCTCGAGGCGACCGCGGCGGCTCAGAACGTCCGCGGACACGGAGTTCTCATCTAGTCTCCGGCGCCCCCGCGGTCACTTCGTCCCCTGCCTGGGAGGGAGAACGCGCGACCCTCTCGGGCACCCCCGGTTCTGTCTCTCCTAACCCCTCTTCCCGAGTTGATTCGTCCCTGGTAGTCCCCCGCAATCCCCGCCGTGGTTCCTTTTGTCTCCCCGGAGAGCCACAAAGGAGCGGCGGCTGGCAGCAGGATGGCGTCTGCCGCGTGGCTTTCCCATCCCCCATCCCCTCTCCCTACAATCCTCCCATTCCCGCTGCTTCTTCGGCTTTCCCGCCGAGCCCCTTCCCTGATCCCTCCCCCTGGGCGGCCTATCCATCACCGTGCGGGCACACCCCCTCCCTCGGACCCTCCGCCCCTGCGCCCAACCCCTTTATCCCTACCCCGCCTACCTCCCCTTTCCCACCGAAACCCCACCTCTTCCTCGACTCCTCCCCGGGACCTTCGTCAGTCGCCCCTCCCTATGATCCGCCCCTTCCTAACCCCTCCCCGGAGGCGAGTCTTCCCGGTTCCCACGGCTACCCTTCCGGCGTCCGCCGGAAGGGCGCCATCTTGGATCCCCTTTCCCACGATGACCGGAAGGAGGCCATCTTTGTTGGTCCTCCAACGGTCCCTGACCGGAAGGAGGCCATCTTTGTTGGTCCTCCAACGGTCCCTGACCGGAAGGAGGCCATCTTTGTTGGTCCTCCAATGGTCCCTGACCGGAAGGAGGCCATCTTGGATGGGTCCTCCGGCGTGGCTGGGAAAGGTTGTCACCTAGATCCGGAACCGGGGAGCCTCCAGGCCCCCTTCGCCGCACCAGTCCGCGTTTCGGGGCAACGCGATCACCCACGGTGGGAGCCCTTTGATAGGGCCGCGCTCAAAGACCTGGCCAAAACGCAAAAGGAGTTTGGCCGGGACTCGAACTATTTCAGAGCAGTCCTTCACGCCACTCTCACCGGTGTCCCTCTAGTTCCCTCCGACATCAAATTAGTGATGTCTTGTCTACTGTCCCCCGTTGAATACCAAGAGTGGGAGGACGAGTGGAAAAGGCAGATCAGGGGGCTAGAGCGACTGCTTCCTGGGCACGGCACTCCAAACGGCCCCACCTTCGAGTTGTTGTTGGGTGAGGGGGATTACTCTAAACCCCAGACGCAAGCCCGAGAGATACCCATAGACATTCTGGTGTCTCTCGCTGGTGCAGCGGAGAGGGTACTGCTTGGTATCCCTCCGGTGGATGCCCCTACCATCCCCTACTTGGAGATATTCCAAGGGCCTGACGAGGCCTTCCCCAGCTTTGTTGATAAATTAAAACAGGCCATCGATCGTCAGGTCCCCGACCACACCATCAGGGAGCAGCTGCTTGTGGACGGGGCAATCACCAGATCCAACACCATCTGCAAAGAAATCATATTGTCCCTGCCACATGACCCACGGCCGACCATCGCCCAGATGGTCAGTGCCTGTCGGCGCCTGGCTGCGGTCAAGGCGCTGAATGCTAACACCTCTCAGGCACTGGCCATCCGAAACACCTATGCCACCTGTAACCGGTGTGGCAAGCGAGGACATTACGCCGCAGACTGCCCCACACCGGTCGAAGAAATCTCCAAGTTTTCCCGTTCTCCTGCCCCTGCCCGCGCCCAGCGCCCTTCCCCCATGTCCCTAACTGACCCTTCCTCGTTTCCACCTCCCTTCCCTGCTGGCCAGGGAAACTGAGAGCGCAGCGTGAGATGCCGGCCTCACGCTGCCAACAGCCACCGGCCGGCCTCGACCCCACGGATTTCCAGCAGGCGTGGGTCGACGATGACTGTATCATACCCGGATGTGACTCTTTTCTTGTTAGACTCAAATGTGACTTTCCTGACGCTCTTGTCCTTGCCATTTCAGATGCGGACGCCGGACCCAAAGGGATTGCCATCATCCCTTCCTTGATCAGAGTGGATGCAGAGGGGTTCTTTCCACTCCAGGTTGAAGTTGCCGACCCCCCTCTTATCCTCTCTAGGAATCAGGTCGTGGCCAGGATCAAGGTCATCCCGTTCCACGCTATCCTCACGGAACGACCGCTGGTTGCCTGGTCCGAGGCGGTTGGTAAGGACAGGCCAATGCTTACTTGTGGCCTTTCCCAGAAGGGAAGCAACATCTCCCTTACTGGCATGATTGACACTGGTGCGGATGTCCCGGTCATCTCCTCGGCGAGTTGGCCGTCGGCATGGGCCAAGGAGCCTGTGGCTCAGTCGTTGAAAGGTGTGGGAGGATATACTCC
>NC_139502.1:3415020-3472046 GCF_008360975.1 Lichenostomus cassidix | reverse complement strand
TGTTTTTCCCCATTCCCGCTGTTTTTCCCCATTCCCGCTGTTTTTCCCCATTCCCGCTGTTTTTCCCCATTCCCGCTGTTTTCCCCCATTCCCGCTGTTTCCCCATTCCCGCTGTTTTTCCCCCATTCCCGCTGTTTTTCCCCATTCCCGCTGTTTTTCCCCATTCCCGCTGTTTTTCCCCATTCCCGCTGTTTCCCCCATTCCCTTCTCTCCCCTCACCCGCAGCGCGCGCACGGCCGCCGCCATCTTGGCTCGGGGCGGGGCGGTGGCGCCCCCTGGCGGCGGGAGGTCACCGCCGGGGGGGCACTGGGAGGGACTGGGGATACTGGGAACACTGTGGGGGAGTGTGAGCTCTGGGGATACTGGGAGCACTGGGAACACTGGGAGCATTGGGGGTACTGGGAATACTGGGAACGTTGAGGGTACAAGGGATACTGGGAATAGTGGGGATACTTAGGAGCACTGTGCGGGACTGGGAACACTGGGGATACAGGGAATACTGGGAACACTGCGGGGGAGTGCGAGCACTGGGAGTACTGGGAATACTGGGATTACTGGGGATACTGGGAACACTGGGGGCACTGTGGGGGACTGGGAGCACTGAGGATACAGGGACTACCAGGAACAATGAGGGTACTGGGAGTACTGGGCGGTACTGGGAACAGTGGGGACACTGGGAACACTGAGGGGGACTGGGAGCACTGGGAGTACTGGCGGGGAGTGGGAGCACTGGGGGTACTGGGAGTACTGGGGGGAGTGGGGATACAGGGAATACTGGGAATACTGGGTGCTCTTGAAGAACTGAGCCCTCGGTGTTCGGTTAAAGGTGCTAGGTCTTTTTGTTGTCCCCTGCCATTAAAAGTTAAGGTCCATAGTCCCCACCCTCCCCCACTCTTTTGAGGTCCCAGAACCTCTCTCTCTTTCTCCCAATCTCTTTGGGGGTTTGTGTTTCCTTGACTCATCCTGAAGATCTTCCTGTGTCCTCCTTCCTTCCCCATCTGGTCCCTGCCCATCCTTCCCATTTAGGGGTCTTCAGGTGCCTCATTCTCTCCCCATTTTGTGGTCTCCTGACCCTTCCATTATCTGGTCTTGTCACTGATAGGTCTCTCCGTGTGTGTCCTCTTCCATTCTGGGTCTGGTGCCCCCATTCCCCCATTTGGGTCTCAGGTCCATTCCTCTGATGAGGGTCTCCCCAAGGTTCCCCCAACTTCCCTCCCCATTCCGTATCCCATGCCTCCCCCTTTCTGTCCCCATTTGGGGGTCTCCTGTAAATGTTCCTCCCTTTCAGCCTCTCCCCACCAAAATCCCTGGTCCATCCCCCCCACCCAAGCCCCACCCCCCACCCAGGTCCCATTCCCCCCCACTCCGTGTCTCTCCCCACAGAACACATCCCAATGGGGTCGCCTCTCCCTTTATCTGGGTCTCCCCATGCTGTACAGCCCCCCAGCCCCCCCGAGCCCCCCATTTCCTCGGGGGGTGTCAGGGGAAGGCCACGCTGCCCAGGGGGGGCAGGGGCAGTGCCGGGGGGGTCTCGGGGGGGTTGGGGGGCTGCCGGGGCCCCCCGTGGTGGCCGTACTGGAAGCGCAGGCGCAGCTCGCCCAGGCGGGAGCGCGGCAGGATGTTGGGGATCCACTCGATGGTGAACGGCGTGGGCTCCTTCTGCGTGGGGGACGTGTGTCCTGGGGGGGCACGGCGGCGTGGCTGGTGGTGCCCCCCCGACCCCTCAACCCCTTTATCCCCATCCCTTGGAGCCCCCCTGAGCCCTGAACCCCCTTTTCCCATCCCTCGGGGTGTTTGTGTCCCCTCGGCTCTGGGAATCCCCTTTTCCCCATCTCTTTGAGCCCCCTGACCCCTGAACCCCCATTTCCCATCCCTTGGAGCCCCTCTGACCCTTGAACCCCCCTGACCCTTGAACCCCCTTTTCCCATCCCCTGGGATCCTTGAATCCCCATTTCCCATCCCTCGTGGTGTCTGTGCCCCCCTAGCTTGGGGAACCCCATTTCCCTATCCTGTGGAGCCCCCCGACCCCCCAACCCCCATTTCCCATCCCTGGGGGTGTTTGTGCCCCCCTGGCTCTGGGAACCCCCATTTCCCATCCCGTGGAGTCCCCCAACCCTTGAACCCCCATTTCCCCATCCCTTGGAACCCCTCCAACCCCTGAACCCCCTTTTCCCTATCCCATGGAGCCCCCCAATCCTTCCACTCCCTTTTCCCATTCCTTGGGGTGTTTTTGCCCCCCATAACCCTATGGATCCCCCTTTTCCCTTCCCCTGGAGCCCCCTGACCCCTGAATCCCCATTTCCTGTCCTTAGGACCTCCAGGGGTGTTTGTGTCCCCCTGGCTCTGGGAACCCCCATTTCCCCATCCCGTGGAGTCCCCAAAACCCTTGAATCCCCACTTTCCCCGTCCTTGGAACCCCCAGGGGTGTTTGTGCCCCCCAATCTCATGGACTCCCCATTTCCCCATCCCTTCAAACCCTTGAAGTTGTAGGGTCCCACCCTGCCCCTCTCAGTGGGCATTTTGGGGTTCCACCATGCTTCTCCCAGGCAAGTTTTGGGGTCCCACCCAGGGGGATTTTGGGGTCACATCCTGCCTCTCCTGGGATTGTTCTGGGGTCCTTCCCGGGGTGATTTTGGGGTCCCACCCTGCCCCTCCCAGGCAGGTTTTAGGGTCTCACCCTGGCCTTCCTGAGGTTGTTTTGGGGTCTCACCCTGCCCTTTCCCAGGGGTGTTCTGGGTTGTTTCGGGGTCCCACCCTGCCCCTCCTAGCCAAGTGTCGAGGTCCCACCCTGCCCCTGTCATTGTGCATTTTGGGGTCCCATGCTGCCCCTCCCAGGCAGGTTTTGGGTTCCTCCCAGGGGCGTTTTGGGGTCCCCCCGTGTCCCCCCAGCCCTCACCGACTTTGAGGAAGGTCTGCAGCTCCAGGGGCCGCAGGGGGGGCTGTTTCTCAGGGGTCTCCCCGACGCTCTCCACCTCCACCCGGGGGCTGCGGAACGGTTCGTAGGAACCATCGCGGTTCTGCACGAAACTCCGCGTGATCTCCAGCGGCACCTGTGGCGTGAGGAGGCATTTGGGGGTCCTGAGGGGATTTGAGGGGGTCTTGGTGGGGATTTGGGGGTCCCTGGGAGACCTCAGAGGGGTCCCAGAGGGGATTTGGGGGTCCTGGAGGGGATTTGGGAGGTCCTGGGAAGAGTTCAGGGGGTCCTGGGGATTTGGGGGTCCCAGGGGAAAATCTGGGGGTCCCAGGAGAGCTCAGAGGGGTCTCGGTGGAATTTGGGGTCCCAGGGGGATTTGGGGGTCCAGGGGAAAGCTCAGGGGTGTCTCAGCAGGGGATTTGGGGGTCCCGGGGATTTGGGGGTCCTGGGGGTGCTCAGGGAGGTCCCATGGAGAGCTCAGGGGATCCTGGGAGTGCTCAGGGGTTCCTGGAGGAGATTTGGAGGATCCCAGGGGATTGGGGGTCCCAGGAAGGCTCAGGGGTCCTGGGGATTGGGGTCCCACAGGGATTTGGGGGACCTGGGGAAGCTCAGGGGGTCCCAAGGAGGGCTCAGTGGGTCCTGGGGGGCTCAGGGGTATCCCTGGGGGGACATCTGGGGGTCCCAGAAGAGCCCAGAGGGGTCCTGAGGAGAGCTCAGGGGTGTCTCAGGGGGATTTGGGGGTCCCGGGGGGATTTGGGAGTCCTGGGGGGTAAATTTGGGGGTCCCGAGGGGCTCAGGGGGGTCCTGGGGGGGATAAGGGGGTCCTGGGGGCAATCTGAGAGGTCCCAGGGAGAGCACAGGGGGATCCTGGGGGTGCTCAGGGGGGTCTTGGTGGGGATTTGGGGAATCCCAGGGGGGATTTGGGGGTCCTGGGAGGGATAACTGGGAGTCCCGGGGGGGCTCAGGGGGATCCTGGGGTGATTTGTGGGTCCTGGGGGAGCTCAGGGGGTCCCAGGGGATGATTTGGGGTCCCCAGGGGGCTGTTTGGCCTCACCTCAGGCGTGTCGAAGATCTGCTTGACGTGCAGCACGTTGGTGATGTGCCAGGTGTACTTGGAGAAGGTGCCCAGGGGCAGAGCGTCCCGGCGAACAAAAGCTGTGGGAGGGGTCAGGGGTGTCACAGGAGGTGTCACAGGAGTGTCACCCCCTCAGCTCTTCCCTCCTCTCTTATCCCCCTCTTGCTTTTTATCCCTTTTTTTTCAGCCCTCTTTTCCCTCTCTTTATTTTTCCCCTCTTTCCCCCCTTTTTCCCCTCATTTTTTGCCTCTTTCCCCCCTTTTTCTCCCCTTTCCCCCTCCATCCTCTCCCTTTTTATTCCTCTTTCCCCTTATTTTTCCCCTTCCCGTTTTTCACATCTCTTCCCCTTTTTGTTTCCCCTTTTCCCATCCTTCTCCCCTTTTCTCCTTTACCCCTTGCTTCCCCCTCTTTTATCCCTCTTTCCTTTATTTTCCCCC
Organism: Lichenostomus cassidix; assembly: GCF_008360975.1. Classification (NCBI taxonomy): domain Eukaryota; kingdom Metazoa; phylum Chordata; class Aves; order Passeriformes; family Meliphagidae; genus Lichenostomus; species Lichenostomus cassidix. The sequence goes on along the minus strand of NC_139502.1, from coordinate 3,467,620 downwards.
TCCTTTCCTCCTTTTTGGCCTCTTTATTTTTTTCCTTCCCCCTTCCCCTCCCTTTTCCCCCTTTATTTTTGTCCTCCTTCCCCCCTTCCTCCCCATTTCCTCTTCTTTATTTCCTCTTTTCCCTCCTTTCCCTTTTTTCCCCTTCTTCCCCCTTATTTTTTACCTTTCCCTCCCTCTCCCTGCTTTTTTTCCCCTTTATTTTTCCATCCCTCCTTCTCCCTCTTCCCCCGCTTTTTTCCCTTTATTTTTTCATCCTTCTCCTCCCTTTTTTCCCCCCTTTATTCTTTACCCTTCCCTCCTGCTCCCCTGTTTCTCCCCCTTTTTATCCCTCTTTTTCCCTTTATTTTTCCATCCCTCCTTCTCCCCCTTTTTTTCATCCCTCTTCCCCTTTTTTTTCCCTGCTTTTCCCCTTTTATTTTCCCACTCCTCCTCCCCCTTTCCCCCACCCAACAAAAACCCTAAACCTCCCTGTGCATCAGGCAATCCTCCCCCCAAACCCACACCTCCCAGAGGGGTTTCCCTGTTGTTTTTCCCCCCTTTTTTTGGGATTTCTCACCCGTGGTGGAGTTGGGAAGTCTTTTCTTCCCACTGCCGCTGGAGATTCGCTGCTGCAGAGCCTCGAAGAAGGACTGGGGGATGTGGAAAACCAGCGGCTCTGGGCGGCCTGGGGAGGGCAGGAGGCTCTTGTGGGGCTGGAAAATCCCAAATCCTCATCCCAAAGTGGGATGGGGTCGGCAGGGTGGGGTTTTGGGGGCGTTCCTGGGGAAATGTTTGGGATTTGGGGCTGTTGTGTGACCTGGGGACATCATTCTGGTTTTGGGGTGGCTCAGGGGACAGGGAGGGGGAAGTGGTGTTGGGAGACACAGGTGGTGAGGATGTGTTGCTAAATGGCAGCAAAAGTTTCCCAAAATGGCACCAAAAGTGTGCCCATAAAGGGACACAGCATTCCCAAAATGGCACTGAAAGTGTCCCCAAAAAGGCACCAAATTGTCCCTAAAAGGGACACAGCATTTCCAGAATGGCAGCAGAAGTGTCACCAAATGGCACCAAAAGTGTTGCCAAAACAGCACCAAATTGTCCCCAAAATGACACCAAATAGTTCTCAAAAAGGGACAGTGTTCCCAAAATGGCACCAAATTGTTCCCAAATGGTACTGAAAGTGCTCATAAAAAGGGACACAGTGTTCCCAAATGGCACCAAAAGTGTTCCCAAAAAGGCACCAAATTGTCCCCAAAATGGCATCAAATAGTTCTCAAAAAGGGACAGTGTTCCCAAAATGGCAGCAAAAGTGTTCCCAAAATGACACCAAATGGTCCCCAAAGACCAGAGGGGCTCAGAGTCATGGAATCCTGGAATGGTTTGGGTTTGGAGTTGCCCTAAAGACCCCCCAGTGCCACCCAGGGACATCTCCCACCATCCCAGGGTGCTCCAGCCTGGCCTTGGACACTCCAGGGATCCAGGGGCAGCCACAGCTTCTCTGGGAATTCCATCCCAGCCCCTCCCCACCCTCATTCCTGCCCAAAATCCTATTTCAATCTCCCCTTTCCCAGTGTGTCCCCATTCCCTGTGTCCTGTCCCTCCAGCCCTTGTCCCCAGTCCCTCTCCAGCTCTCCTGCAGCTCCTTTAGGCACAGGAATGGCTCTGAGCTCTCCCTGGAGCTTCTCTCCAGCTGGACATTCCCATCTCTCCAAGCCTGGCCCCAGAGCTTCTCCAGCTCCACGCTCCCCTCTGGGAACACAGATTCTGACAGAATCCCCTTGATGTGACCTCAATCAAATCCAACAGAACTTCCCAGGGAAAATCCATGTCGTGCAGGGGGACAAAGCCCTGGGGACAGTGACACTGTGACACTGACCCTCGAACTGGTAGTGCATGGTCTGGTGGATTCGCTCTGTGACAGATCCCAGCCACTCCTGGAAGGACAGGGACACCTGGGACTCATCCAGCGCCTGGCTGCAGCCTGGGGAGACAGAAGGGATGTTGGGATGAGAGGGTCATGGGAATGGAAGGGATGTTGGAATGGAAAGGATGTTCAAATGGAAAGGACATTGGGATGGAAGGGACATTGGAATGGAAGGGACACTGGAATGGAAGGGATGTTGGAATAAAAGGGACATCAGAATGGGACGTTGGAATGGAAGGGATGTTGGGATGGAAGGAATGTCGGAATGGGAGGATGTTGGAATGGGAAAGATGTCTGAATGGAAGGGACGTTGGAGTGGAAGGGATGTTGGAATGAGAGGAACATGAGAATGGAAGGCATGTTGGGATGAGAGGGACATTGGAACGGAAGGGACATTGGAATGGAACGCTGGAATGGAATGGAATGGAATGGACATTGGAGTGGAAAGGATCTTGGAATGGAAGGGATGTTGGGATGGACATTGGAATGGGATGGACATTGGGATGGGAGGGATGTTGGAATGGACAGAACATGAGAATGGAAGGCATGTTGGAATAACAGGAATGTTGGGATGGAAGGGACATTGGATTTGGAGGGACATTGGAATGGAATGGCCGTTGGAATGGAATGGACATTGGAGTGGGAAGGATGTTGGAATGGAAGAGATGTTGGGATGGAAGGAAAGTCAGAATGGAAGAGATGTTGGAATGGGAGGGACATTGGGATGGAAGGGACACTGGAGTGGAAGGGACACTGGAATGGAAAGGATGTTGGAGTGGAAGGGACGTTGAGATGGAAGGGACACTGGAATGGAAGGGACATTGGGACGGAAAGGATGTTGGAATGGAAGGGATGTTGGAGTGGAAGTGATGTTGGAGTGGAAGGGATGATGGAATGGAAAGACATCAGAATGGAAGGGACATTGGTATGTCAAAATGGAACATTGGAATGGAATGGACGTTGGGATGCAAGGGACACTGGAATGGAAGAGATGTTGAAAGGGAAGGGACGCTGGAATAGAAGGATTTCAGTTGGAATGGATGTTGGAATGGAAAGGACACTGCCAGGGATCCAGGGGCAGCTACAGCTTCTCTGGGAATTCCATCCCAGCCCCTCCCCACCCTCCCAGCCAGGAATTCCTTCCCAAAATCCACATCAATCCCTATACACCCAGCGCCCCTGGGCTCACCGTGTCTCTTCAGGGAGGAGGAGGAGGAGGATGAGGATGAGGATGTGACCGGTGGCTTCCTCAGGCTGCTCCTCCTGGGGCTGGGATGAGCTGGGTCTGGGGGCAGGAGGGCTCCGGTCACCTGTGTCCCTGAGGGAAGGGTTTGTCACCACCCTGAGTCCCCAGAATTCCCTGTCACCTCCCTCCTCTGGGCCCTTGTCCCCCACACCACCACCGGTGACCCCTCAGGCCTGGGGCAGGTGAAACACCTGGAGCTGCTCCAGAGGCTGCAACAGCTGGATCTGACCCCATGGAGTGACCCCTGGGGGGATTTCAGTCCCCACCCACCCCACAGCTGGATCTGACCCCACAGAACTGCCCTTTGGGGGGATTTCAGCTCCCACCCACCCCACAGAACTGCCCTGTGGGGAATTTCAGCTCCACCCACCCCACAGCTGGATCTGACCCCACAGAGCTGCTCTTTGGGGGGATTTCAGCTCCCACCCACCCCATTAATCTACCCTGGGGGGGGATTTGAGCTCCAACCAACCCCATTAATCTACCCTGGGTGGTATTTCAGGCCCACCCACCCCCAGTCCTCCCCAGGGACACTCACCCTGCCCCACATCCTTTTTCCTCCTCTTGGCCTTGGCAGCAGCAGCTCCCCGAGCCCGTGCTGCAGATCCGGGACCGCGCAGCAGCTGTGGGATCACCGTCCCCTTCAGACCTGGGGACACAAGTTTTGTCCCTAAAAACATCCCACCAGGGGCCACAGACCCCCAAACGCCCCCCAGGAAACCCCTCCTGTGTGGGGCACAGAGGGGAGAGGGATTTTATCCTACTCCTGTTGTGCCCTCAGCGTGGGTTTTCACCTTTGGGTGCCTAAGGACTGTGTGGGGCTGTTGGGGGACATTTTTTGGGGTGCAGAACCTCCTCAGGGGGTGAATCCTGGATGCTGCTGCTGTGGGAGGAAGTTCAGAGGGAATGAACCCCAAATATTCCTGCTTTGGATGTGGAATCACAGGGGATGAACTCCAGATATTCCTGTTCTGGAAGGATTCACAGGGATGAACCCCAGATATTCCTGTTCTGGAAGGATTTCAGAATCACAGGGAATGAACCCCAGATATTCCTGCTCTGGGTGTGGAATCACAAGGGATGAATCCCTGATATTCCTGCTGTGGGTGTAGATTCACAGGGGATGAACCCCAGATATTCCTGCTCTGGAGGGTTTCACAGGGAATGAATCCCAGATATTCCTGCTGTGGGTTTGGATTCACAAGGAATGAACCCCAGATATTCCTGCTCTGGAGAGTTTCACAGGGAATGAACCCCAGAGGCTGCTCTGGGAGAAATGCACAGGGAATGAACTCCAGATATTCCTGCTCTGGATGTGGATTCCCAGGGAATGAATGGAATCCACGGAACAGCTGCTGGGAGAACCCAGGCAGGTTCCAGGCTCCACTCTGAACCCCATCCCAGAACCCCCAAACCCCTCCCCATTATTCCCACCGCCAGCATCGGAGGCCAGGAAGTCAGAGAACTCCTGAGCCAGGCTCTCGTCGCTGGCGAAGGCGCAGATGCAGGCCAGGAAGTGGATGCAGCGCGCTGGGGGCGACTCTTCCTCCTCCTCATCCTCCTCCTCCTCGTCATTCTCATCCTCCCCCTTGGCACGACCACGGCCAGGGGCACGGCAGGCGCAGGAGAAGCGCCGCTGGCCAAAACAGGCGTGCAGGTAGCCCAGGCTGTGCCTCTGGCTGGCCTTACACTTGACCACCAGCACGCTCTTGCTGACCCTCTGCACCAGCGGCCCCGTGGGCTCGGTGGCCAACTCCCACAGGCTCTGCTTGGCCTCGGGCGGCGCCTGCACCGCGCCCAGCACCGAGCTCTTGAGCGGCAGCGGCGTGGCCTCGGCCTGGCAGCCCAACGCCAGCTTCAGGTGCTGGCACTGCTTGTCGCCGGCCGCCCTGGCGCAGGCGGGAGCGTGGCAGCGGCCCGAGCTGAGCTGCGTGATCAGCGTGCCCTCGGCCGTCTGGATGGCGGTCTCCGAGACGCCCAGCTCCACGAAGCAGCGCGAGTCGCGCTGGCGCACCGAGTAGAGCTGGCCGTGGCGGCCGCTGAGCACTCTGACGGCGTCGGCGCCGGGCTGGCGGCGGGAGGCGGAGCGGAACACGGCGCCGCAGCTCTTGTTCTTGCAGCTGAGGCCGCGGGTGCCGTTGTAGGTGCCGCAGCGAGGGCACTTGCGGATGCCGCGCAGGGTGGCCTTGCCCAGGTCCGACAGGAAGGGGGGCGGTTTGGCTCTGCCTGGGGAGGGATCCATGGTGCTGCCGGAGAGGAGAGCGGGGTGAGGGCATGGCTGGGGGTGGGTGGCACAGGGGGGTGATGGTGGGGACTGTGCCACCCGAATGGCCACCTGGAAAGTCCCCGTGCCACCCGAATGGCCACCTGGAAAGTCTCTGTGCCACCCCAATGGCCACCCTGACAGTCCTTGGGCCACCCTGACAGTCCCTATGCCACCCCAATGGTCACCCTGACAGGCCCTGAGCCACCTGAAAGTCCCTGTGCCACCCCAATGGCCACCCGGAAACTCCTTGGGCCACCCCAATGGCCACCCTGAAAGTCCCTATGCCACCCCAACAGGCTCTGAGCCACCATGTAAGCCCCTGTGCCACCCCAATGGCCACCTGGAAAGTCCTTGGACCACCCTGACAGGGCCTGTGTCACCTCAGAAGCCACCCAACAGGCCCTGAGCCACCCCACTGGCCACCCCAACACTCCTTGTGCCATCCCAACAGTCCCTGTGGCACGCCAATGGCCACCCTGACAGTCCTTGTGCCACACCAACAATCCTGGTGCCACCCTGCCTGGTCCCTCTGCCAACCTGAAAGTCCCTGTGCTACTCCAATGGCCACCCCTCCTGGTCCTGATGCCACCCTGCCTGTCCCTGTGCCACCCTGACAATCCCAGTGTCACTGTACCACCCCAATGGCCACCGTGATAGTCCCTGTGTCACCCTCACAGTCCCTGTCCAGCTCCAGAAAAGAGGAATCACCAGAAACGGAGCAGAAAAGGGGCAGGAATGGGACAATTCCCTCCTGACGCCCACACTGGGATCCTGCACCAGCCATGTCCCCGTGACACACCTCCCCCTCCCACAGTGGCCTGTCCCTGTCCCAGGGTGACACTGGGAGGGTTCCCTGTGACTCTCCACTCACTCCTGATCCTCCTGGAGCTCCCAGCACCCCCAAACCCTTTCCTGGACATTTTGGGACATCCCCAGGCAGGGTGTGAAGTGCCACATGGAGCTGGGGCTCTGTGTCCCCTGAGGGCAGCAGGGGACACTGGGCAGAGGTGGCAGAGCTGTTTGTCACTGCTGGAGCTGTGACAGGGCTGTTGGTGTCACATCTCATGGAAACACTCAGAGGGGAAAGGAGCTGCAGGACCACCGAGTCCAACTGTCCCCCAGCAGTGCCAAGGCCACCACCGACCATGTCCCCAAGTGCCACATGCCCTGCTAAATCCCCTCAGGGCTGAGGTCTCCACCACCGCCCTGGGCAGCTGTGCCAGGGCTGGACAGCCCTTCCCATAAAGGAATGTCCCCAATATCCAACCTCACCTCCCCCCGGCACAGCTTGGAGCCTTTTCCTCTTGTCCTTTCACTTCTTCCCTGCGAGAAAAACCCCACCGCCACCTGGTGTCACTCTCCTGTCCCCTTAGGGTCCTCCCAAACCCTTTTTCCCTAGCCTGAGCCCCCTCAAGCCCCATCTCCGCTCCCCTCCCGGTGCATATGTCCGCCTCACGATCAGGCCCGGGGCTCTCTCCCCTCACGACCAAGCCCAGTGTCGCCTCACGACCAGACCAGGCCCGGGGGTCTCTCCCCTCACCGCCAGGCCCGGTGTCCCCTCACAACCAAGCCCAGGGGTCTCTCCCCCCTCACCAGCGTCTCCCGGGGTTTCCCAGCATCCCTCGCGGCCCGTGACGTCACCTCCGCCGCCGGGCCCGCCCCGGTGCTGCGCTCCGTTACCGCCGCCGGGAGCGCCGTGAGGGGGGAACTCACTTCCGCCTTCCGCTAGCGCCTATTGGTCCGCCGGCATCACGTGGTAACGCAAGGAATGATGGGAGATGTAGTCCAAAAGGCGCCGTAAAACCACGAGCGCTTGGACTACAACTCCCACCAGTCTCTGCGGCGAGAATTCCCAAATTTCGCCTTTTCCCCCAAATTTCCCCTTTTCCCCCCAAATTTCGCCTTTCCCCACCGCCAAATTCCACTTTTCCCCCACCAAATCCCACCAGCTCCACCCGCCGTGCCATCCCAACAAAACACAGCACACCAGGAGCTCAGTTTTTTTCATTTTTCCCTTTTTTTTTTTAAAAAAAGAAGTTTTTCTTATTTTTTTCCATTTTTGTGGGGGTTTTTTTGTGTTTTTTTTTTTTTTTAAAGGCTGGGCAAGAGGTAGGATAGAAAAAGGGCGTTTTTGGCCTCTGATAGATCAGGTTAGGGAGATCTTCTCATTTTCACTCCCTTGTTGAAACACACCTGGGCTACTGAGGGAATTTTACACAATGAGTTAAAAACTTTTTATATTCCAAGAGATATCTCATATCCACAAAAAAAATAAGGGAGGGAGAAAAAAAAAAGGAAGATTTGAGGCATAAATCACATCAAAAAGACTCCGTGTCCTACCTTTAAATAAGGAAACGTACAAAAGTGGCCAACGGGTTGTGCAAAATTCTTCCATTTGCTCGAATATTTTACAGAATCAGTACAGGAAAAAAATGTAGAAATCAGTAAAAAATAAAAATTAAAAAAAAACCAAACCCCTAAACCCCCCTGGAGGGATTTGTCACGTTTCAGCAACAGGAATTTTGCTGTCCCAGGGTGGCAATCTTGGCTCACGTGGGGAGAGCTGGGCACTTGCAGGTCCCTTTTAGTTTGAATTTTTTTCCCCCAGCATAAGGCAAAACCGACCCTGAAAAACACACTGAGATCCACAAAAATGATGTAAACGAAGGATTTATCTTCCAAAAAAAAAAAAAAAAAAAAAAAAAGAACAAAAAAAATCCCAGTGGAATAAAATCCAGAGGGATTTTCCAAGAGGCTCCTTTAAAACAGAGGGTGTGAGGCTGAAGGCATTGCAGCTCCAGAATTCCCACACTTTTGGCTTCTTTTGGGGTTTTTTTTTCCAGCTGTTTCTGGTTTCTCCTAGGGGGGAAAAAAAATTCCCCCCCCTCAGGAAAACTCCAAATAAACCCAAAAACCCCTCCAAGGATGACTTTGTGCAATTCCTGCCCCAATTCTCAGCTAAGGCAGCGAAGTCCCTGCAATTTGTGTTTCCAAAAAAAATCAAAAAACCCCATGGATTTCAGAAACACATCCCAAACCAAGGAGGAGGACAAACGCCCAAGGCGGCGGCGGCGGCGATCCAGCATCGGGGATTGTTTTTTGGGGGGGAAAAGGAGGGGATTGTGTTGAATTTGGACTGCAGGGGGGTTGACTCCATGATTGACCCCCCGGGGTGGCTGTGGTCAGCGGTGGCCGCGCTGGGGGCTCAGGGGGTCTCGAAGCCCACGCGGAAGCCGGGCTGGGGAGGAACCACGGCGCCGTTCTGCCCCTGCGCCGCCTGCACGCCGTAGCCGGGGCTGATCCACGGGGCTGAGGACTGGCTCTGCCTGTGGGGGGGAAAAAATCCTCCATGAATTCCTAAATTATCCTTTAAGGATTCCTACAGCTTGGCAGGGAGGGGTTTGATGCAGATTTGGGGTGCTGAAGGTGATGTTTTAGGATTTTAGCTTCTCTATGTGTGGCAGGACGCTCAACCCTCCCCCTTTTCTCTCTCCCTGATCGGTGCCAGGAAATGGATGGCTCAGGTTTAGGTTGATGGCCTAATCAAGGGCTATCTGCTGCTGGCGACTGAAAGTCTGAAAAGACACTCCCCTGTGGGATGTAGAGAGAATGTGAGAAATTTTCAGTGACTACAAATACACACTTTTATCCTATAAAAAGCTCACGAAATCTCAGAAAGGTAGAAGCTTTCTACATGGACGTTGGAGCGTGAAAAAGCCTCTCCCCAGGGTTGGACGCAGCCCTCTGGTTATTTCCCTGGGATTGAGTGAGGAAAACTAATGTATTCCAGCTCCAAAATTGAGTTTGGTAAGATCATTTGAGTTTCCTAAATTGTATTATTCCGGCTAACTTATAGGTACCTTTCTTAACTTGCATTTCAGCTAGCTCAAGCAAGCATCTCTTAACTTGCATTATAGTTTAAGCAAGCATTTTTTGCATTTTTAACTATCTTTATAGTTCAAGCAAGGTTTTACCCCATAATTGCATTTTTAGCTATTATAGTGTTGCAATTATGTATTCATTGTGTGTCTATGTGTGTCAATCTGTTCTATGTTTGTATCTTTGTTATGTTCTGAGTTTAATAAATGGTATTTTTAGACAAATTGGGCAAATATCAAAGAATCTTGCAAACGGGACTAAGTCTTGGGGAACTAGCGATCTTAAAGTCTGCCAAACTGTAAAAACACATAAAACTCCTGTCTCCCATGCAAGACACTATTTCCCATGTATCTTCAATCCTGTAATTCTCTAGTTCATACCTCTGCACTCCACACAGGGTATGGATCTAATTTCTATCATTTTTAGCCAAAACAACTCCTCTCCAAGGCCAAAACTCAAGGACACCTCACTGTCTCAGAGCCTCAAGATATGGAAACAGCAGTGAATGAACTGGGGGAGCAAACTTGGAGTGATTGACTTCATTAGCTGAAGCTGTAATTGGAGGATTAACCCTGAGATGCAAATGAACAGAACTTGTAAAGGATGAAAAACTTGTGACTTATAAAAACCTTATAAAGTATGACAAGCTGGTGCCCTGCTGTCCATGTTGGGTGTAGCCCTGGGTGAGCTGTGAGTGCCCTGAGTGCACCTGAAGGCCTTCAGTAAATTTATCTGCTTTTTATTATCTTCACTCTGTCTAACCTCTGCTTTAGGTAAACCCACCAGGCATCAAGGGGGTGACATTTGTCACCTGCCCTGTCACACACTGGCATATCCCAGCACAGCTTTGAGGTGACAATGTGGCTTCTCAGAGGGCTAAAATTCGGGATCAGAAGGTTCTGGACTCACCCGAATCCCTGCTGGTTCCAGGCCTGGCCGTAGACGCCGTAGGTTGGCACCTGCCAGCCGTTGGGCACATACTGGCCCAGCTGGGCACCGCCGTACCACTGGCCCCACTGCCCGTAGGGGGGAGGGTAGCTCAGCTGGCTCTGCAGGACACAAGGAGGGTCAGGGAATTGGGGAATTAGGGAATTCCCTCTGCCTGGATGGGGAGGATAATCCCTGATATCCCCTACTTGATCTGGGGCTGTGGTTTGGCTGTGGGATCTTCCAGGTGGCTCTGGGAATTCCATCCCAGCCCCTCCCCACCCTCATTCCTGCCCAAAATCCCATTTCAATCTCCCCTTTCCCAGTGTGTCCCCATTCCCTGTGTCTGTCCCTCCAGCTCTCCTGCAGCCCCTTCAGGCACTGCAATGCTCTGAGGTCACCCCAAAGCTTCTCTCATCCCCCTACAGCAGAGCTGCTCCGCCCCAGTTTGTGTCTCCTCCCTGTCCTGAGGACGCCACAGCTGGGTGGCTTTGTGGGATTGTGTGGGTTGGAAAAGACCTTTAGGATCCTTTTAGGATCATGGAGTCCAATTGTTCCCCCAGCACTGCCAAGGCCATCACTGACCATGTCCCCAAGTGCCACATCCACATGGCTTTTAAATCCTTCCATGGATGGGGACTCCACCATGGCTGGACAACCCTTTGGATGCAGGAATTGTCCCAAAATCCCATCCAAACCTCCCCTGGCCCAGCCTGAGGCCATTCCCTCTCCTCCCATCCCAGTTCCCTGGGATCAGATCCCAAATCCCACCTGGTTGTCCCTCCTCTGCAGAGCCAGAAAGTCCCCCCTGATCCCCCTTTCCTCCAGTCTGAGCTCCCCCAGCTCATTCCCATTTCCCAGCCAATTAACAGGGTGATTAATGAGGAGGCCCACCCCATTCCCAGGGACGCCTGACCTGCTGGACAGGGCTGACCATGTCGGGTGTCTCCTTGCCCCAGTAGCACTTGACCACGTGGCCCTCGATGGTGGTGCCGTTGACGGAGACGATGGCGTGGGCTGCGCTCTCGTGGGAATTGAACCTGGAAATGGGGATGGAATTCGGGAGTTTGGGAATAATTCACTCAGGGGGGACAGCTGGGAGCAACCCTGAGGGTCTCCACCAGCCCAGAGAGGATTTGGGGCTGTCACAACCATAAAAAATGTCCCTGTGCCCCCACAGTGCCCCCAAGGCTGCTTTTCCTGACTCCACGCTGTGATTCTCCCTAAATAAATTGGGAAATGTGGCAAGGAGAGCAGCCAGTTTAGGGTTTTTATTATCTGGGCTTTTTTCAACAGAGGGGTGAGGCTGGTTCTGGAAAAAACTTGAACTCAGTTGCCTCAGTAACTCCTCTGAGGTGACACAACAGACTGAGACCCCATATGCCCAAGGGTTCTGTTCCAAGTGGTTTCCAGGATTCTTCCCACTTGTTGCAGCCACAATCCCTCCTCAGACAGAGGAAGGAACAAGAAGCTCTCTTGATGCCTCAGGATTTTAGCTTCTGTATTTTTCATATATCTGTAATCCTGTAATTCTCTAGTGTATAACTCTGGGCTCCATTCAGGGTGCTAAGCTGCTGTTGTCTCATTTTTAGCCAAAACAATTCCTCTCCAAGCCCAAAACTCAAGGACACCTCACTGTCTCAGAGCCCCAAGATATGGAAACAGCAGTGAATGAACTGGGGGAGCAAACTTGGAGTGATTGACTTCATTAGCTGAAGCTGTAATTGGAGGATTAACCCTGAGATGCAAATGGACAGAACTTATAAAGGATGAAAAACTTGTGACTTATAAAAACCTTATAAAGTATGACAAACTGGTGCCCTGCTGTCCATGTTGGGTGTAGCCCTGGGTGAGCTGTGAGTGCCCTGAGTGCACCTGAAGGCCTTCAGTAAATTTAACTGCTTTTTATTCTCTTCACTCTGTCTAACCTCTGTTTTAGGTTAGCCCATCCAGGTATCACTGTCCCCCCCCAAACCCCAATCCCCACCCCAAATCCCAGCCCCACCTGACGAAGGAATATCCTTTATCCGGGAACACTCGGATCTCCATGATCTGCCCGAAGGGGGAGAAGGTCTGGCGCATCAGCTGCTCTGGAGCAGGAAGGACAGAGAGCAGCGTGAGGCACCCGTGGGGACATGGGGACAGTGGGGACAGAGGGGACAGAGGGGCCACACGTACCTGAGAGGCCCGAGGTGACTCCCCCGCAGTACACTGTGCAGTTGCTGGGGCTGGACTGAGTGACCACCTCATCGTAGGACAGCTGTTTGGTGTTTGCTGGAAGAGATGGGATGTGGATTTGGGGTTTTTGAGGGATGGGAATTGGGGAGGAATTGTCACCCTGGCTGGCATGGGATGTTGGGGACAATTTGTGAACCTACTGAGGAAATGGAGAATCTCTGTGGGGACATCTCAGAGCTCCTTGCAGGGCCTAAAGAAGCTCCAGGAGAGCTGGAGAGGGACTGGGGACAAGGGATGGAGGGACAGGACACAGGGAATGGGGACACACTGGGAAAGGGGAGATTGAAATGGGATTTTGGGCAGGAATGAGGGTGGGGAGGGGCTGGGATGGAATTCCCAGAGAAGCTGTGGCTGTCCCTGGATCCCTGGAGTGTCCAAGGCCAGGCTGGAGCACCCTGGGATGGTGGGAGATGTCCCTGAGGGTGGCAGGGGTGGAATGGGATTGATGGGATGGGATGATGGGATGGGGTGGGACAGGGACAGGATGGCACAGGACAGCCTCTGAGGTCCCCCCAAGCCCCAGGACAGTGGGATCCCCACCCCAGCAGCTGGCAGAGCACAGGATGAACTCTTACTCTCATAGGTGCTCTTGGGAGCTGGAGGTTTCCTCGTGGCCCAGTTGGTCCTGATCTGCCGCCCGCCGAGCCACTGTCCCCCCATCTGCTGGATGGCATTCTCTGCATCCTGGAGAGGGAAAAGGGGACAAAAACCCACTGCTGGCACCTCTTCCTTTGGGACAGAGCACAGGAGTGACACCACCTTTGGGACAGAGCCATGGGAGTGACACCACAGAGCTCTTCCTTTGGGACAGAGCTACAGGAGTGACACCACAGAGCTCTTCCTTTGGGACAGAGCTACAGGAGTGACACCACCGTGATCCCAACTGCCCCTGGATCCCTGGAAATGTCCCAGGCCAGGCTGGACAGGGCTTGGAGCATCCTGGGACAGTGGGAGATGTCCCTGCCCACGGCACTGGATGGGATTTAAGGTCCTTTCCAAGCCAAACCAGTCTGGGATTCGGTGATTTATATGGATTTATAGAGAGGAGCTTCTCCCTGTTACAGTCAGGGAAATTAAAAAGTGAAAATCATCCTGGGAATCTTGAGACTGACACAGCTCACTGTTTATTGGAGAAGGAAATGAAGGGAGCTTCCTGTTTATTAGAGAGGGAAATGAAGGAAATGAAAGAAATTAAGGAAATGAAGAAGGAAATTAAGGGATCTTTCCCATTCATTGATGGAGGAAACAAAAAGACTTCTCCCATTTATTAGAGAAGGAAATGAAGGTAAATTAAGGAAATTAAGAAGGAAATGAAAAGATCTTCCCAACAGAGAAGAAAATGAAAGGAAATGAAGGAAATTAAGAAGGAAATGAAGGGATCTTCCAGTTTATTAGAGGAAGAAATGAAGGAAATTGAGAAGGAAATCAAGGGATCTTCCAGTTTATTGGGGAAGGAAATAAAGAGAAATTAAGGAAATTAAGAGGAAATGAAAAGATCTTCCCATTTATTAAAGGAGGAAACAAAAGGATTTTTCCCATTTATTGGGGAAGGAAATGAAGGGAAATGAAGGAAATGAAGAAGGAAATGAAGAAGGAAATGAAGGGATCTTGCCCTTTATTGAAGAACAAACGAAGGGATCTTACCCACTTATTGAAGAAATTAAAGGATTTTATCCATTTTTTGAGGAAGGAAACAGAAGTCTCTTGCCCATTTATTAGAGAAGAAATGAACAAATTTTTCCCATTTATGGAAGAGGGAAATGAAGGGATTTTCCCCATTTTTGAGGAAGAGCACAGATGAACCTTACCCATTTATTGAAGGAGGACATGAAGGAATCTTTCACATTTTTTGAAAAAGGAAATGAAGGGATTTTACCCATTTATTGAAGAACAAATGAAGGGATTTTACCCATTTATTAAAGAAGGAAATGAAGGGATTTTGCCCATTTAGTGAAGAAGGAATTAAGACATTTTACCCATTTATTGAAGAGGGAAATGAAGGGATTTTGCCCATTTATTAGAGAAGGAATGAAGGGATTTTCCCCATTTTTGAGGAAGGGAACAGAGGGGTGTTACCCATTTATTGAAGAAGAAATTAAGGGATTTTACCCATTTATTAAAGAAGGAATTAAGACATTTTCCCCATTTTTGAGGAAAGGAACAGAGGGCTCTTACCCACTTATTGAAGAAGGAAATTAAGGGATTTTACCCATTTATTGAAGGAAATGAGGGGATTTTACCCATTTTTTGAGGAAGGGAACACAGGGCTCTTACCCATTTATTGAAGAACAAATGAAGAGATTTTACCCATTTATCAAAGAAGCAAATGAGGGGATTTTACCCATTTATTAAAGCAGGAATGAGGGGATTTTCCCCATTTTTGAGGAAGGGAACAAAGAGCTCTTACCCATTTATTGAAGATGAAATGAAGGGATTTTACCCATTTATTAAAGAAGGAAATGAACGGATTTTAGCCATTTATTGAAGAAGAAATGAAGGGATTTTACCCATTTATTAAAGAAGGAAATGAAGGGATTTTGCCCATTTATTGAAGAAGGAATTGAGACATTTTATCCATTTATTGAAGAAGGAAATGAAGGGATTTTACCCATTTTTGAGGAAGGAAACAAAGGGCTTTCACCCACTTATTGAAGATGAAATTAAGTAATTTTACCCATTTATTGAAGAAGGAAATGAAGGGATTTTCCCCATTTTTGAGGAAGGAAACACAAGACTCTTACCCATTTATTGAAGAAGGAGACGAAGCCATAGCCCTTGGATTTGCCTGTGGCCATGTCCTTGACCACCCGAGCATCCCTGGAAAGCACAGAGCAGAGATCTTTATTAAAAATTAAAATTTATTAAAACATCTTGATTAAAAAAATAAAATTGATTAAAATCTCTTTATTAAAAAATTTAAATGTATGAAAATCTGTCTATTGAAACCCAGCCCTGGGGCAGGCTCAGCTCTAACTCTTGTTTATTTGCCAATTTATTTGCACATTCTACCTGCTCATTCCAAGTATTAAATAGAAATGAATTTAAAAAATAACAAAAATAAGAATAAGAATAAGAATAAGAATAAGAATAAGAATAGGAATAAGAAAAAATAAAAATAAAAATAAGAATAAAAATAAGAATAGGAATAGAAATAGGAATAAAAACAAGCATAAGAACAAAAATAAGACTAAAAATAAGAATAAAACCAAGAATAAAAATAAGAATAAGCATAAGAATAAATATAAGAAAAAGAATAAGGATAAAAACACTAAAAATACTAAAAATAGTAAGAATAAAAACAATAAGCATAAGAATAAAAATAAGAACAAAAACAGTAATAAAAATAAGAATTAAAACAAGAATAAGAAAAATAGCAAGAATAAAATAAAAATAAAACCAAAAATATAAGAATAAAAATAAAAAAGCAGTAATTAAAAGGCATACGTCGCCTGTTAACTGAATTCTTTAATTCTCAGGTCCATTTGTTACCCCTTTTTTGGGCAGCTGCAAATTTTGAGAGATCAATATTTCAGGAAAGAAATTGAAGGAAAGAAAACATATTTCAAGTCTTCAAAGCACACATCAGACATCAGTGGCACAGCAGCAATCAAACAGGAGTGATTGGAACTATCAGGTACAGCAAAAAAAGAGAGGAAAAAGGAATAAAATGGCTAAAATCAGAAAACTCCAGTGTTTGTCCAGTGTGGTTGGCTGTGGAATTCTGTCCATTCTTCAGGGAAACTCTGCAAAATAAGCAGAGCTCTTTTACCTGGGATTGGAGCAGGAAACAGTGGGCAAAGTTCATTAAAACTCACAGTTTTTAAGCCTAATTAAGAGTAATTCTGCCACCCAGAGGCCCAGATGCCTGAGGAAAATCTCACTCCAAAGCAGCAGGAAATGTTTGTTTTGTCCTGTTAGATTCCCCTTTTTTTCCTCTTTTCCTAGGTAACAATTTGGGTAAAACATCCCAAATTACCCAAAAAAGACACTTTGGGAAGCTTTGTGGAAGCTTTTGGGAAGTCTTTGGGAAGACGAGTGATAAACTCATCTTTGCTTACGTTCAACTGAAAACTTGGAAATAAAGAGCAGAAAATGAGGGAAAACTTTTGTAATTGCCTTAAAAAGACACTTTGGGAAGTTGAACTGAGATTCCTTGAGAGGGAAAAGCTCATCTCTGCTTATCCTTGAATTAAAACTTGGGAATAAAGACTAGAAAATGAGGGGAAAATATTCCAAATTGCCCAAAAAAGACACTTTGGGAAGTTGAGTTGGGCTTGCTTGAGAGAGAAAAACTCATCTTTGTTTATCCTCAACTGAAAATTTGGGAATAAAGACTAGAAGATGAGAGGAAATATCCCAAATTGCCCAAAAAAAGACACTTTGGGAAGTTGAGCTGGAATTGTTGAGAGGGAAAAACTCATCTCTGCTTACTCTCAAATGAAAACTTGGGAATAAAACCAGGGAAAACTTGGAAACTTTGGGAAAATTCCCCAAAAAACGGGGAATAAAATGAGGAATTACTCCCATTTCTCTCTGTGCTGATCATGCACTATTTCAACCTTGAGGTCATCCATTAAAAAATAGTTTAGCACCAGTAAAGATTAAAAAAAAAGAGAAATAAATCAGGAAATATCCCATAGCAGCATTTTTGCAGGGCCTGGTCACTGAGGAAGCACAGCTGGAGAAGAAATTTCAACCAATCCTTGTTTTTCCAGGTTAAATTTCAGTAAGGGGAAAACCTGGGTTTGGAAGAAGAGTTGAAAAGGGAGAATTCTGCAGGAAATTGGAGAAAAAAAATTGAGTTTCAGGTTGGATGGTGAGTCTGAACCAGCATGAGCATCACTGCCTTCCCATCACATCACATGCCAAGGGGTTGGGAACAGGGAAATTTGGATTTCCCAAAAAATCAAAAAAAATTTGGATTTTCCAGCTTTGCCGGAGGAGGTGAGGAGGTCAGAGCCACAGCAAGCTGGATACAACTTTCCCAGGAGAGCAGAAGGAGGTGGGAGGGAGGATGTGGCTGTGGGAGCAGCAGTGTCCCTGCAGTGTCACAAAGCTGGGACAGGTGAGCAGCAGCAGCCAGAACTGCTCTGCCCCAAAAAGGACTTACGAGATCCTGCCGAAGGGAGCGAAGGCTGCCTTGATGTCCTCAGTGGTGATTTCAGGGCTCAGGTCACCGACAAAGACGTGGAAATGGTCTTTGGGGGGAAAAGAGAAAGGATTTAGTGGGTGGAGAGGCCCTCAGCAGAGGAAAAAACTCTCCTAAAAAATTTCTTTATTAAAACCCCAGCTTTACTCGAAATACATTATTAAAAAGCACAAAAAGTGGTATTGAACACCACAAAAATGGCACATTGAATGCTGCAGGAAGAGCAGAGTTTGCTGCAGAACAAATTCCTGCTGTTCCTGACAGACCCTGTGCTTGGCAGTGATCTGAAGGACACATAATTACATCTTGAATTTTACAAACTGCTTTTAAGACCTGCCAGCATTTACTGCACAAATCTGAGAATATTTACATTTCAGTCTCCAGGAAAATCTCTCTCCCTTTCTCTGTGCCAGCATTAAGCTGGGATGTGGAATCCTGCAATGGTTTGGGTGGGAAGGGACATTAAAGTGCTACCCCTGCCATGGGCAGGGACACTTCCCACCATCCCAGGTGGCTCCAACCTGCCCTTGGACACTTCCAGGGATCCAGGGGCAGTGAAGGTGTCAGGATGGAAAGAGGGATTCCAAAAAAGGCACCAGGGAGAAGCAAAATGCCAGAATCCAAGGAGTTTTCCACCCCAGTCCTACAGTGTGTGACAGAGATTGAGCTGTGCCACAGGAAGCACTGAATTCTCCGCTCTGGTTGGACCCACCAGGCCACAGAAATTCCAAGAATTTTTCCACAGGCTTGTTGGGAGTGAAGGAATCTGTTTTGGAAGGAGCCTGGATGCTCCCAAGGAGGATCAGCCCTGCAGGGAGAGGCTCACTTTGCCCCAAAAGCACAGAATGAGGGGTTTGGGGTTTAATTCACAACTGTCTTTGTGCCAAACAGCCACAGATTTGCACCAAATCAAACCTCTGCACTCCAGATCCCTTCCTGCTGCTACAGGAAAATGAAAGGGAAGTCCTTCCACAAGAAATAAATGGAAAACATTAAAAAAAAAAACCCAAACTGAGCTTCAGTGAACATCCTGGAGATCCACCATGTGATGTTTGAGAAGACCTGATTACCTTGTGAGAGCTGTGTGAACCTGATGGCAAAGATCAGACCTGCTCTGAAGTTTAATTAACAGAATTACAATAAATAATTAGGATTCCAATCAAAACCTGTGTGGTGATTTCTGTTTAAGGACCTGCACAGCTCGGGGCACAGGTGACACTTACTGCTGGTGTCTTTCTTCTGGCTGCTGGGGGTGGTGGCCCAGTTCACTTTGACCTCCTGCAAATGGGAATCACACATCAGGTTTGGCAAATCCCAAAAAATTCGGCAAATCCCAAACAGCTCAGCATCCCCAGGGCTCAATTCTGACCCTACAGGGCACCTCATGTGCCAGGCTGGGGTGAAAGCTCAAGTTTAGGATTTTTCTAGGGAGATGGATGGGGACAGGCTCTTGTGACAGGGCAAGGGACAATGGGCTCAGACTGAAACATGGGAAGTTCCACCTGAATATGAGGAAAAGATGAAAAATATGAATGAAAATGTAAGGGGAAATTTTCCTTGGAGGCCTGGAACAGGCTGAGCTATCTCCTCCTCTGCAGACATCAAAGCCCTGCCTGGATACCATCCTGTGCAAGCTGCTCTGAGTGAACTGCTCTGGCACAGGATCAACTCCAGAGCTGCCTTCCAACCCCAGCCACTCTGAATTCTGGGGTTTTTCGCCCAGTTCCGCATCCCCAGCTCCCTCTGAGCTCATCCCAACACTGAATTTCTCCTCCCAACACTCTGAGCTTTGAGCTTCTCCTCCCAACAGTCCGAACATCTCCTCCCAACAGTCCAAACTTCTCCATCCAACACTCTGAGCTTCTCCTCCCAAACACTGAGCTTCTCCCCTCAACCCTGCGAACTTCTCCTCCCAACACTCTGAGCTTCTCTTCAACACTGAGCTTCTCCCCTCAACACTGTGAACTTCTCCTCCCAACACTCTGAGCTTCTCTTCAACACTGAGCTTCTCCTCCCAACACTCCCAGCTTCTCCTACAACACTCTGAGCTTTGAGCTTCTTCTCCCAACAGTCCAAACTTCTCCTCCCAAACACTCTGAGCTTCTCCCCTCAACACTGTGAACTTCTCGTCCCAACACTCTGAGCTTCTCTTCAACACTGAGCTTCTCAACACTCCCAGCTTCTCCTCCAACACTCTGAGCTTTGAGTGTCTCCTCCCAACATTCCAAACTTCTCCTGCCAACACTGTGTGCTTCTCGTCCCAACAGAGCTTCTCTTCCCAACACTCTGAGCTTTGAGCTTCTTCTCCCAACATTCTGAACTTCTCCTCCGAACATTCTGAGCTTCTCCTCAAACACTCCAAACTCCTCCTCCCAGTCACGTCCCACCAAGACCTCCACCCAAACCAAGTCCCTGACACTTGCAGCACATCCCCTCTGTCCCCAGTGGGATTTCCCCCTGCAATGCCCCAGACCCCCTGGCACAGCCTGTTTCACAGCCCAAACTCACCCCAGAACCATGACAGCTTACCTTACCCATTATCTTCCTGCCGTTCATGGCAGCCAGGGCGGCGGCCGCGTGCCGATGCTCGTAGAACTCCACGAAGCAGTAGGGATCATTCCCAGCTGTCTGAGACACAAAACGAGCCAGGGATTAGGGATACAAACCCTCAAACTGCCTGTTCAGCCCAGCCTCTGACTGCTGACACCCCAACAGCCCCAAGTGGACAGGGTTTATTTACTCTACAATGTTCCCAGATGTTGCGATTTTGCTTTAGGAAGATTAAAAAAATATGGAAAAGGGTTTTTAAAATCTCATTTACGACCCCCAATATGATTTAATGAGCTCTTTCCCCCTCGCCATGTCTGCCCATCCTTGGATTTAACACCAGGCATGTGGCAGAAATGATGCCAGAAACACCTGACTGCATCTCCAGATTTATTTAAGGTGGTTTTGCCCCTTTTCCAGGGGAATTCCCAGACACACAAGCACAGCTCTGAGGAACACAGAAATCAGAGGATTTGGGCTCTTACATCCATGATCATCTTGCAGTTCTTGCAGGGTCCGATCTGGCTGAACAGCTGGAGGATCAGAGCCTCGGTCACGTCCCTGGAGAGGTTCCCCACGTACCTGAGGGTCAAACACAGCGAGGGACACGGATGTTGGACACACTGAAAGCTGGAGAGGGCTTTGGGACAAGGGATGGAGTGATAGGGAAAGGGGGAATGGCTTCCCACTGCCAGAGGGTGTGGCTAGCACAGGTCTTTCCCATGAGAATTTTTTCTTGTGTTTTATAAACAAAGATAAAGTTTGGATGTTATTAAAAACAGTATCTCGAGATTTGGACAGTTCAAACCTGGCCAATCAGGCCTAGGGTGAGGTTTTTGACTGACCAATCTGAGTGACCTCTGAAAAATCTATATAAGTTGGAATTAAATAATAAAAGCTCTCTTTTCTACGCCACGCTGAGAATCCGGGTCTTTTCCTCTGCTAGCGGCTCAACAGTGACAAGAGGGCAGGGTTGGAAGAGATTTTGGGCAGGAATGAGGGTGGGGAGGGCTGGGCTGGAATTCCCAGAGAAGCTGTGGCTGCCCCTGGATCCCTGGAAGTGTCCAAGGCCAGGCTGGACAGGGCTTGGAGCAGCCTGGGATGGTGGAAAGTGTCCCTGCCATGGCAGGGGTGGCACTGGCTAGGTTTTAATGTCCCTTCCCACCCAAACCACTCCATAATTCCATGATTCTATGAACTCCATCTACCATACTGTTTTCTGAGTACAGAAACTCCAGTTCCCATATCCCATCATCTCTTCCCAAACACCACTTCCCAGCTGTCCCAGCAGCTCAGGCTGGTGTTTGCCCACGTTTTACACAACATTTCATCAGTTCCTTCCAAAGCACTCAGGTTTTGGAGGCACCAGATGTGCCTGGAACACCTGAGGGCCAACGTGCTCGAGTGCACACATTCCCAATTCGGGCAAGGATCAGCCTCCCCAAGCACAAACACATCCCAAATCCCTGCTCCCACCTGGGATTTTGGCTTCCTTGGCCACAAAACCCATCCATGACCCACGGCTGGTTGTTTTTGTTGTTGTTGTCGAGCCCAAGTCACGGGATTGTTATAAAAAACCCAGTGAGAAACCTCAGCCCCCGAGGTGTGGCAGCAGCTTCCCGCAGAGGAACGTTTGTGGGAAACCTCTGCCACGGGGATCCAGGCCAAATCCCAGCGCTCAAACCACTGGGATTTGGCTGCAAATCACCTGCAAGTGCCCTGCAAGTCACCTGCAGTGCCCCCTGAGCTGCTGCCAGAGGGTGAAGGGGTTGTGAGGAAACAAATCTGAGCTCTGCTCACACTCCTGCTGCTGGAGGGATGTGGTGTGAAATTTGGGTGTGCAGGAAATGTGGGAAGGAGACAGAGCCTGGTTTTGTCAGGAATGGGTCATACAGGAGCTCTGTGTTAATTATTTGGATAATTGTTTTAGGTAGGAGGCAGGGTTGTGTTTTGAAATCACCAGACAGACTTTTACTGGTGTTGTCTCGCTCAAAGTGAGTGATTCTGGCATTTCTGACAAGTTTCTTTAAAATGTTAAAAAAAGGAGGGATTTGAGCACTTCATTAAGGCAATTAACAGCAGAATGCTCTTGCCCACAGCACACCTGAGAGTGGGAATCACAGGGGTTGGAAAAGACCTCCAAGATCATCAAGTCCAACCTTTGACCCACTAGCACCTTGCCAACCAGAGCAGAACCAGCAAGACCTCCCTTAAACTCCCTTTTAAAAATATTATAATTATTTGGATAACGAATCAGTGGAGGCACCAGGGTGATGAGCTTCACACAACCCTCTGGGTCCACATTAATTAATTTGTGACTGGAAGTTTCCCCAACAGGGCATCCTCACCCTGACCTCTGCACTAATGGGATTTCACCCTGATAAACAGGCATCTCCTGAAGTATTCCTGACCTCAGCACTGGGTTTAGCTGGAGAAAGCAGGTTTTAGGGAAGTGATTCCCACAGTGTCACTTGTCCTGGGCTACTCACACATGACACAACCCAGCACTGAGGTGACCCTGCCAGGCAGGTAACACAGTAGAGCTCGATCCTGGTTCTTCCTGCACCTTTCCCTTACCTCTCTTTCCTGCTAATTGGATGAGAATCCAATTAACAATCCAGCTGCTGACCCTTTGCAGATGAAGGGCTATGTTATCTGAGTTTATCTTGAGGAGCCAAACCAAACTGCTGCCAGCACTTGTGTGCTTCAGACAACAAATTAAATGAGAACACAAATCCCACGCGCATCCTTCAGGCCTCCATTGAAAACACAAACAGGAGGACTCCGTCCCTTCCCAGGCTGCCCTCTAACTGCTCTGCAGAGCCATAATCTGCTGTTGAAAAGTGGCTTTCAAGGAAGGGAGAAGGAGCTGCCTCTCCAGGAATTCATTTCCACGAGGAGAAACAGCTCCTGATGGAGCACAGGGCTCTTCACCCACACTCACTGACATGGGTGAAATTCATTTCCATGAGGAGAAACAGTTCCTGATGGAGCACAGGGCTCTTCACCCACCCTCACTGACATGGGTGAAATTAATTTCCATGAGGAGAAACAGTTCCTGATGGAGCACAGGGCTCTTCACCCACCCTCACTGACATGGGTGAGGTGGAAAAGGCAAAAACTAGGAGTTACTTCTAGGAACGTCTGGAATCTGTTCCAGAAAAACAACTGGAATGTGCTGAAGGAAGAAGGAAAGAACAGGGTGTAGAGGGCTCTGGAAGTCACACAACTGAGGGAGCCCCAAAATCCACACCTAGGGGAGTTTCTGGAGCAGAAATCCTACAGAAATCCCTGTGTGTGCATAGATTTAACACCCACTGGAGATCACCTTTACCTGCACTTTCTGCCTTTGACAGCTCGCTCTAAACCCGACCTGTGACACCCAGATGGTGACAATCCTCCCAAGAGGGACACTGGGAGATAATCAGAGAAATCCTACTCTGTTTAAGGCTGGGCTCAGTTATCCTGGAGGTCTTTTCCAGCCTCAACCATTCCCTGTGTGTGCCACGAGCCACACGTGCTGCAGGACAGGGACACGCCGAGGCCACCAGGCCCTGCACAACCCTTGGGGTGGGAGGAAAACATCTTCCCAAATAAACACACAAACACACCAGCGGCTCTGTGTTTGCAGAGGCCAGGAATAGCTCCCAAAATGGGGGAAAACACCGGGATTGGGGAAGCAGAGTGGTCACTGCTAAGGACAGCTGGGGTGAGGCATGTCAGGGTCTTGTTTTCCTGTGGTTATTTGGCCAAATGGTTTCTCAGCCCCTGGGGAGAGGCAGCAGTGCAAAGGCACAACATTCCCTCACCTTGGAATGATTCCCTTTCTCTCGTGTCTTTCCTGCTGCACTGGAGAACAAGGCTTATGGAAGCTGGATTGGGAATTGGAATCTGATTTCCCTGATCCAAACGAGGGAAAAATACTCCAGGTAACAACATCTGCCTGGGAAAAGGAGGGAAACACAGCCCAGGTGTGCATAGGGGCTGTGGGAAACAGAGCCAGACGTGCACAGGACCAGCAACTTTTGTTAAAATCCAACCTAAACCTCCTCTGACGTGGCTTTGTAATCAATTCCTTGGGAAGCAACAGGTTCACAGAGTGCTTTGAACACTGGGATAAGCACTGGGGTCACAGGCACCTCCTGGTCATTCCCACGGGGCTGCTGACCATGGCAGTGAGGCTGCAGCTGTTTGCCAAGGTAGCCCCCCAGAGAGGGCAAAATCCAGCCAGATGCTCACAGAAACCTACATGGATCATGCAGGATGATAGGATCACCATCATGGACTAGTTTGGGGTGGCAGGGACTTTGATTAGCCAGTTCTACCCCCTGCCATGGGCTGCGATGGATTGGGAATGGGGACACACACACCTTAAAGACCCTTTCCCTCCACATGTGAATTGGGATGTTCGAGGGTTGGGAAACACCTTCTACACCGCCCTTCCCTCGAGGTGTGAGCTGGGATGGTGTGGGGAGAAGAGCAGACACTTTCCAGACACTCTTTCTCTCCAGAGGAAGGGGACACACACCTTCTAGATCACTTTCCCTCCAGATGTGAGCTAGGTTGGATTGGAAAGGGGGAATACACACCTTCTAGACCCCTTTCCCTCCGTATGTGATCTAGGCTGGATTGGAAAGGGGGAACACACACCTTCTAGACCCCTTTTCCCTCCACGTGTGAGTTGGGATGTACTGGGGAGAGCACACACAGCTTCCAGACCCCTGTCCCTCCAGATGTGAGCTGGAGGCCCAGGGAGACGCCCGGAGCGTAGGGCAGGCCGGCGGTGCCCAGCACTGGGAACGGGGAAAGGGCAGGAATACCGCGGGAGGGAGCCGAGCTCCCCTCGCTGCCAGAGGAGGCCGGCTACCCCTCAGCCCCGGGCGCTCCCTCAGCACCGCGGGCAGCCGAGGGTCCGCGGCGGAGCCCTGAGGGGCCCCGTCCGTGAGGCGACCCCGGGCCGCCCCTCCCCGCGGAGCCGGGAACAATAGGCGGTCTCGCCCCCTCCCCACTCACAGGGTCTTGGGCATTTCATCCTCCATGGCGCCGCCGCCGCCCGCCCCGGCTCTTCCCGCCCGCCGGGGCGGCCCCGTGAGCCCTGGGCAGCCCGGGCAGCCCGAGCGGCGCCGGCCCCGCCGGCGGACGGTCCCGCGGCGGCTCCTCGCAAGATGGCGGCGGGCGGGCGGGCTGAGGGGCCGGGGGGGGCGGGAACGCGCGTGCGCGGGGAGAGCGCGGGAACGGCGCGGGGACGCGCGGCCAGCCCGCTCTGCGCATGCGCGGCCGTGAGGGGCGGGAGAGAAGAGGTTAAAATTCGATTAAAAGAAAAGAATTGGAAGTTAAAAAGGTGGAAAATGAAGGGGTTTAAAATAAAGGTGTGTAACATGAGGCGGTTAAATGGGAAGGAGTTGAAAGGGTTAAGAGTAAAGAGGTTAAAAGCGGGGAAAAGGTGCTGGTGGGTACTGGAACGGGGGAATCAGTGTGGGGAAGTGACAATAAAGGTGTGAAAATAAAGGTGTTGAGAGAGAGGAATTTAAAATTGAGGAATTGAAAATAATTGAAAGTAAAGGGGTTAAAACCGCGGTGAAAAGCGATAGGCGGGTCAGGGACATCGGGGCACTGGGAATGGGGGCAGCAGGGCTGAGAAATAAAAATAAAGGGAGTTAAAGGAGTTAAAATAGTGGAGTTTGAAATGAAGGAGTTGAAAAGTAAAGGTTAAAATGGAAATAATTGAAAGTAAAGGCGTTAAAGTCGGGGTGAAAAGGGACATGTGGGCAACGGGGTGGCACTGGGAAATAAAGCTTATGAAATACATGGATTAAAAGTAAAGAGACTAAAATAAGAGTAATTAAAAGTAAAGGGACTAATATTAATTATTTAAAATTAATTAAAAATGAAAGAATTAAAAGTGAACGGTTTAAAAGCGGGGTGAAAAGGGACATGTGAGCAGCAGGAACAAAGGGCAGGAAAAAAAAATCTGAAGGAGTTAAAGGAATTTTTACAAAGGGGTTTAAACTAAATGAATTTTAAAACGAAGGAGGTAAAAATAAAATAATTAAAAGTAAAGGGATTAAAAGTAAGGGGATTAAAAGTAAAGGGATTAAAAGCAGGGTGAAAAGGTAAATGTGGGCACCGAGGGGGAGCCTTCCACCGGGGCGGGACAATTAAAATGAAGGAGTTAAATAAAAATAATTAAAAATCAAGGATGTAAAATAAAGGACTTTGAAATTCCGCATAAAATAACTGAAAGGGATGCGAAAATTAAAATAATTAAAAGTCAAGGGTGTAAAATAAAGGACTTTGAAATTCCGCATAAAATAATTGACAGGGATGCGAAAAAGCTCCTGCGCCGCCCGGGAATCGAACCCGGGTCGCAAGAATGGGAATCTTGCATGATACCACTACACCAGCGGCGCGGTTGGTGCGATCGACCTTTTCTCTCCCTCATGTTCGCACCATCCGCCCGAGCCGCCCTTCCGGCCCGCCCATTGCCCTGTGCCCTTCCGCTCCGCCTGCGCCATGCCGGGCCTCCGCCGGCTCCCGCTGCTGCTGCTGCCGCTGCTCTCCGCGCTCTGCCCGCCCGCGCTGAGCCTCCGCGATGGGCCCGCCAAGATCGGTGCGGCGGGGGAGAGCGGGGGCGATGGCCGCGGCTGTGAGGGGAGAGCGGGTGTGAGGGAGGGGTAGAGGGCGAGAGGGGATTGTGTGAGGGATCTGTGAGGGGAGAGCTGAGGGCGGATCTCTTCAGGGGAGCTGCCGGAAGGTGTGATGAGAAGGGTCCCTTGAAGTGATCTGGGGGGAAGACTATTAGGGGATCTGTGAGGGGCGAGGGGGATCCTTTGAGGGGATCTGTGAGGAAGGTGTGAGGCGGAGACCCTTCGAGGTCCCTCGAGGTCAGGGGGCCTGTGAGGGGATCTGTGAGGGGCAGGGAGTATGGCTGTAATGTCCGTGAGGGGATCTGAAGTGGGGAAACCCGTGAGGGATCTGTGAGGGACAGGGGGTGTGAGGCGGGGAGTCCCCATGAGGGGATTTGTGAGGGGAAGCCATGAGGGATGGGGCTCCGTTGAGGGAATCCGTCAGGGGGTCCCATAAGGGGATCTGTGGGGTTGGGGGGCCCGAGAGAGGTCCCTTGAGGACACCATGAGGGGATTTGTAAGGAGAGAGCTGTGAGGGAGGCGGTATGAGGAAGAGGGTCCCTTGAGGGAATTTGTCAGGGAGTCCCATGAGGTGATCTATGGGGATTGGGGGCCTGAGGGAAGTCCCTTAAGGACACCATTGAGGGGATTTGTGAGGGGGGAGCCATGAGGGAGGGGTATGAGGGAGGAGGTTTCCTTGAGGGGATCTGTCAGGGGGGTTGGAGGGCCCGAGGGAGGTCCCTTGAGGACACCATGAGGGGATTTGTGAGGGGGAGCCATGAGGGAGGGGGTCCCATGAGGGGATCTATGGGGGTGAGGGGTGTGAGTGGATTTGTGAGGGGGATGGAGGGGATTATGAGGGAGGGGGACTGTGAAGGCTCTGTGAAGGGTCTGTGAGGGAGGAATCACTTGAGGGGATCTGTCAGGTGGGGAGCCCGTGAGGGAAAGGGGGATCCCTGAGGGTCGAGGGCAGTGAGAGTGACCAGGTCCTGTTCTCCCAGCCGTGGTGGGTGGCGGGATCGGCGGCTCGGCCGCGGCGTATTACCTGCGGCAGAAGTTCGGCCGAGGCGTGCAGCTGCACGTGCTGGAGAAGGCGGAGGTGGGCGGCCGGCTGCACACGCTGGACGTGGAGGGTGCTGCCTATGAGGCAGGGGGGTCAGTCATCCACCCCCTCAACCTGCACATGAAGCACTTTGTCAAGGAGCTGGGTGAGCAGAACCCCCACCCTGGCATGCCTCAGCCCCAAAATCATCCGTTGGTCCCAAAATCATCCCCCTGGGGTGCTCTGGGTCCCACTCTGCTGGGGGACATCCCTCGTAAGAACAAACTTTGGTAGCCCCTTATGCATCCCCAGTAGCCCTCATATCCTTCTCCAATAGTCTCACTTCTTTCCCAATAATCTCCCATATCCTTCCACAGTAGCCCCTCACATCTTTCCTCAATAGCCCCTCACATCCTTCCTCAATAGCCCCTCATACTTTTCCCAGTATTCCTCCATGTCGTTCCCCAACAGTCCCCCTTCTTTTCCTAATACTCCCCCATATGCTTTCCTAGTAATCACCTTTCTCCAATATCCTTCCCCCACAGCCCCCCTGTCTTCCCCAATAGCCCCCCATCACCTCCCCCATGCCCCCTGTGGTACCCCAGCCCCCCTCCAGGCAGAGGAAACCTAAATCCTAATTGAAATAGGGCCCCTTCTCCCCTACAGGTGACCCATTAATGGCATCATAATGGTCTGAAAGTCATCTCCAATCACTCTCTTGCTCCTGGTCAAGGGCTGATATGCTTTGGGACTCCAACCTTCAATCGCTAACCCTTATCAGCACAAAGCCAGGTCGTCCCAGGAAGTTAAAGTTGAGGTGCAATAGCTCTACTTTTCCCTAAATTAATTTTCCCATCCTTTTCCTGAAGGCCTCTCGGTCGCCTCACCCCAGGGCAGCCTCGCTGGCGTTTACAACGGGGACGAATTTGTGTTTGAGGAGAGCAGCTGGTCCTTCATCAATTTCCTCAAGCTGCTCTGGCACTATGGCCTCAACCCCCTGCGCATGTCCATGTGGGTGGAGGACATCCTGGACAAGTTCATGAGGTGGGTTGGGGCCCTAAAGGGGAAAAAGTGGGAAAAAGCCTTAAAAACTCCTCATTCCGTGGGCAGGGACACCTTCCACTAGCCAGGTTGCTCCAAACCCCATCCAGCCTGGCCTTGGACACTTTCAGGGATACAAGGGCAGCCACAGGTTTTCTGGGGAAACTCTACCAGCACCTCACCACCTTCATAAAAATGCCCACTAGCCAACCTAAACCTGCCCTCTTTGCCCTGTCCCTCCAGCCCCTTGTCATGCTGCTCCCACAAAGCTCCTAGGGCCACAGAGCTAATTACCAGAGCTAATTTCTTGTCTGCCGTTAAAGGATCTACCGGTACCAGATGCACGACTATGCCTTCAGCAGCAACGAGCGCCTGCTGCACGCGCTGGGAGGCAATGACTTCACGCAGATGCTCAACGAGACCATCGATGAGGCCATGCAGAAAGCTGGCTTCTCACAGAAATTCATCAATGAGGTGGTTTGTCCAGCCATGAGGGTTAATTATGGCCAAGGAGTCACCGTCAACGCCTTTGTAGGTGAGTGTTTTGGAGGTAGACTCCCATCCTGGGTGTTGGGATTCCTGTTCTTCCAGGCTCTGGGCCCCAGTGGGATGTTTATTCCCTCTGATTTTCCATGTTGCTCTTCCGGTGTTTCCCTGCTCTGACGGTGGTGGTTTCCTTGTAGGTGCTGTGTCCCTGGCTGGGGTGCAGTCAGGCCTTTGGTCTGTGAAAGGGGGGAACAAGCTGGTGTGCAGTGGCCTCATCTACTCCTCCAAGGCTGAGGTTATCCCAGGAACGGTTGTGTCCATAGAGCCAAAAATCAGAAAGAAGCACGGCGGTGAGTTGGGTTGGGATTCCCTTCAGTGGGGAGGGGACTGACCTCATGCCTTTTTGGGTTTTGAAATGAAAATTCCTCCCTGTGGGGGTGGGGACACCCTGGAATGGAATTCCTACAGAGGTTGTGGCTGCCCCTGGATCCCTGGGAGTGTCCAAGCCCAGGCTGGGTGGGGCTTGGAGCAACCTGGGGTGGAAGTGTCCCTGAGCATGGCAGGGATGGGATGGGATGGGATGGGATGGGATGGGATGGGATGGGATGGGATGGGATGGGATGGGATGGGATGGTTTGGGCTTTAAGGTCTCTCCCATCCAAAACCATTCTGTAATTCCTGGTGCTGGTTTGGATGGGATATTGGGAAGAAATTCCTCCCTGTGATGGTGGTGAGGGGCTGG
Organism: Lichenostomus cassidix; assembly: GCF_008360975.1. Classification (NCBI taxonomy): domain Eukaryota; kingdom Metazoa; phylum Chordata; class Aves; order Passeriformes; family Meliphagidae; genus Lichenostomus; species Lichenostomus cassidix. The sequence continues at coordinate 3,437,528 of NC_139502.1, read as the reverse complement.
GATGGAATTCCCAGAGAAGCTGTGGATGATCCTGGATCCCTGGGAGTGTCCAAGGCCAGCTTGGAGCACCCTGGGATGGTAGAAAGTGTCCCTGCCATGGCAGGGGTGGCACTGGATGGGCTTTGCAACCTTCCAATCAAAACCACTCCATGACTCCATAAAAACAGGGCTCAAACCCCAGCTGACAGCTAAATTTTTAAATGCAAATGGTTTGTTTTGAAATGCCTTGGGCAGTGGGGATTCCCTCCTGCCATGGGATGACAGAGCTGTTCTCTGCAGGGGACCCAGTGAAGCTGTACGAGGTCACCTACAACACGTCCTCAGGGCTCACAAGTGACACCTACGACATCGTGGTCATCGCAGCCCCGTTCGGCCACAGGATGGCCAACATCACCTTCCGGAACTTTGACCCTCCCATCCCGGAATTCCCAAATCCCTACCACCAGACCATCACCACCCTGGTGCACGGGCGCTTGAACGCCTCTTTCTTCGGCTACCAGGACCCCCAGGCCTTTAACTTGGGGGCGATTTTCACCACGGACAACCCTAAACTGTTCATCAACAGCCTGGGTGTGGTGTCCCCCGTGGGGGACGCCAGCGTGAGTGGGAAGCTGATGGCACAATCGGCCGTCTGGAAGGTGTTTTCCAAGGAAGTGCTCACCAAGGAGCAGCTCAATCTGCTCTTCTCCTCGTACGACTCGGTGAAGGTGAAGCCGTGGTTGGCATATCCTCAGTACAGCCCTCCCGAAAAGTGTCCTCCCATCATCCTGCACGAGCACCTGTACTACCTGAACGGACTGGAGCGCGCCGCCAGCGCCATGGAGATGAGCGCCATCGCCGCCCGCAACGCCGCCCTGCTCGCCTTCCACCGCTGGCATGGCCACAGCGCCAACATCGACCAGGAGGACCTGCACGAGAAGCTCAAAACGGAGCTCTGACACCCGCCATGGGGCTTAATTAACACTAACGAGCTCTGTGCTTTGTCCCTCTGACAAGGTGTTTTGTGGAATCACTCATTAAGGTTGGAAGAGCTTCAAGAACATCAAGCTTTTCAAGATTGTGAAGACCTTCAAGATCATCAAGACCTTCAAGATCGTTGAGAACTTCAAGATCGTCAAGATCTTCAAGATTGTCAAGACCATCAGGAACATCAAGGCCTTCAAGATACTGTAATTAACACTAATAAACTCCATGCTTCGCCCCTCTGAGGAGGTGTTTCTTAGGATCATGGGATCCTTAAGGTTGGAAGACCTTGAAGATCATCAAGACCTTCAAGACCAAAACATTCAAGACCATCACGATACTGTAATTAACACTGATAAAATCCATGCTTAGCCCCTCTGAGGAGGTGTTTCATAGGATCATGAGATCCTTAAGGTTGGAAGACCTTGAAGATCTTCAAGACCATCATGATACTGTAATTAACACTAATGAAATCCATGCTTTGCCCCTCCAAGGAGGTGTTTCATAGGATCATGGGATCCTTAAGGTTTGAAGACCTTCAAGATCACCAAGACCTTCAAGATCGTCAAGAACATCAAGATACCATAATTAACACTGATGAACTCTGTGCTTTGCCCCTCCAAGGAGGTGTTTTGTAGGATCATGGGATCCTTAAGGTTGGAAGACCTTCAAGATCATCAAGATACCATAATTAACAGTAACGAACTCTGTGCTTTGCCCCTCTGAGGAGGTGTTTTGTAGGATCATGGGATCCTTAAGTTTGGAAGACCTTCAAGATTGTCAAGATGTTGTAACTAAGACTAATGAACTCTGTGCTTCACCCCTCCGAGGAAATGTTCTGTAGGATAAGGTTGGAAGACCTTCAAGATCATAAAGATCTTTAAGACCTTCAAGGTCATCAAGACCTTCAAGATCAAGACCATCAAGTCCAACCATCAACCCAACTACATTCACCACTGATGATGTCCTCAAGTGCCACCTCCATGTGTTGGACACCTCCAGGGCTGGTGGCCCTTTCCATGACAAAATGATTCCTGTTATCTCATCTAAACCACCCCATGGTGCCATTTGGAAGCTGTTTGGCCAACTCAGGAGGGAGCAGGACAGCACTGAAGCATTCCCAAGTAAGCCAGGAGTTTTTCCTCAAGCCAATTCCCCTGAGTTTTCCTCAAACTCCTCCATCCATGCCTGTCTGAGATTAGGGAATTCATCCAAAGTGCCGTATTGACCCCCAAAGTGCCCTGCAGCTTGGGATCACTGTGAAGCCCTGCACATCCCACCCCTTCTCCAGCTGGGAATGCCAATTCCCAGACTGTCCATCCCTCTGCCTTGGCTTTTCCAAAGGGTCTGCCAAGTGATTGTTCCTCAGGGTGGAAACTGGGGATTTGTTTGCTTCCCAAACGTTACTGTAGCTTATGGGGTGGGGGGAGCTGCCAAAACGGGTGGGAAAGAGGGAAATTCCACCAACATCCGTTGCTGTGTTGAGGTGTGAAGTAGTTAATAAATTATTTAATGACCTGAGCATTTTTTTAAGGAGGAAACCACTAAAAATAGCAGAAATTTAATACCTACTTCAATAAATTCAACCCCCTCAAAGTTTGGAATGGGAATCTTGCATGATACCACTACACCAGCGGCGCGGTTGGTGCGATCGACCTTTTCTGTCCTTCATGTTCGCACCGTCCGCCCGAGCCGCCCTTCCGCTCCGCCCCTTGCCCTGTGCCCTCCGCCTGCGCCATGCCGGGCCTCCGCCGGCTCCCGCTGCTGCTGCTGCCGCTGCTCGCCGCGCTCTGCCCGCCCGCGCTGAGCCTCCGCGATGGGCCCGCCAAGATCGGTGCGGCGGGGGAGAGCGGGGGCGATGGCCGCGGCTGTGAGGGGAGAGCGGGTGTGAGGGAGGGGTAGGGGGCGAGAGGGGATTGTGTGAGGGATCTGTGAGGGGAGAGCTGAGGGGGGATCTCTTCACGGGAGCTGCCGGAGGTGTGATGAGAAGGGTCCCTTGAAGGGATCTGAGGGGGAAGACTGAGGGGATCTGTGAGGGGTGAGGGGGATCCTTTGAGAGAATCTGTGAGGAAGGTCGGAGGTGGGGACTCCTCCAGGTCTCTGGAGGCCAGGGGGGCCTGTGAGGGGATCTGTGAGGGGCAGGGAGTATGGCGGTAATGTCCGTGAGGGGATCTGAAATGGGGAAACCGTGAGGGATCTGTGAGGGACAGGGGGTGTGAGGCGGGGAGTCCCCATGAGGGGATTTGTGAGGGGAAGCCATGAGGGATGGGGCTCCCTTGAGGGGGTCTGTCAGGGGGTCCCATAAGGGGATCTGTGGGGTTGGGGGCCCGAGAGAGGTCCCTTGAGGGGGGGACATCATGAGGGGATTTGTGAGAGGAGAACTCTGAGGGAGGTGGTATGAGGGAGGGGGGATTCCCTTGAGGGAATGGGGATGGGGGCCCCGAGCAGGGGACACCATGAGGGGATTTGTGAGCGGGGAGCTGTGGGGAAGGCGGTATGAGGGAGGGGGTCCCTTAAGGGGATCTGTCAGGGGGTCCTGGGAGGGGATCTATCGGGATGGGGGGCCTGAGGAAGGTCCCTTGAGGCGGGGAAACCATGAGGGGATTTGTGAGGGGGGAGCCATGAAGGAGGTGGTATGAGGGAGGGGTCCCTTGAGGGGATCTATGAGGATGAGGGGTGTGAGGTGGGGGACACCATGAGGGGATTTGTGAGGGGGATAGAGGGGATTATGAGGGAGGGGGACTGTGAAGGATCTGAGAAGGGTCTGTGAGGAAGGAATCACTTGAGGGGATCTGTCAGGTGGGGAGCCCGTGAGGGAAAGGGGGGATCCCTGAGGGTCGAGGGCAGTGAGAGTGACCAGGTCCTGTTCTCCCAGCCGTGGTGGGTGGCGGGATCGGCGGCTCGGCCGCGGCGTATTACCTGCGGCAGAAGTTCGGCCGCGGTGTGCAGCTGCACGTGCTGGAGAAGGCGGAGGTGGGCGGCCGGCTGCACACGCTGGACGTGGAGGGTGCTGCCTATGAGGCAGGGGGAGCAATCATCCACCCCCTCAACCTGCACATGAAGCATTTTGTCAAGGAGCTGGGTGAGCAGAACCCCCACCCTGGCATCCCCCAGCCCCAAAATCATCCGTTGGTCCCAAAATCATCCCCCTGGGGTGCTCTGGGTCCCACTCTGCTGGGGGACATCCCTCGGAAGAACAAACTTTGGTAGCCCCTTATGCATCCCCAGTAGCCCTCATGTCCTTCTCCAATAGTCTCACTTCTTTCTCAGTAACCTCCCATATCCTTCCCCAGTAACACCTCACATCCTTCCTTAATAGCACCTCCTTTTTTTCCCAATATTCCCCCTGAATCCTTCCCCAACAATCCCCGTTCTTTTCCCAATAATCCCCTCATATACTTCCCTAGTAATCACCTTTCTCCAATATCCTTCCCCCACAGCCCCCCTTTCTTCCCCAATAGCCCCCCATCTCCTCCCCCATGCCCCCTGTGGTATCCCAGCCCCCCTCCAGGCAGAGGAAACCCAAATCCTAATTGAAATAGGGCCCCTCCTCCCCCACGGGTGACCTATTGATGGCATAATGGTCCCAAAGTCACCTCTGATCACGCCCTGGCTCCTGGTCAAGGGCTGATTCCCCTTTCTGCACTTTGGGACTCCAACCTTCAATCGCTAACCCTTATCAGCACAAAGCCAGGTCGTCCCAGGAAGTTACAGTTGAGGTGCAATAGCTCTACTTTTCCCTAAATTAGTTTTTCCCATCCTTTTCATGAAGGCCTCCCAGTCGCCACCGTCCCGGACAGCCTCGCAGGTATTTACAACGGGGAGGAACTTGTGTTTGAGGAGAGCAGCTGGTCCTTCATCAACTTCCTCAAGGAGCTCTGGTACTATGGCCTCAACCCCCTGCGCATGTCCACGTGGGTGGAGGACATCCTGGACAAGTTCATGAGGTGGGTTGGGGCCCTGAGGGGGAAAAAGTGGGAAAAAGCCTTAAAACCACCTCATTCCATGGGCAGGGACACCTTCCACTAGCCAGGTTGCTCCAAACCCCATCCAGCCTGGCCTTGGACACTTCCAGGGGTCAAGGGGCAGCCACAGGTTTTCTGGGGAAACTCTACCAGCACCTCACCACCTTCATAAAAATGCCCACTGGCCAACCTAAACCTGCCCTCTTTGCCCTGTCCCTCCAGCCCCTTGTCGTGCTGCTCCCACAAAGCTCCCAGGGCCACAGAGCTAATTACCAGAGCTAATTTCTTGTCTGCCGTTAAAGGATCTACCGGTACCAGATGCACGACTATGCCTTCAGCAGCAACGAGCGCCTGCTGCACGCGCTGGGAGGCAATGACTTCACGCAGATGCTCAACGAGACCATCGATGAGGCCATGCAGAAAGCTGGCTTCTCGCAGAAATTCATCAACGAGGTGGTTTGTCCCTTCATGAGGTACTATTATGGCCAAGGGGTGATCGTCAATGCCTTTGTAGGTGAGTGTTTTGGAGGTAGACTCCCATCCTGGGTGTTGGGATTCCTGTTCCATGGGCTCCAGGCTCTGGGCCCCAGTGGGATGTTTATTCCCCCTGATTTTCCATGTTGCCCTCCCGGTGTTTCCGTGCTCTGATGATGGTGGTTTCCTTGCAGGTGTATTGTCCCTGGGTGGGCTGAAGTCAAGCTTTTGGTCTGTGAAAGGGGGGAACAAGCTGGTGTGCAGTGGCCTCATCTCCTCCTCCAAGGCTGAGGTTATCCCAGGAACGGTTGTGTCCATAGAGCCAAAAATCAGAAAGAAGCATGGCGGTGAGTTGGGTTGGGATTCCCTTCAGTGGGGAGGGGACTGACCTCATGCCTTTTTGGGTTTTGAAATGAAAATTCCTCCCTGTGGGGGTGGGGACACCCTGGAATGGGTTTCCCATAGAGGTTGTGCCCTGGATCCCTGGGAGTGTCCAAGACCAGCTTGGAGCACCCTGGGATGGTGGAAAGTGTCCCTGCCACGGCAGGGGTGGCACTGGATGGGCTTTGCGGTCCCTTCCAACCCAAACCTTTCCACGACTCCATAAAAACAGGGCTCAAACCCTAGCTGACAGCTAAGCGGTTATGATTTTATAAACTCAAATGGTTTGTTTTGAAATGCCTTGGGCAATGGGGATTCCCTCCCACCATGGGATGACAGAGCTGTTCTCTGCAGGGGACCCAGTGAAGCTCTACGAGGTCACCTACAACACGTCCTCGGGGCTCACAAGTGACACCTACGACATCGTGGTCATCGCGGCCCCGCTCGGCCGTGAGATGGCCAACATCACCTTCCGGAACTTTGACCCTCCCATCCCGGAATTCCCGAATCCCTACCACCAGACCGTCACCACCCTGGTGCATGGGCGCTTGAACGCCTCTTTCTTCGGCTACCAGGACCCCCAGGCCTTTAACTTGGGGGCAGTCTTCACCACGGACAACCCCAAACAGTTCTTCTACAGCGTGGGTGTAGAGCCCCCCGTGGGGGATGTCAGCACAGGCAGGAATCTGCCATCACAGTCGGCCGTCTGGAAGGTGTTTTCCAAGGAAGTGCTCACCAAGGAGCAGCTCAATCTGCTCTTCTCCTCGTACGACTCGGTGAAGGTGAAGCCGTGGTTGGCATATCCTCAGTACAGCACTCCTGAAAAGTGTCCTCCCATCATCCTGCACGAGCACCTGTACTACCTGAACGGGGTGGAGAACGCCGCCAGCGCCATGGAGATGAGCGCCATCGCCGCCCGCAATGCCGCCCTGCTCGCCTACCACCGCTGGCATGGCCACAGCGCCAACATTGACCAGGAGGATCTTCATGAGAAGCTCAAAATGGAGCTCTGACATCCCCCATGGGGCTTAATTAACACTAATCCGTGCTTTGTCCCTCTGACAAGGTGTTTTATAGAATCACAAAATGGTTAAGGTTGGAAGAGCTTCAAGAACATCAAGATCTTCAAGATCGTCAACAGCTTCAAGATCAAGCCCTTCAAGATCATCAAGACCTTCAAGATCATCAGCTTCAAGATCGTCAAGACCTTCAAGAACATCAAGGCCTTCAAGATACCATAATTAACACTAATAAACTCCATGCTTCACCCCTCTGAGGAGGTGTTTCTTAGGATCATGGGATCCTTAAGGTTGGAAGACCTTCAAGATTGTCAAGACCTTCAATATTGTCAAGATGCCATAATTAAGAGTAATGAACTCTGTGCTTCGCCCCTCTGAGGAAATGTTCTGTAGGATAAGGTTGAAAGACCTTCAAGATCATAAAGATCTTTAAGACCTTCAAGGTCATCAAGACCTGCAAGATCAAGACCATCAAGTCCAACCATCAGCCCAACTACATTCACCACTGATGATGTCCTCAAGTGCCACCTCCATGTGTTGGACACCTCCAGGGCTGGTGGCCCTTTCCATGACAAAATGATTCCTGTTATCTCATCTAAACCATCCTATGGTGGCATTTGGAAGCTGTTTGGCCAACTCAGGAGGGAGCAGGACAGCACTGAAGCATTCCCAAGTAAGCCAGGAGTTTTTCCTCAAGCCAATTCCCCTGAGTTTTCCTCAAACTCCTCCATCCATGCCTGTCTGAGATTAGGGAATTCATTCAAAGTGCCGTATTGACCCCCAAAGTGCCCTGCAGCTTGGGATCACTGTGAAGCCCTGCACATCCCACCCCTTCTCCAGCTGGGAATGCCAATTCCCAGACTGTCCATCCCTCTGCCTTGGCTTTTCCAAAGGGTCTGCCAAGTGATTGTTCCTCAGGGTGGAAACTGGGGATTTGTTTGCTTCCCAAACTTTTCTGTGGCTTATGGGGTGGGGGGAGCTGCCAAAACGGGTGGGAAAGAGGGAAACCCACCAATACCCATCACTGTGTTGAAGTGTGAAGTAGTTAATAAATGATTTAATGACCTGAGCATTTTTGAAAGAGAAAAACACCAAAAATAGCAGAAATCTAACACCCAGTTCAATAAATTCAACCCTCTCAACGTTTTCCATGAGTTTTCCTAGGATTGGGAGCATAATTAACACCCAGGCGCCAAAAACTGATGCAAGAAAGGCTTGAGTTAGGTCAACCATTACAAAATGTATTTAATAACAAAAAAAATAATTGTACACTCGTGGGCGGCGTCTTGGAGGAGGGAACGGAACCGGTGGGTCAGGATTTGGGGTTTTCCAGGGTTTTATACTCGTTCCAAAGCTTCCAGCATGATGATGCTGTTCCCTCGGATCACCTGGAAGGAGGAAGTTGAGAGTTGTTACTTCCTATCTGAGAGTTCCTTTCTTCCAGTTTATCTCCCCAAAATACTGATCCTTGAAAAATTGCTGGGAATTCCCCCACAAGGATGAAAATTGATTGATTTTAACCCTGCACTTCCAAGGATTACAGAATCTCAGAATCACTGAGGCTGGAAAAGCCCTCCAAGGTCATTGAGGCCAAGCTGTGCCTGATCCCCACCTTGTCCCCAGCCCAGAGCTCTGAGTGCCACAGCCAGGTGTTCCTTGGACACCTCCAGGGATGGGGACTCCGAACATCCCTGGGCAGTTCCAAGGCCTCACCACGCTTTCCACGGAGAAATTCCTGCTGATGTCCACCCTGAGCCTCCCCTGGCCCAACCTGAGGCTGTTCCCTCTCCTCCTGTCCCTGTTCCCTGGGTCAAATACCAAACCTCCCTGGCTGTCCCCTCCTGTCAGGAGTTGTGTAGAGCCCTGATCCCCTTTTCTCCAGGCTAAGCTCCTTTCCCAGCTCCCTCAGCCTCTCCTGGGGCTCCTGACCTTTCTCCAGATCCTTTTCCAGCAGATCCACATCCCACCCACCTTTGAGTTACCCACACATTCACTGAGGGTGCCCTTGATCTGGATCATGGACAGTGATACTGAACAGGACTGGATCCAATCCTGATCCCTGGGGACACCACTGGTGCCTGGCTCCAGCTGGATGTGACTTTGTCTCCAACCGTCCGTCTGTCCGTCCATGATCAATCTTTCCATCTGTCCATCCATCCATCAGTCTGTCCATCCATCGGTCATCAGTCTGTCCATCCATCCATCTATCCATCCATCCATCAGTCTATCCATCCATTCATCTATCCATCCATCCGTCTGTCCATCCATCCCTCCCTCCACCATCAATCTGTCTGTCCATCCATCCGTCCATCCCTCCACCCCTTCCTCCTGTCCACCCGTCCGTACATCCATGTGTTTCCAAGCCGAGACTTCACCTCTCTTGGAAGAAGAATCAACCAAAGCTCTGCAAAGTCACAGCTAACACATCCCAAACCTATCCCTCACCAAACTTTCTCCTTCTCCACACCCCCTGGCTCCACCAGTGCTCCCGGCGGCACTCACCACCATGCCGATGTTGTTCTGCTGCCCGCCCGGCGCCATCTCCACGCACTCATCGATCACCAGGTTCATGAAGGGGTCGAAGCCCCGCAGGATGCCCTGGATGTGCCGGCCGCCGTTCAGCTTCACTGCGGGGAATGCGGGGCGTTAGGGGTGGGCAATTCCCAAAACAGGGGGGTTTCCCCCCAAAACTGCGGCTGGGAAGGAGCGGGACCCGCCGAGGGGTTAAGGGGAGGGGTTCAGTGCAACCCATTGATGGGGTAAGGAAGGAGAGGGGGAAAAGCACATTTTCAATTCATATTAGTTAAATTAATGGATTATGGTTTAAATGAATGGATGACAATTTTAATTAATGGATTGTGAGGCCTGAAACCCCTGGGCACCGGGAGGGGCTAGGTGGTCCCCAAAGCCGGGCACTGGGGAAGGGTGGGCAGTCCCCAATAGTGGGTGGGTGGAACGAGGGGGAAGCGGGGTTGGGAAGGATCCCCAGACCCGGGCATTGCTGCGGGGCGCGGGGCGGGTGCTCAGTGGCGGGGCCGTGAGGGGCTCGGGGCAGGCGGGCGAGCGGGGCTCCCGTGCGGGGGCGGAATAAGCTCCAGGACTCACACGACAGCTTCTTGTCCATGAACCTGCAACAAGACGGTACCGAGTCAGCACCGGCGGGGGGGACGGGGCGAGAGACCCCAACCCTCCATCATCCCCTCACGACACCGGGGCGAACCGCGGCCCTCCCGCCGCCATGACACCATGCACGCCGGGACACCAGCAAACGGCCGACCCGGCGGGCCCGGCTCCCGCTCCCGCTGCCCCTCACACCCTCCCTCGCCCCCCAGCCCAGCCCCGTTCCCGTCGCGGCGCCCCCAGACCCACTTTTTCAGCTCGGGCGGGTGCGCTTTGCTCATGGCGCCCTCAGCCCCCGGCCCGTCTCTGCCGCGCGCCGCGCTCTGACGTCAGCGCGCCGTGCGTCTCCCCGCGCCAGCCAATGGCGGCCGCGCCCGCCTCCCCGCCGCTTCCCCTCGCGCCGCCCCGACAGCCAATGGCAGCCCGCGGCGCCAATACCGCACTCACCCGAGTAGCGGCGCAGCAAGGGGGCAATGTAGCAGGGTGGTAGGAGCGGAAAGCAAGGGGCGGTGGGGATGTGCGCGCCTACACGGGGAGGTACGGCGGTATGGCCGCCATCGTGTGCTGTGCGTGTGAGCATGTGTTGAGCGTGTGCACGCGTGTTGTGCGTGTGTGTGTGCGTGTGAGCACGTGTTGTGCGTGTGTCCGCATGTGCACACGTGTTTGTGCGTGTGCTGTGCGTGTGAGCATGTGTTGAGCGTGTGCACGCGTGTTTGTGTGTGCGTGTGAGCATGTGTTGTGCGTGTGCACGCTTGTGCACGCGTTTGTGTGTGTGTGTGACCTCGTGTTGTGCGTGTGTCCACATGTGCACACGTGTTTGTGTGTGTGTGCATGTCCACGTGCACGCGTTTGTGTATGCGTGCGTCCAAGTCTGTGCGTGTGTCCACACGTGCACGTGTGTTTGTGTGTCACTGTGCACCTGCGTACAGCCTGGGGTCACCTCAGGCCAGCGCTGGGACCACCTGCCCACCGTGCAGGTGCGCAGGGTCACCACGGGCATTGCACACCTACGGGCACTGCCCCGGGCCTTGCACACACCCAGGGGTCACCCTGTCCCTTGCACACACTCAGGGGTCACTCTGTCCCTTGTGCACGCTCACACCTGGGTCACCCCACACCTGCACCCCCAGGGGCTGCTCCCACCCTGCCCAAGCATCACTCCCCAGTAACCCCGTCACCATCCCAGTGCTGCCATCACCTTTCCAGTGGCCCCATCACCTTCTCAGTGCCATCAGCTCCCAGTGCCCCCATCACCCCCCATCACCATCCCAGTGCCCCATCACCCCCCAGAGCCCCCCATCACCATCCCAGTACCCCCCACCACCCCCCAGTGCCCCCATCACCTTCTCAGTACCATCACCATTCCAGTGCCCCCCATCACCCCCCCCAGAGTCCCCCATCACCCCCCCATCACCCTCCCAGTGCCATCAGCTCTCAGTGTCTCCCATCACCCCCCAATGCCCCCCATCACCCCCCAGTTCCCCCAGTCCCCTGCAGCACCCGCGGGCAGAGGGAGGGAGGTGCCAGCTCGCCTTTAATGAGCGCGCGGGGCTGTCCCCGAGCGGTCCCCGCGGTGTCACTGCTGGATGGCCGCCAGCCCGTCCCTCATCTTCTTGGTCATGGCGGGCACGAGGCGCAGGTGTTGGTCACCGCAGGTGGCCAGGCAGGCGTCCAGCTGGCCCCGGACCCGCGGCTCCGAGCCCCCCGAGTCCAGAGCGTCCTTGGCCTGGTCTGAGCACTGCAGCGAGCAGCGGCTCAGCCGGTCCTGGGGGACAGCGGGGTCAGCGGGGGACAGCGGGGACAGGGAGGGACTGGGGGGACAGGGAGGGGCAGGGAGGGACTGGGGGGATAGCGGGTGGACAGTGGGGGGACCGGGGGGACAGCGGGGGGCTGGGAGGGACTGGGGGGACACAAGAGCGACAGAGAGGGACTGCGAGGACAGTAGGGGTCAGCAAGGGATGGGGGACAGTGGGGACAGCATGGGTCAGCAAGTGGCTGGGGGACAGCGGGAGGACAAGGAGGGACTGGGGGGACAGGGAGGGATGTGGGTACAGTGGGGGTCAGTGAGGGACTGAGGGGACAGCAGGGAGCATCAAGGAACTGGGGGACAGTGGAGGGGCAGGGAGGGACAGAGGGTGGGGGCATATTGGGGGTCAGGGGCACTTTGGGCAGGGTCAGGGATGGATTGGGGGTGTGGGGAACAGAGGGTGTGTTTGGGGGCACAGGGTGTGTTTGGGGGCACAGGAGATGGACTGGGGGGCACAGGGTGTGTTTAGGGGCACAGGGTGTGTTTGGGGGCACAGGAGATGGACTGAAGGGCATATTGGGGGCAGAAGGTGTGTTTGGGGGCACAGGGTGTGTTTGGGGGCACAAGGTGTGTTTGGGGGCACAGGGTGTGTTTGGGGGGCACAGGGTGTGTTTAGGGGGCACAGGAGATGGACTGGGGGCACAGGGTGTGTTTAGGGGCACAGGGTGTGTGTGGGGGCACAGGGTGTGTTTAGGGGCACAGGGTGTGTTTGGGGGGCACAGGGTGTGTTTAGGGGCACAGGAGATGGACTGGGGGCACAGGGTGTGTTTAGGGGCACAGGGTGTGTTTGGGGGCACAGGGTGTGTTTAGGGAGCACAGGGTGACACGGGGCACAGGGTGTGTTTAGGGGCACAGGGTGTGTTTGGGGGCACAGGGTGTGTTTAGGGGCACAAGGTGTGTTTGGGGGCACAGGAGATGGACTGGGGGCACAGGGTGTGTTTGGGGGCACAGGGTGTGTTTGAGGGGCACAGGAGATGGACTGGGGGGCACAGGGTGTGTTTAGGGGCACAGGGTGTGTTTGGGGGCACAGGGTGTGTTTAGGGGCACAGGGTGTGTTTGGGGGGCACAGGGTGTGTTTAGGGGCACAGGGTGACACGGGGCACAGGGTGTGTTTGGGGGGCACAAGGTGTGTTTAGGGAGCACAGGGTGACACGGGGCACAGGGATTTGGGGTCTCAGGGGTGTCAGGGCAGCCCATTCCCACCTGGAAGTGCTCGAGCTCGGCGGTGACGATGGCCTGGGCGCGGGCCAGGGGCGCATGGCAGCGCTCAATGCAGCGCTGCACCTCCTGCATCGAGGCTGCCGTGTCCTCGCAGCACCGCGCGCTGCAGCGGAACATCGTGCCCTGGGGACATGGGGGACACTGGGGTCACTGGGGTACCTTGGGGACATGGGGACAGGGGGACATCGCACCCTGGGGACACAGGGTCAGGGGGACATCACGCCCTGGGGACATGGGGACAGGGGGAACACTGGGGACATCATGTCCTGGGGACACGGGGGACATAGAGGGGGGTCATAGGGGTCAGGGGGGCACCCTGGAGACATGGGGACAGGGGTCAAGGGGACATCGCACCCTGGGGACCCGGGGGACACTGGGGTCACAGGGGTACCTTGGGGACATGGTGGGGGTCACGGGGACAGGGGTCACAAGGGCACCCTGGGGACACCAGGACAGGGTTCATGGGGGATACTGGGGACACTGAACATCGTGCCCTGGGGACACTGGGACAGGGGTCAAGGGGACACTGGAGTCACAGTGGTACCCTGGGGACATGGGGACAGGGGTCAGGGGGACACTAGGGACACAGGAACATCGCGCCCTGGGGACACTGGGACAGGGGTCAAGGGGACACTGGGGACACGGGGACATGATGCCCCGGGGACACAGGGACATGGGGACACAGGGGCACCCTGGGGACACCAGAGAATTGTGCCCTGGGGACATGGTGACAGGGGTTAGGGGGACATCATGTCCTGGAGACACCGGGACATGGGTCAGGGGGACATCACGTCCTGGGGACACGGGGACGGGGGGACACTGGGGACACCAAACATCGTGCCCTGGGGACATGGGGACACGGGTCAGGGGGGACTCTGGGGACACAGGAACATATGGGGGTCATATGGGTCAGGGGGGCACCCTGGGGACATCACACACTGGGGACTCAAGGACATGGGGACAGGGGTCACAGGGGCACCCTGGGGACACAGGGACATCATGTCCTGGGGACAGGGGGTCACGGGGGACACAGAACGTGGCGCCCTGGGGACAGGGAGGTCACAGGGGCACCGGGACATCACGCCCTGGGGACACAGGGACAGAGAGTCAGGGGTCAGGGAGGCACCCTGGGAACACCAAACATCGCACCCTGGGGACATGGGGACAAGGGTCACAGGGACACCCTGGGGACACTAGAACATCACGCCCTGGGGGCATGGGGACACTGGGGGGGTCACAGGGTGCCCTGGGGACACTGGGGGGTCACAGGAGATGAACCGAGGTGGCACAGGGTGTATTTAGGGTGTGTTTTGGGGCACAGGGTGTGCTGGGGGGCACTGGGGATGTTGGGGGGCACTGGGGGCAAACTGGGGAGGCACAGTTGATTCAGGGGGCACAGGACATGCAGTGTGGGGCTGCAGGGATTCGGGGGGCTCAGGGGACATTTAGGACATGCACTGGGGGACACAGGGTGTATTTAGGATGTGCACGGGGTGCACAGGGTGTATTTAGGATGTGCATGGGGTGCACAGGGTGTATTTAGGATGTGCATGGGGGGCACAGGGTGTATTTAGGGCGCACAGGGGACATTTAGGGGACCGAAGTTATATTTAGGGCACTCAGGATTTGCACCGGGGGAGGATGCAGAGATTTGGGGGCTCAGCTGGCGTATGGGGGGCTCAGAGTGTATTTAGGGGATATTTAGGATGCTCAGGACATGAACTGGGGGGGCACAGGGTGTATTTAGGGCGCACAGGGGAAATTTAGGGGACCTAAGCTACATTTAGGGGACCCAGGATTTGCACGGGAGGGGAGTGCAGAGATTTGGAGGGCTCAGAGTGTATTTAGGGGATATTTAGGACGCACAGGACATGCACAGGGTGTATTTAGGGGACTCAGGGGACATTTAGGGGACCCAGGATTTGCACTGGGGGAGGGTGCACAGATTTGAGGGGCTCAGCTGGTGTATGGGGGGCTCAGAGTGTATTTAGGGGATATTTAGGACGCTCAGGACATGCACAGGGTGTATTTTGGGTGCACAGGGTGTATTTAGGGGACCAAGATCCTGCACTGGGGGTGGCACAGGGTGTATTTAGGGGCCCCAGGGGACATTTAGGGCACCAGGACGTGCACTAGGGGTGTGCAGGGATTCGGGGGTGGCTCAGGGACGCTCTGGGGGTCCCAGAGAATTGGGCTGGGGTCTCAGGGCCGGCCCGGGGCGCACACGTGTGCGGGTGAGGGGCCGCAGCGACAGCCCCGGGAGCCCCCCGGAGCCCTCCCCGGTGTGTCCCCGTGTGTCCCCGTGTGTCCCCGGGGTGTGGCGGTACCTGCATGGCGCGGATGTGCTCCCGCTCCAGCCCCTGCACCGCGCTCTCCACCGCGGCCTGCACGCGGCCCTGCGCCGCCTCCGCCATGGGCGCCCCGAGCGCGGCCTGGGCCCGCCCCGAAACGGCCGGGAACCGCCCTGAATCCCGCCCTAAAACCGCCCCAAAACCCGCCCTAAAACCGCCCCAAAACCCGCCCCAAAGCCTGCCCTAAAGCCCGCCCCAAAGCCTGCCCTAAGACTGACGGCAACGGCCCCAAAACCCCTCCAGGCCCTGAGCCGCTTCCGCCACGGGCGCCCTCAGAGCGGCCTGGGCCCGCCTCAAAACCGCCGGGAACCGCCCAAAACCCGCCCTAAAACCGCCCCAAAAGTGACGAGAACCGCCCTAAAGCCTGCCCGAAAGCCTGCCCTAAAGCTGACGGGAACGGCCCCAAAACCGCTCTAGGCCTCGGCCATGGGAGCCCTCAGCGAGCCCTAGAACCGCCCCGAAACCGCCGGGAACCGCCCCAAAACCTGCCCTAAAACTTGACTCAAAACCCACCCCAAAACCGCCGGGAACCGCCCCAAAACCTGCCCTAAAACTTGACTCAAAACCCGCCCCAAAACCCGCTGGGAACCACCCTAAAACCTGCCCCAAAATCCACCCCAAAACCTGATCTAAAACCTGCCCCAAAATCTGCCCCAAAACGGCCGGGAACCGCCCCAAAATCTCGGAGAACCGCCCCAAAACCTGCTCTAAAAGCTGCCCCCAAAACAGCCGGGAACTGCCCGAAAACCTGCCCTAAAATCCGCCCCAAAACTGACGGGAACCACCCCAAAACGGCCCCAAAACCCGCCCCAAAATCTCGGAGAACCACCCCAAAACCTGCCTTAGAACTGCCCCAAAAGGGCCGGCAACCGTCCCAAAATCTGCTCCAAAACCTGCCCCAAAACTGAGGGGAACCGCCCCAAAATCGCTGAGAATTGCCCCAAAACTGCCTCAGACCGCCGCAAAACCTCCAGGAACCACCCCAAACCTGATGGGAATTGCCCCAAAACCCCTAGTGGTGCATCAGGGATTGAAAATTTGGGATGGAATCACGGGAAAATGGGGCTGAGCCCAAAACTGGGGCATCAGGGCTTGGAAATTTGGGATAAAATCATGGGAAAATGGGGCTGAGCCTGAAACTGGGGAATCAGGGATTGAAAATTTGGGATGAAAATACAGGAAAATGGGGCTGAGCTCATCCCAGGGGATCCAGCATCTCCTTCCCAAATATGCCCCCAAAAAAAGCCCCAAACCACAAGTTTTACAGAAAAAAAGTTGTTTTTTACATCACTTAAATAACTCTAATCCAGGTTATTAGGAGGGGAAGAACAAAAACCCCAAAAACGAGACCAGGCGATCACAAGAACATATTTATAGGAATCAAAATTAATTTAAACCACACGAAATAAATTAAAACATTAAATATTAACTTTCAGTGCAACATATACAGAAGACATGAGAGTAACCATGACTTAAAAAAAAAAAAAAAAACTGAAACAAAACAAAAAAATCTCAAAAAACAACCCCAAAACAGAGGGAAAAGTTCTGGGTTGGTTAAGAGGGAGGATTAAGGTTGGAGCCAGAGGTTGGAGCTCCAGCCTGAGGAGGTTTCCTAGGATTTATGTTCATTTTATTATTAATAAAAAGCTGGGATTTGTCCCCAAAATGAGCCGGGCTTGTGCCTCTGTAGAAAAATAAACCCCAGTCCTGGTGGGGTTTAAAAACCGAATATCCAGGAGGGAAAAAAACAGGGAAAACAACCCAAAAGCCAAGGGAAAATCCGAGGTTTGGCTCCTGCCTCGTCCTGGCGCTGGAAAAACGAGGAAAAAGGGGAAATCACCCCAAAAAAGGATGGGGAGCGGAGCAGGGAGGTGCAGGGCCAGTCCTGGGTCTGTCACACACCTGTGGGATGGCAAGGGGACAGGTGACACCGCGGGGTGGTGGCTGTGTGCTGCCGCGGTGTCACCTGGGCCTCAGCTGGCAGGGGACAGCGGCAGGTGACACCCTCAGGTGTCCCCTGTGTCATTTAGCTGTCACAGTGTGACAGCAGGAGGTGTCACCTGTCCCTCAGCTGGCAGGGGACAGCAGCAGGTGACACCCAGCAGGTGTCCCATCCCTCACCTGTCCCCCTTGAGGTGACTTCTGTGTCCCTCACTTGTGTCAGGAGGTGTTCCCTGTGTCCCCAGGTGTCCCCTGTCCCTCACCTGTGTTGAAGTGGCAGCAGGACATTCCCTGTGTCCCCAGCTGACCCCTGTGTCCCCAGCTGTCCCTCACCTGTGTCAGAGTGGCAGGACATTCCCCAGGTGTCCCCTGTGTCCCTCACCTGTCTCAGGAGGTGTCCCCAGCTGTCCCTATGTCCCCTCACCTGTGTTGGAGGGGCAGCAGGACATTCCCTCCAGGTGTCACCCCAGCTGTCCCCTGTGTCCCCATGTCCCCTCACCTGTGTCAAGAGTGGCAGCAGGATGTGTCACCCCCCGGCTGTCCCCAGCAGTCCCCTGTGTTCTCAGCTGTCCCCTTGTGTTGGAGTGGCAGCAGGACACTCCCCAGCTGTCCCCTGTCCCTCACCTGTGTCAGAGTGGCAGCAGGACATTCCCCAGGTGACCCCAGCTGTCCCCTGTCCCTCACCTGTGTCGGAGTGGCAGCAGGACGCTGTCCCCTTGAGCAGTCCCCCTGGTTTCTCCTGGCCACCTCCGTGCTCTCGGCACCAACCCGGGCAGCGCCTGCGCAGGCGGCAGCAGCTGGGGACAGGGACAGGGACAGGTCAGGGACAGGGACAGGGCAGGGACAGGGACAGGGACAGGGACAGGTCAGGGACAGGGATAGGGATGGGAATTTGGATGGGGACAGGGACAGGTCAGGGGTGGAGCAGGGACAGGGATGGGAATGGGAACAGGGACATGTCAGGGATGGGGACAGGGACGGAGACAGGTCAGGGACAGGGATGGGACAGATCAGGGATGGGACAGGGATAGGTCAGGGATGGGACACGACGGATTAGGGACAGGTCATGGACAGTTCAGGGATGGAGTGGGGACAGAGACACGTCAGGGACAGGTCAGGGACAGGTCATGGACAGTTAAGGGATGGAGTGGGGACAGGGACACGTCAGAGACAGGGACAGGTCAGGGACAGTGACAGGACAGGCATAGGGATAGGAATGGGACAGGGATGGGAATGAGGACAGGGATGAGTCAGGGACTGGGACAGGAAGGTCATGGACAGGTCAGGGATGGAGTGGGGACAGGGACAGGTCAGGGATTGGGATGGGCACAGTGTCAGGGACAGGGACGGGGCTGGGGTCAGGGCTGGACTTAAGGGTCAGGGACAGAGTCAGGGGATGTCCCCCAAGATGTCCCCAGGCCAGCACTCACTGCACCAGGACACAGACGGTGACAAGCAGCGCCGAGGCCACCACTGCCACCACGAGCAGGGCTGTGATCGTCTGCTTCTTCTGGTTGGCTGCCACCACGGCCAGCAGGTCAGCGTGCTCACAGCGTGTCCCCACGTACCCCGAGTGACACCTGGGGACACAGAGCAGGTCAGTGTGCTCACAGCGTGTCCCCACGTACCCCGAGTGACACCTGGGGACACAGAGCGGGTCAGTGTGCTCACAGTGTGTCCTCATGTACCGAGTGACACCTGACAGGGACACAGAGCAGGTCAGTGTGCTCACAGCGTGTCCCCACGTACCCTGAGTGACACCTGACAGGGACACAGAGCAGGTCAGCGTGCTCAGTGTGACCCCGAGTGACACGTGGGGACATGGGGTCACCATGGGACAGGGATATATGGGAACAGGGACACAGAGCAGGGACATTGAGTCACCTCAGGATGGGGACACACAGGGACAGGGAGTCACCCCAGGATGGGGACACACGGAAACAGGGACAGGGAGTCACCTGGGACAGAGACAGTGGAGTCACCCCAGGACAGGGACACACAAGGACAGGGACAGGGACAGGGACAGGGACAGGGAGTCACCCTGGCATGGGGACACAAGAAAACAGGGACAGGGAGTGACCTCGGGAACAGAGGCAGTGGAGTCACCCCAGGACAGGGACACACAGGTTAGGAATAGGGACAGGGAGTCACCCTGGCATGGGGACACACAGGAACAGGGACATATGGGAGGGACAGGGAGTCACCCTGGGTTAGGGAGACACAGGTTAGGGACAAGGACAGCAGAGTCACCTCAGGACAGAGACACATGGGAACAGCGACACATGGCAGGGACAGGGAGTCACCCTGGGAACAAGGACATGGGAAGGACATGGGAGTCAGGCCTGGGACCTGCCTGGAGAGGGGACATGTGGGATGGACAGCGGAGTCCAGCCCAGGAACAGGGCCACGCTTGGGGAGGACACACAGGATGGACATTGGAGTGATCCCAGGACCAGGGACATAGGAAGGACACACGGGATGGACATCAGAGTCACCCCAGGATGGGGACACATGGGATGGACATGGGAGTCAATCCCAGGAATAGGGAGATGCTTGGGAAGGACACATGGGATGGACACTGGAGCCAGGCCTGGGCCCAGGGACACACTTGGGAAGGACACACAGGATGGACATTGGAGTCCATCCCAACAACGAGATCACGTTCAGGAAGGACACACAGGATGGACATCAGTCTGTCCCCAGTCCAGGGACACAAAGGATGGACATTGGAGTTAATCCTGGGAACAGGGACATGCCTGGGAAGGACACACGGGATGGACATCAGTCTGTCCTGAGTCCAGGGACACATGGGATGGACATTGGAGTCAATCCCAGGACCAGGGACACACTCAGGAAGGACACACAGGAGGGACATCAGTCTGTCCCCAGTCCAGGGACACACAGGATGGGCATGGGAGGCAATCCCAGGACCCAGGGGAGCCCCAACCCCATTGTTTTGGGATTCCCAGCACCCCAACCCTGTTATTTTGGGGTTCCCAGCACCCCAACCCCGTTATTTTGGGGTTCCCAGCACCCCAAGCCCACTGTTTCGGGGTTCCCAGCACCCCAACCCCGTTATTTCAGGGTTCCCAGCTCTCCAACCCCGGTATTTCAGGGTTCCCATCACCCCAACCCCGTTATTTCGGGGTTCCCAGCACCCCAAGCCCGCAGCCCCACACTCACACGCAGGCAGGTTTGTCCTCCTGCACCAGGAAGCGACAAGTGCCGTGGAAACAGAACTGGCTGTGGGAATCGGGACAGTCGTTGAAGTGAGACCTCACTGCTGCTGCCACCGGAGCTGGGAAAATGGGGAAAAAATGGGGAAAAAAGGTGTTTTTGGGGAATTTCCTGCTGATTCAGGTATGGCAGCTCCACTTCAGGGTTTATTTTGGGATTGCAGTGTGGGATGTGACCCACTGACCACCCCACTGCTGTGGGAATTGGGACAGTCGTTGAAGTGGCACCTCACTGCCGCTGCCACCAGAGCTGGGAAAATGGGGAAAAAATGGGGAAAAATGGGGAAAAAAGGGTGTTTTTGGGGAATTTGGCACTGATTCAGGTATGGCAGCTCTGCTTTAGGGTTTGTTTTGGGATTGCAGTGTGGGATGTGACCCACTGACCACCCCACTGCTGTGGGAATTGGGATAATCATCGAGGTGTGACCTCACCAGAGCTGCAAGAAAAATGGGGAAGAAATTGGGGAAAAAGGGGAAAAATGGGGAATAAACAGAAAAAAAAAAAACAGGGAAAAAAAGGGGGGAAATGGAGAATAAACAGGGAAGAAATGGAGGAAAAAAGGGGGAAAAGTGAAGAAAAAAGGGGAAAAAATGGGGAAAAAGCAGGGGAAAAAGAGGGGAAAAAAGAGGGGGACAATGGGGAAAAAACAGGGAAAAGTGGGGAAAAAATGGGGAATAAATGGGGAAAAATGGGGAAAAATGGGGAAAAAAGGGGAAAAAATGGGGAAAAGGTGGGAAAAAATGGGGGGAAAACAGAGAAAAAGGGGAAAAAATAGGGAAAAAACGGAAAAAATGGGGAAAAACAGGAAAAAAATGGGGAAAAAACAGGGAAAAAATGGGGGAAAATGGGGGAAAACCAGGGGAAAATATGAAGAAAAAACAGGGAAAAATGGAGAAAAAAGAGGAAATATGGGGGGAAACTGGGGAAAAAATGGGGAAAAATGGGGAAAACGTGGAGAAAAGAGGGGAAAAATGGGGAAAAGATGGGGAAAAGTCGGGGAAGAAATGGGGAAAAATTGGCATTTTTTGGGAATTTGGCACCAATCAGGTGCAGCAGCTCCGCTTTAGGGTTGATTTTGGGATCACAGCGCAGGACGTGACCCAGCAGCCCCCAAATGAGCCCAAATGGGTCCTGCTTGAAATAATCCCAAAGGAATTTCCTAAAGCGCTTAGGAGGGACGAGCAGAGGGTTCAATCCCTGTTTCCCATTAATCCCAGGCTGGTTTGAGTTATGGGATGCAGGAAGGGAATATCCTCAGCCGGGAATGTGGTGGGAATGGGGAACATCCGACTGCGGCGCTTCAAAGGCTCCTCGAGTTCCTGCGCTGTGGGTTTGGGGAAATTGGAGCCAGGGGGGTGGGAATGCTGGGAGAGGGATCTGGAAAACTGGGAATGCTGAAAACAGGGAATCCTGAAACAAGGGGATGTGGAAATCAGGGAATCCTAAAGCCAGGGAATGCTGAAATCAGAGAATCCTGAAATCAGGGGATCCTAAAATGATGGAATGCTGAAATCAGGGGACGCTAAAAGCTGGGAATGCTAAAAGCAGGGAATGCAAGCAAAAATCATGGAATCCTAAAATCACAGAATGCTAAAATCATGGGATGCTGAAATCAGGGAATGCTAAAAATATGGAATGCTAAAATCAGGGAATTGTGAAACTATGGAATCCTAAAACCAGGGGATCTTAAAATCGTGGAATCCTGAAATCAGGGAATCCTAAGATTATGGAATGCAAAAATCAGGGGATGCTGTAATCAGGGAATCCTAAAGTAATGGAATCCTAAAATCACAGAATGCTAAAATTATGGAATGCAAGAATCACGGAATGCTCAAATCAGGGAATGCTAAAAATCAGGGAATGCAGAAATCAGGGAATCCTGAAATTATGGAATCCTAAAATCACAGAATGCTAAAATCAGGGGAATGCTAAAATAATGGAATCCTAAAAGCACAGAATGCTAAAATTATGGAATGCTAAAATGAGGGAATGCTGAAATCAGGGAATCCTAAAACCAGGGAATGCTGAA
>NC_139502.1:3217537-3414524 GCF_008360975.1 Lichenostomus cassidix | reverse complement strand
GGGTGAACCTGGAAAGGTAAAACCCCTAATTTGCACATTTTCCAGTTGGAATCCAGAAAAGCAAACCCCAGGAAAAGCCAAAAATCCTAATTTTCACCTTTTCCAGTGGGAATCCAGAAAAACAAACCCTCAGGAAAAGTCCCAAAACCCTAATTTTCACCTTTTCCATAGGGAATCCAGAAAAACAAACCATGGAAAGAGCAAAAATCCTCATTTTCACCTTTCCAGTGGGAATCCAGAAAAGCAAACCCCAGGAAAACCCCAAAAGCCTCATTTTCACCTTTTCCATTGGGAATCCAGGAAAACCCTTGGGAAAAGCCCCAAAACCCTAATTTTCACCTTTTCCATTTGGGAATCCAGGAAAGCAAACCTCGGGAAAAGCCAAAATCCTCCTTTTCACCTTTTCCAGTGGGAATCCAGAAAAAACAAACCCTAGAAAGAGAAAAAAAAGCCTAATTTTCACCTTTTCCAGTGGGAATCCAGAAAAACAAACCCTGGAAAGAGCCAAAAATCCTCATTTTCTCACCACCTCTCCAGGGGTTCCCATTTCCATGGCCGAACTGGGAAAAATCCCTGGAAAAATCCCTTTTTAATTCAGAACAAAACAAATCCTCCCCTCCTGGGTTTCCAGGGAAGGGAAAATCCCACAGGTCTGTCCTCGGAGTTCTCTGGTTCTCCTTCAGGGCTCTTTCCAAGGAAAAATCTGCTTTTTTGGAGTTTCCCTCTCCCAGATTCCTGCTGAACTACCAGAGCACTCCCAAAATGCACATTTTTAACCTTCAGATGGGAATATTTTAACAATTCCCAGCTTCCCCCTCTCCGGCTGGGAAGATTTGCTGAATTCTGAAAAGTTTTGGTCCTTTTTTCCCAGGAATGTTGATTGTGTGGAAAGGGAATAGTCACAGCCTGGCCATGAATCCCTGACCCTGGTTATTTTATTTTATTTTATTTTATTTTATTTTATTTTATTTTTTTATTTTATTTTATTTTATTTTATTTTATTTTATTTTATTCTATTCTATTCTATTCTATTCTATTCTATTCTATTCTATCCATTCCATTCCATTCCATTCCATTCCATTCCATTTATGTTATGTTGTTATGTTACTTTATCTGATTCTATTTTAATTTTATACTTTATACTTTTTATACTTTATACTGTATACTTTACACTTTATACTTCATACTTTATATTTTACAGAAAATCATCAATATATTTATTATATTAATATAATATCATAATTTAATGAAACTACAAAATTATTATTTTATATGATATATTTTTATGTTTTATTAATTTTTATTATTTTTATTAATTTTTAATAATTTAAAAACATATTTTAATTTTATATTTCAATTTCTTATTGAACCACATCAGTTTTAACACCCAAAGGCACATCTACACCACAGGCAGAATTCTTTTTTCCTCATCCTGCAAGGCCATCGAAAAGCCACCTTTGTCACCTTCACGTTGTCACCTTCACGTTGTCACCTTCACTTTGTCACCTTCTCCGTCCCGAATGATCCTGGGATGGATTGGGTGGGAAGTGACCTTAAATCCCATCCCTAAATCCCACAAAATTCAATTTTTCCAGTTTTTTTCCCGTGTTTTTCCGGCACTAGAGGGCTGCAGAGACTTGATTTTGCAGCTCTCGCTCCTCTGCTGGAAGGAAAACGGGAACTGCGGGAATGGGCTTGGATTTGGGATTTTGGGGTGAGGGAATTGGGGAGTTCTGGTCCTAAATCCTCCTAAATCCCAAACAGCCCGGTTTGTCCTCAATCCCTGTGGGATCTGAGCCTCACCCGGGACAAGGACATCCCAACCTCCCTGGGAAAACCATCCTGGGTTTGATCTTTGCACATTTGAGGGGAAAAAATGGCAAAAAACACCCAAACCTCCCTGGAAAAATCATCTCGGGTTTGATTTTTGTTGATTTAATGGGAAAAAATAGGGAAAAACATCCCAACCCTCCCTGGAAAAATCATCCCTTTGTAAATTTAAGGGGAAAAAAGGGAAAAAACACCCAAACTGCCCTTGAAAAACCATCCTGGGTTTGATTTTTGTACATTTAAAGGGGAAAAAAGGGAAAAAACATCCTAACCTCCCTGGAAAAATAATCCTAGGTTTGATTTTTGTTGATTTAATGGGAAAAAATAGGGAAAAACATCCCAACCCTCCCTGGAAAAATCGTCCTGGGTTTGATTTTTGTACATTTAAAGGGGAAAAAAATGGGAAAAACACTTCACTCTCTTGGAAAAATCGTCCTGGGTTTGATCTTTGCACGTTTAAGGGGAAAAAAAAGGGAAAAAACATCCCATCCTCCCTGGAAAAATCATCCCTTTGTACATTTAAGAGGAAAAAAATAGGAAAAACACCCAAATCTCCCTGGAAAAATCATCTCGGGTTTGATTTTTGTTGATTTAATGGGAAAAAATAGGGAAAACCATCCCAAACCTCCCTGGAAAAATAATCCTAGGTTTGATTTTTGTACATTTAAAGGGGAAAAAAATGGGAAAACCACCCAAATCTCCCTGGAAAAACCATCCTGGGTTTGATCTTTGTACATTTAAGGGGAAAAGATGGGAAAAAACATCCTAACCTCCCTGGAAAAATCATCCCTTTGTACATTTAAGGGGAGAAAAAGGGGAAAAAACACCCTAACTGCCTCAGAAAAACCATCCTGGGTTTGATTTTTGTACATTTAAGGGGAAAAAAAAGGGGGAAACCACTTCACTCTCTTGGAAAAACCATCCTGGGTTTGGTCTTTGCAGGTTTAAGGGGAAAAAAGGGGAAAGTCACCCAATCCTGCCTGGAAAAATCATCTCTTTGTACATTTAAAGGGATAAAAAGGGGAAAAACCACCCAAATCTCCTTGGAAAAATCATCTGGGATTTGATCTTTGCACATTTAAGGGGAAAAAAAGGGAAAAACATCCCAACTTCCCTGGAAAAATCTTTGGGTTTTGATCTTTGTACATTTAAGGGGGACAAAAGGGGACAAAAGGGGGGAAAAACTACCCAAACCTCCCTGGAAAAATCATCCTGTATTTGATTTTTCTACATTTAAGGGGGCAAAAAAGGAAAAAACCATCCCAACTTTCCTGGAAAAGCCATCCTGGGTTTGATCTTTGCACATTTGAGGGGAAAAAATGGGAAAAATCATCCAAACCTCCCTGGAAAAATAATCCCTTTGTATATTTAAGGGGAAAAAAAAGGGAAAAATAAGGGGAAAAAAAGGGAAAATTTCATTTTTTGGCATGTAAATGAATCCCAATTTTGCCCACTGACTCCTGTCCTTCCAGGAACAACCCAGAGAAAGCTCTGGATCATTCCGGAAGGTTCTGTGGGGTGGGAATTCTGGAATTCTGGAATTCTGGAATTCTGGCATTGTGGCTCCTGCCGAGGTTTGTTTTCAAGATGAGGAAGTTTCAGTGCCTGAGGCTCTCCAAAGATCTTTTTTTTAGCATTAATTCCCTAAATTCTGCTTCCCTCCATCCCACAGATTTCTTGTGAATTCATTCTTCTTCCCCATGGATTTGGGATGATGGAATTCCGGGATGGTTTGGGTTGGGAATGACCTTAAATCCCATCCTGTCCTGGCCTTGGACACTTCCTGGGATCAATCCAGGAGCATCCACAGCTTCCCTGGGCTGTTGTATTTGATAAATATATAATTTATATATTTATAGACTGCATAAATGTATTATATTAATGTAAATATAATATACTTGCATAATAAATATATACTTACTATAGAGTAAATAGATATTTATATTATAAAATAGATATCTAGTATATATAAGATAGATAATTACAGCTATACATATTTATATAGTGAAATATTTATATATATATTTATACATATATATATTTATATTTTTATATTTTAAAAATTATATATTTATATGTACTTATATAGTAAAATAGAAAAATATTTTATATTTTTATATGAAGTATATCCCTGCTCCAATTCCTCACCCAAAAATCCCCCTGGAATTCCACCCTCACCTCCGAGGGCGGACGAGGGGAGGGTTTGGGACACGGCTGGAGCTCCTTCTCCTAAAAACTCCCCAAAAATTCCACCCAAACCCCCTCCAGCCCTACTTCCCTTCCTGGATAAATCCGATTTTTCCAGGTTTTTTCCAGCAGGTGGCAGGGAGAGACCAGGGAAGCAGCGAGGGATGAGGGACAGGCCGGGATGGAACCCTGAGAGCAGCTGGGTGGAGGGACAGGTTAGAGCTGGAATTTTCTAGGGAATTTTCTATAGAATTTTCTACTGCCAGAGCAGAAAAAGAGCTCTGGAAAGGGACGTTTATCTCCCCACGACGTGACCCTGTGTCCCTCTGGAATAAATTCCATTTTTATTATTTTATTTTTGTAAATATGACACAAACATAAACATAAACATAAACATAAACATAAACATAAATGCAATATATTATTTTATAAATATAGAAAGAAATATTTAATATAAAATATATGTGATTATTGTATATTAATATATTATATATAGTAATTATTATATATAGGCAAGTTATATATTATTATATATATTATGTATATACTATATAATAGCAAATTCCAGCAGAATTCCATCAGGAAACCAGCACAGGCTGAGGGATTTCACATGGGCCTGGCTCAGATTTCCTTGGAATTTTGCACCTCATTCCCTGGAGGGAAAGTGTGGCATTTTAGGTGGCCAAATTATCCACCTGAATTAAAATCTCTCCCTTCCCTTCCCTTCCCTTCCCTTCCCTTCCCTTCCCTTCCCTTCCCTTCCCTTCCCTTCCCTTCCCTTCCCTTCCCTTCCCTTCCCTTCCCTTCCCTTCCCTTCCCTTCCCTTCCCTTCCCTTCCCTTCCCTTCCCTTCCCTTCCCTTCCCTTCCCTTCCCCAAATTACTCATTTGTCATTTGAATTATCCAAGAATTTGGGAAATTGCAATTCCAGCCAATCCAGGATCTCCCTGAGGAACCTCAACGCCTCAAATCATCCCAACATGGCACAAATGTGTAAATTCCAAAGAAAACTGAAAATATTCTGATTTTTCTGCTCTGCCTGAGGTTCAGGTTGTTGCGGAGCAAACAAACATGGAATTATGGAATGGTTTGGGTTGGAAAAGCCCTCTGAGATCTTTGACTCCAACTGTCCCCCAGCAGTGCCAAGGCCACCACTGATCCATGTCTCCAAGTGCCACATCCCTGCTAAACCCCAGGGATGGGGACTCCACCCTGCCAGGGCTGGACAACCTTTTCCATGAAGGATTTTCCCAAAATCCAACCTAAACCTCCTCTGGCACAACCTGAGGCTGTTCCTTCTCATCCTGTCATCATTATCCCGTGGAATCCATTTATCCCACAGAGTTATCCTGTGTTTCCCTCTTCTCCCAGGTGTGGTTAAAAATGAAAAATCCACTTTAAAACCTCTTGGAAACGAAGGTTATAAAGTTTCTCTCCAATCTTACGTTGTTTTATTCCATAATTTGCTTTTTGAGGCGAGAGAAAAGCAGCTTTTCCCTAAAAAAGTTATTGTGAATAAATCCCAACGTCTTGTTCTCCATCAGGGAAAATGAAAAACCCTCACTCCACACCAGGT
The DNA here is from genome assembly GCF_008360975.1 of Lichenostomus cassidix. NCBI lineage: Eukaryota > Metazoa > Chordata > Aves > Passeriformes > Meliphagidae > Lichenostomus > Lichenostomus cassidix. The sequence goes on along the minus strand of NC_139502.1, from coordinate 3,408,932 downwards.
GCCTGAAATGAAGAGACTCCGAGTTGAAAGCAAGGAGAAAACTGCCAAAAAAAAAACCCCCAAACCATTCCTGGATTTGTTCTAGGCTTGAAAAGCCCTGATTTAATTAATCTCCCTTCATCAGGAGCACAAAGGCTGCGTCTAATTGCGAGCTCTGGTTGTCCAAGGGACTGGAGAGAGGTTCTGGGTGGGAAGGAGGGAAACGAGGCAGTGATGGATGCGGGATTTTCGGGAGCTCTGTCTCATCGCCTCGTCGCGGGAAGCGGCTGGAAGTCGGCGGCGAAGTCGTAAAAGGAAATTAAAACGCATAAAACTTAGTTAAAGGAACGGGGAAAGCGGCGAGGAGCTGGGAATTGGGGAGGGAAACGCCTCGGGAGGGAGTTTGTGTGCTCTGGGAAAGCAGGGTGTGGAGTTAGGGAATGGTTTGGGTTGGGAGGAACTTAAATTCTCCCTTTCCAGCCCGGCCATGGCAGGGACATCTCCCAGTGTCACAGGGTGACCCAACCTGGCCTTGGACACTCCAGGGATCCAGGGGCAGCCACAGCTTCTCTGGGAATTCCATCCCAGCCCCTCCCCACCCTCATTCCTGCCCAAAATCCCATTTCAATGTCCCCTTTCCCAGTGTGTCCCCATTCCCTGTGTCCTGTCCCTCCAGGCTCTTGCCAACAGTCTGTCCCCAATTTCGCTGTCCACTGTCACCTGCCAGAGCCTGGAAAATCCAACACAATCCACCAGGAATGTCCAGCCTGGAGAAGGGAATGATCCAGGGAGAGCTCAGAGCCCTTCCTGTGCCTAAAGGGGCTCCAGGAGAGCTGCAGAGGGACTGGGGACAAGGATGGAGGGACAGGACACAGGGAATGGGGACACACTGGGAAAGGGGAGATTGAAATGGGATTTTGGGCAGGACTGAGGGTGGGGAGGGGCTGGGATGGAATTCCCAGAGAAGCTGTGGCTGCCCCTGGATCCCTGGAGTGTCCAAGGCCAGGCTGGAGCACCCTGGGATGGTGGGAGATGTCATTTAGGATCCATTCCCAACATTCCTGCCATTCCTTGTTTTGGAGCTCCACTCCCATGGTGGCACTGCAGGAAATGCAGCCCACAGCTCCTTATTTTCCAAGGAAAAAGGGAAAAATCCACCCAGGAAGCAGCAACACCAACCAGACTTGATCAAAACTCTGCCTCCCTGAGCAGGATCATGACCTGGCAAGGAAATTATTTATTTTGAAATCCCCACTTTTCCACAAACGAAGACTTTCAAAAGGAAAACCTCATCAGCAAATCTGCATTAAAGTCCTAATCCAGGCACACTGTGGCTCTTTATCCCATAAAGTTGGGGTTGGAAAAGAGGGAAGATAATGGGAGCTTTTGTCCTGGATATCTGAGGAGACTTCGGGAAGCCAAGGCTTTCATGTGAGTTGTGTTAAAGGATTTTCTGCAAAATTCTCTGTCTGAGGGAGAAGAAAAACCAGGCCTGCAGCCCTCAGGAGCTCTCATTTTAAGTTTGTTCGACCTTAAAAAAGTTTTACCTTTATTTATCTCTATTTTTTTTTTCCACCCTCCCTCTAGGTACAATTGGTGTAGGAAAATCCCAGCTGGGGAGATGGCAAAGCTGCTGATTTATAAAACCCTACAGGGGAGGAGCCCAGCATGGAAATCCTCCTCCTGCAAGCAGGATTCAACCCCATCCACGTGAGAAAGTTCAGGAAAAAACCGCAGGATTTGGAAGGTTTGGCTGGAAAAGCCAGATCCCCGCGGCTGGAAGCGCAGCAGACGTCAGGGCTGAATTAGCGCCGTGCTCCTCCCGTAATTTCCCAGTGACAACCCTGCTGACACCTCCAGCATCTCCTGCTCCAGCTGAGAAGCTCTAAACCTCCAGATGTGAGCAGTAAATCCTGGTTTTTCCTCTGGGAAGGATGCAAAAGATGGTTTTTCTCGCAGAAGAGGCTCAGCCAAACTCCGTCCTGGAGTTGGGAGTGAAGTTTTGCCTCCTGCAGCAAGAGCTGGAGCTCCGAACTTCCTGATTAGTCTGATCCCTGATTAGGCTGTGGATTGGCCCTGATTAAAGTGCTCTTGGCTATTTTGGAGCTCCAGATGAATATTCATGAGGGGAGGAGAGGAGGAAAGGGTAAACAGAAAACAAAGCCGAGGCTGGCAGAGCTTCCCGGGAGATCCAGGGGAAGGATCCAGGGGATGGAGGTTGTGGAATCGTGGAATGGTTGGAGACACCTTAGAGATCATCCCTGTCCCCATGGCAGGGACACCTTCCCCATCCCAGGGTGCTCCAGCCTGGCCTTGGACACTCCAGGGATCCAGGGACAGCCACAGCTTCTCTGGGAATTCCATCCCAGCCCCTCCCCACCCTCAGTCCTGCCCAAAATCCCATTTCAATCTCCCCTTTCCCAGTGTGTCCCCATTCCCTGTGTCCTGTCCCTCCAGCCCTTGTCCCCAGTCCCTCTGGGCTCTGGAAGGGACTCAAAGGTCTCTCTGGAGCCTTCTTTTCTCTCCTCATCAACCAGGACCCAAAATTTCATCACATCCAATCAAATTCCCTTTCCCTTTGTTGTTAAACCCTCCAGTCTGAGCTTCCAACCTGCCCTTTCCCCACTCCTTCACTTCCCTTTTTAGGAACAAGCACAGCCTGGCCTTGGACACTCCAGGGATCCAGGGGCAGCCACAGCTTCTCTGGGAATTCCATCCCATCCCTCCCCACCCTCCCAGCCAGGAATTCCTTCCCTAAATCCCACCTAAACCCAAACTCTTCCAGTTCAAAGCCATTCCCCCTTGTAGGACTGGAGCTGGGATGGCTCTGGGTGAGCTGGGACCTTCCTGAGGCCACCGAGGGCTTCACCTCCAAAGGGACAGAGGTGTCACCAAGGGGCTTTGGGATCTCAGGATCACCTTTCTGTTGGCTCAGAGCATGGAATCTCTTCCACCATGGACACCTCTGGGATCTCTGAGGATACAGAGTGAGATTCCCACCTCGGGATCAATGCTTTGGCATTCCAGGTTTGTCCTTTGGAACATCTGGAGCAGAACAAAAAGCTCCTCTGTTTTCCTCATTGTCACGTGTGTTTTCCCAGTTCTTAAATATGTTTGGAATGGTGGCACCCACAAATTAATGAATTAATGAATTCCATTCAGGAATGCAAAACCTTGGGATTTAGGCCCTAAAATCCTTCTTCCATGAAGAAATAGGGATGAGGCTTTCCCAAGGGAGTTGATTTATCTCATTCTGGTTGAGTTTCTCTATCCCTACCTTCTCCTCCACCACCAGACCCCAAAGGAGACCCCAAATCTGCTCTGGGCTGGTGATTCCAACTCCTCCCATCCTTCCAAGGCTTTCCATTATTACCTAAGTTAGATAAAAAAGGCAATGAAAAGCCAAAACCATCCGGCACCTCCCAATACAACAGAAAATAAATAAGGCAATAATCAAATTAAATAGACAACCTCACACTTCTCCACCCATTTTCCTGCATTTTATCCCTTTTCCAGATGTTTCCACCTCGCCTCCTTTGCGATTCTGCGCCACAAACAGCAGCAAATTCTCATCTTTTGATCTAAAAGCAGAAAAAAATCCCCAGCCCAGCGCTGATGATTTTTGTTTCAGGTCAGCTCGGAGGAGGCTGCAGGCACAAACCTCCTCCTCTCCTCTCCAGCTCTTCCCAGTGCTTTTCTCCCGAGGCTTTTCATCCCGAATCCCTGTTTCTCATGGCGACCTTTGTTCTCCCCAGGTTTTTTATTTTCATCTCTGTTTTGCCTCCCCGAGGCTTTGCTGGAGATGAAGGAGAACTCGCTCGGCTGGAATAGTGAAAAGGCAGGTTTTCCACCCAAACTGCGCCACATCCGGTGGAATCCGATGGAAAAAACGAAGGGAGGAACCCCCGCCTTGCTGGAAATTTTGTGTGGATAACAAAAAATGTCTTCAGGAAATGGGAGCACTCTTTGGGCTGCTCGGGGATGGAATTTTCTCTTGGATTCTGGATCCTATTTGTGATCCTATTCTAGATCCTATTTTTGATCCTATTCTAGATCCTATTTATGATTCTATTTTAGATCCTATTTGTGATCCTGTTTTACATCCCATTTGTGATCCTATTTATGATCCTATTTGTGATCCTATTCTAGTTCCTATTTTAGATCCTATTTTAGACCCTATTTATGATCCTGTTTTATATCCTATTTTTGACACTATTTATGATCCTATTTTAGATCCCATTTGTGATCCTATTTTACATCCTATTTATGATCCTATTCTAGATCCTATTTATGATCCTATTTTACATCCTATTTATGATCCTATCTGTGATCCTATTCTAGTTCCTATTTTAGACCCCATTTATGATCCTATTCTAGGCCCTATTTTAGACCCTATTTTAGATCCTATTCTAGCTCCTATTTTAGATCCTATTTTTGACCCTATTTATGATCCTATTTTACATCCTATTTGTGATCCTCCTGCCACCAGTAATTCCATACCCTCATCAGACTTCCAAAAACCAACTCCCTCCCAGTGGTAATTACGGATTTAAACAGTTTCCCCTGAACCGAGAAATATTTTCTCTTCTCAATTATTTTATTTCTTCTGGGAGAAAAAAAAAAAACCAAAACCCCAAACCCAACTCATCCAACCAATCAGTTTTTTTGATAAGCTCCACAACACAGGGGAATATTTTCCAACTTGTCCATGGTGGTGAAGATTATCCTCATTTCTCCTTAAAAAAAAAACCCAAAAAACCAAAAAAACCCCAAACGGAGGATGAAAAACATCAGCATCAACAGATGGACAAGGCAGCGGGAGGATTCGCAGGAGCCACCTGAAGTAAACGATGCTGATGGAATTTGGCATTTCCATCACAACAGATCTGGAGCAAAAGCTCCTAAATTCAGCCTGACACGCATTTAGGTCGCTTTTCCCCAGGATTTTTCCGCTCTGCTGCTGCACCCGAGCAACAAAACAAACCCCAAAAATAAACAATGTTGGAGGCACAATCGAGGTTTGACCCGACTGAGGTAAAGCCAGAAGTTTATACACTGAAAGAAATCAAGATTTTTGGGACCACGCAGCCAGGTGGATGTGGTCCTGACACAATTTTCAGTAAAAATAACAGCCAGAGCAGGTATTGTGGGATGCTGATGCCTGGAAGAGCCAATCTGGGAGATTATCTACCCTTCAACTTCAAAGTCTCGCTCGTCTGCGGAGAGCTCCAAGCTCAAGGCTCCAATTTGTGTTTGATTAGCCCCTTTCAAAGCCTCTCTCCGGAATGAAAAGGGAAAAATAAAACATTGTTCTCTGGCAATTCCGACAGAAAAGCTGCGAGATCAGTCTGTTTAAAACAAAAAAAATCGTGGGTTTTTTCCCATTTCCCCCCATTCTGCAATGAAAAGCACCTTTTTATAAATACAAGGCAACCCAACCGTCTCCTGATGATAATGACCCAGCCAATTTATCATAACGAGGTGTCAGTGTCACCTATGGAACAATCATGGCAAAATACCTCAAAAACAGGGAAAAAAAGGGAAAAAGAACTCATCCAGTTCTGGTATAACTGGAGGGGTTGCAGGGAAAAAAGGGAGAAGGAACACACCAAGTTCTGGTATGACTGGAGTGAAAACGATGAAAAGTCAGAGGTTTAAGTGAATCAGACAAATATTGAGCTGCTTCATTTGCAATTTGATTTTAACCACGGCTGGGATGAGGGAAAACAAGAGCTGGAGTGTCGGCATCTCGATATTGATAAAATATAATTAGCGGGAAGATTTGCATAGGAGAAAGGGAAGCGTCTTAATTGCCCTTCCCTCCTCCCGCCAACCTCGGTGATTATTTTCTGAGGGTTGGTGTTTACGGAGGGTTGATTAGAGGGGGAGAATGCAAATTAACGGGGAATTAATTGATGATGTTTCCCTCTGGAAGGTGCTTGTAAATCCCAGCGCTGGAATGTCCTGGAATTGTGGAATGGGTTGGGTTGGGATGAGTTAGGTTGAGATGGGTTGGGTTGGGATGGGATGGGATGGGTTGAATTGGGTTGGATTTGGTTGGGTTGGGATGAGTTTGGGTGGGTTGGATTGGGTTGGATTGGATTGAGTTGGATTGGATTGAATTGGGTTGGGTTGGGTTGGGTTGGATTGGATTGAGTTGGATTGGATTGGATTGAGTTGGATTGGATTGGATTGAGTTGGATTGGGTTTGGTTGGGATGAGTTTGGATGGATTGGGTTGAATTGGATTGGATTGGATTGAATTGGACTGGGTTGAGTTGGATTGGGTTGAGTTGAGTTGGATTGGATTGGATTGGGTTGAGTTGAGTTGAGTTGAGTTGAGTTGGATTGGATTGGGTTGAGTTGAGTTGGATTGGATTGAATTGGACTGGGTTGAGTTGGATTGGGTTGAGTTGAGTTGGATTGGGTTGGATTGGATTGGATTGGATTGGATTGGATTGGGTTGAGTTGAGTTGAGTTGGATTGGATTGGATTGGGTTGGGATGGGTTGGGTTGATCTGGGATGGGAGGGACCTTAAGGTCATCCAGTCCAACCACAGTAGGAACATCTTCCACCAGACCAAGATCCATCCAGCCTGGCCTTGGGCACTTCCAGGGATGGAAATCTGCATGGAAGAAGACCAGGATTCAGTGGGAAAAATGGGGAAAATAGCTGGAAAAAGAGAATTTTTTTCTTCCAGGGAGATGGGGCATTGGGATAAAAATGAGGGGAAAGGCATTGTGGGCTCTCTGTTTCCTCATGGGAAAAATTCATTTTTCCTGCTGCACTTCCCTCAACACCAGGGCACCATTTCCCTTGGAAAATTTAGTTTATTTTCCAGTTAAAAGACTGTTCCTAGAACAAAAGGTGATTCCTGGGCTTCCTGTAGCCACGGGAGGAGAGTCAGGAGAAGCTTTCGGGTCACACCACAGAATGAAAAATAAAAGTTGCTTTTTTTCCCAAAGAAACTGCCAGAGGGAAAGGGCTGGAAATCATCCTGAATTGCGCACAGCAGCATGAGCTAAAAATCCCAACTTTTTGTGGGGAAAGAGGTGCATGAGGGTTTTGAGGAAGGGCAGTTCAGCTGCTTGCAGACATCCAGGTTCCCCCTCCTCTCTCAGACCCAATTCTTTATTTCTCGCCTTCAAGGGCACGAAAAGAAGACAAAAAAAAAAAAAAATTTCCTTCTTCAGCCTCCATGTGACGTCTTTTGTTCCACTCCAAAGGCAGAAAATCTGGGAAAATCATTGCCTCGCTCTCCAGCTGAGACTGGCAAAGTGACAGCTCGGAGAGAAAGCCACTTGCACGTTTTATTCATACAATATTTTAAAATTATCTAAGCTCCGCTTGAGTCTTGACATTGAATACAGCCCAGTCAAGGGAGAAATCCAGCTTTTTGGAGCTGCTCCCAATAACTTCAGCTTTTGCTGCAGAGATGTAATAAAGAACACCAAATTCTTTATTTTTATGCCTAATCCAGAGCCTATGTTCCCTTTCCAAGAGGAACACTGAAGTGGTTTATGCAGCAAAATTGTTTGCATGGATTGAGAGGATATTTGACCTGGGACTAAAGAGCAAATTCGAGGCATTCAAATTAAAAATATGACTTTTTTTTAGATGTTTTGACCTGGTGCAGAAAGGGTGACATCAATCTGGGTGATTGCTTTGGATCCATTCCACCTCCCTCTGATCAAAACCGTGGATAAATTCTATCCCTGAAATTAAAAAATGGCTTAATGGATGGTCCATGATGTTTTAAAATCCCTCTGCCACCCAGCTCTTATCACCTGAACTCGTTCTTATCATCAGAACCAATCTGTGCTTGATCACCCTGGGTGCAAAAATGGATTTTTTTTCAGATTTCTCAAATATTGCAATTTTTCTAGCCCACATAGAGTGATTCCCTCCCTTCTGACGCTTTGGAGCAGCCACATTTTAACTGGAAAACCTTATGTGTGTTTGATGTTTTTCCTCGTGAGATTCATCATCATCACCCACGATTTTCTCCTCCTGAATAGGCTGCAGGTGGTTAATATAAATCAGTTCTGTCTTTGTCCCCAGAAAGGTGGAAAAGCAGGTGGGATGAGCCCAGGGAGTGTCACTGCTGGTTCTCCAGGCACAGGAATTCCCATCCTGGAATTCCCACCAGGCCAAGGAGCTCCCAGCCCCTTCCAGAGCAGCACAACGGCTGCATAATAGAGGGAAAAGTGCCAGGAATGAGAGAATTTTTTGTCCTGGGTGTGAAATGGTTGGGATTGGGAGAGGAAACAGCAAGTGAAGCTCTAGTGGGAATCATGGAATGGTTTGGAAGGTTCTTTAGCAGAGAGACTGGAATCAGGTCATGGAATCATGGAATCATGGAATCATGGAATCATGGAATTGTGGAATGGTTTGGAAGGTTCCTGAACAGAGATTGGTACCAGGCCATGGAATCATGGAATTCTGGAATCATGGCATCATGGAATGGTGTGGAAGGTTCTTTAGCAGAGAGACTGGTATCAGGCCATGGAATCATGGAATCTTGGAATGGTTTGGAAGGTTCCTGAACAGAGATGATTGGTACCAGGCCATGGAATCGTGGAATGCTGGAATCCTGGAATCATGGAATTGTTTGGAAGGTTCTTTAGCAGAGAGATTGGTATCAGGCCATGGAATCATGGAATGGTTTGGAAGGTTCTTGAACAAAGAGATTGGTAGCAGATCAGGGAATCATGGAATGCTGGAATGCTGGAATCGTGGAATCGTGGAATGGTGTGGAAGGTTCTTTAGCAGAGAGATTGGTACCAGGTCATGGAATTATGGAATGCTGGAATCCTGGAATCATGGAATGGTTTAGAAGGTTCTTTAGCAGATTGGTACCAGGCCATGGAATCACAGAATCATGGAATCATGGAATGGTTTGGAAGGTTCCTGAACTGAGAGATTGGTAGCAGATGAAGGAATCATGGAATCCTGGAATGGTGTGGAAGGTTCCTGAACAGTGAGATTGGTACCAGGCCATGGAATCATGGAATTATGGATTCCATGAATTCCTATTTCAGTCTTCACGATGCTGAGGGAAAATCCTGCTGACATTCCAGGCAGGAAGAAGGGGCCTCTGTGCTGGGAGGGATCAATGGATTGGATGGATTTGTTTTCTGACCTCCTGTTTATCAATCTCCCCTGGTTTGTCAGAGGGACATTTGTCAAAGGAGCAGAGCAAAATTCATCAAGAGAATTGCCTCATAAAATTCATCCAAGGAATTTCCCCATACAATTCATCCAGGGAATTCAGCCACACAATCCCACCTCACAATTGCACCACACAATTCCACCTGGAAATTCCACCTCAAAATTCTGCCAGAATGGTTCCACCTCACAATTCCACCTCACAATTCATCCTCACAATTGCACCACACAAATCCTCCAGGAAATTCCACTTCAAAATTCCGCCTCACAATTCTGCCAAAATGGTTCCACTTCACAATTCCACCTCACAATTAATCCAGATGATTCCACCACACAATTCCACCTCAGAATTCCACCTCGAAATCCCACCACAAAATTCCACCTCATAATTGCACCACAGAACTCCACCTGGAAATTAGACCTCAAAATTCCACCTGAAAATTCCACCAGACAGTTCTGCCTCACAATTCCATCACAGAATCCATCACAGAATTCCAGAATCACAGAATTCCACCTCACAATTGCACCACAGAATTCCACCTCACAATGGCACCACGGAATTACACCTCAAAATTCCACATCAAAATTCCACCACACAGTTCCGCCTCACAATTAATTCAGGTGATTCCACCTCACAATTGACCCACACAATTCCACCTCACAATTCCATCACACAATTCCACCTCACAATTCCATCACACAATTCCACCTCACAACCCCACCACACAATTCCACCTCAAAATTCTGCCTCAAAATTCCACCGAACAGTTCTGCCTCACAATTCCACCTCAAAATCACCCAACACAATTCTGCCTCATGATTCCACCACACAGTTGACCTCTCTCTCCTCCCGTGGACACCAGGAGGAATTTCTCCGTGGAAAAGGGTTGTTAAACACTGGAAGAAGCTGCCCAGGGAAGTTTGGATTTCCCATCCCCGGAGGTGTCCAAGGAACTCCTGGAGGTGACACTCAGTGCTCTGGGCTGGGGACAAGGTGGCATTGGGCACAGCTTGGACTCAGTGATCCTGGAGATCTTTTCCATCCTCACTGATTCCATGATTTGGCAGCATCGCTCTCTCCTTAACCCTAGTCAAGGATTTATTTCTATAACTTTATATAAATTGATATAAATTTATATTCATGCAGCACTTTGTGGTTTCCCCCAAACCAGCACGGGGCTGACAAGGGACAGATGTGACGTCATTAACTCCGGGCACTGCTTCCCATTTAATTAGCTCCACCATGCTTAATTAATTAGAGATGCACCATTTGAGACCTGACGGATGATCCTGTTTGGAATGGGCTGTTCCAAGGCTGGGCTGGATGGGGCTGGCAGCACTCTGGGGTGATGGAAGCTGTCCCTGACCATGGCACTGGATGGGATTTAAGGTCCCTTCCCACCCAAACCATTCCAGGATTCCATGAAACATCTCCCAGGGATGCTCAACCTCCTCAGCAAAGCCACCTTGATATGAAAATATAAATTTATAAATAGATTTGAGATCTAGAGATCAGGAAAATGGGCACCAAACCAGCTCCTTTTTCAGTGTCTGCAGCAGAGAGAGGGAATAAAAGGATATTTTTAAGGAGTTTGGGAAACCTGGAGCATCTTCAGCACCAGGAGAGGGACCAGGAGCCTTTCTGGGAATGTGTCCTTGGTGTGAGGCTCTCTCCTGCTCTCTTATCCATGGAAAAAGCATTAATTTACATAAATTACACTAAGAAAAGTAATTAAACACCTGCAAAATGCTGGAGATGGCATTGAGTGCATGGCAGGGACAAGGAGAAGGAGCAATTCTGTCAGGAGGATGTTCAGGGCTGGGAATTCTGACCTTTTCCTGCTGTCTTTCTTTCTTTCTTTCTTTCTTTCTTTCTTTCTTTCTCTCTCTCTCTCTCTCTCTCTCTCCTCCTTTCCTTTCCTTTCCTTTCCTTTCCTTTCCTTTCCTTTCCTTTCCTTTCCTTTCCTTTCCTTTCCTTTCCTTTCCTTTCCTTTCCTTTCCTTTCCTTTCCTTTCCTTTCCTTTCCTTTCCTTTCCTTTCCTTCCTCCAGGCTGGATGGGGTGTGGAGAGCCCTGGGACAGTGGGAGATGCCCAGGGGTGGCACTGGATGAGCTTTAAGGCCTTTCCAACCCCAAAATTCCACGATTTTGTGACTCAGTGCTGGCACAGCTCCTCCCTTCCCTCCACAGCCGCCTTTCCCCGAGGAACGAGGAGTCAGGAATGATGGATGGACAGATGGATCGCGGAGAGCCCGGAATGACGGATTGCCTCACGAGAAAACCGCGATCCCTTGATTAAAACAGAAATTAATGGATGGGCAGGGAGATGCAGATCATGGCTTGGGGTGGACAGAGAGCCAGGAAACGCTGGCTCAGCAGAAGAGAGGAGCAGGAAATGGAAAACCCATCACCTGGATGGGTTGCCAGCAGAAGGTTGGAGTCAGCAGCACTTTTTACAGAAATCCTCAGGGATCTGCTCTGCTCACATGGAAACCCCGAAAAAGGACTCTTCAAGGAGGTCCAGCTTTCTCCAGGCTACCAAAATTTAGGGGATATTGGGTGAGGAGTCAGGAAGGGAGGGCAGAGAAGAGCTCAGGGTGTCGGAAAAAGTTCAGCAAGCCTGAAAATCTTCTTTTCCTTCACATGTTTGAGTAGAATTTAGATTTAAGTAGAAATTCTGTCCATTTAGCTGCAATTAAATAATTTCTCCTGCTCTCTGACCAGCCAGGGAATCCATCCTGGCACAACTTCCTGCCTTCTCTCCCCATTCCCTCCATAACTTACACAAAAATATTAGCTGGAAAACTTCATCCTGGTCCTTCCTCCATCAGATTGGAGCAACCCAGGCCCACCATGCTTTTTTTGCCATTGGCGTGTGGGAAACCCCAGAATTCCTGAGGGTGGAAAAGCTCTCCAAGGTCATTGAGGCCAAGTTGTGCCAAATGTCCACCTTGTCCCATCTTGGTCACCTCCAGGGATGGCGACTCCAAACCTCCTTGGGCAGCTCCAAGGCTTGACCACCCTTTCCATGAGGAAATTCCCGCTGATGTCCACCCAGACCCTCCCCTGGCACAACTTGACGCCATTCCCTCTCCTCCTGTCCCTGTTCCCTTGGATCAGATCCCAAATCCCACCCAGCACCAGCCAGAAGGTCCCACCTGATCCCCCTTTTCTCCCCATTCCCAACAATCCTACTAATCCTCCCCAGTCATCTCCCGGAATCTCCAAATTTTAACCTTCCACAGCAAAACCTTTCCCTCCTCAACCCCGGTGGGAAATCGAGGATAATATTCCCTTTTTCCTTTGCTTTGAGATGAAATCTCTCTGATTGAAGGAGTCTCCTTGAGCAGCCTGACAACAACATCCCCATCCTCGCCACGCGCCATAACCCAGAGATTAAACCCAATTACCATTCCGTTCATTAATGTGCTGCATCCAGAAAATTTCCGGCAATTTCCGCTCAAGAAGGTCCGGCGTGTTTTTATAGCTCTCCTCATTTGTCCCCGACGGCTGCAATTTCGGGGTTATGAGCAAACTCTGAGCGAAAATAAAGCTTTGCTGGGAGTTTCGCTTGACTTCAGTCGCAAATTTGGCTCCGAGAAACTTAAATTTAAATCTAACGCAGAGCCTGAAAAAGTTTGGAAACCCCAGCGGGGAGGGAAATCCATGATGGGCTTGGAATTAATCCCAACAATGTCACCTATTGATTTTTTTGGCTGTTATCAATTGAACTCCTTGTTCCCAATAACTCATTTCCAGGTAATGGACTCAAACACCAAAGTCCTGCTCAGTTCTAATTGGCGCTTTTTCCCCAGAACACCTTAATCAGAAATTATTGGCCTAATAATGATTTCTCAGATAGCAGGGCAGGCTAAACAAACTCCAAGCTGGCCTAAAGAAGCAAAAAAGATGAATTAAATTTTATTTCAGAGGCTCCAGCATTTTTTCTTCCCTCTTCACAGGCAGGCAGGTCCCTCCTGATTCCTGGGGGTGGAGAAAGGAGCAGTTGGAATTGTTGTTATAACTCAAAAATCGATCTTTTAAATCAGGATTGGTATAAATATCGTGGAATTATGGGATTTTTTGGGTGGGAAAAGACCTTAAATCCCACCTTCCATAGATCCAGGCTGCTCCAACCTGGCCTTGGACACTTCCAGGGATCCAGGCAGCCACACCATATAGCTGGAAATCGCATGGAAAGGAGCAAACACCGATGATAAATCCCTCCATTATTCCATTTATTAATTCATCTTCCTTTGTTTTCTCCCTTCGATTCTTCAGAAATACATCCCAGATTCTCCTGGGTCAAAGTTCCTCCGTTCTGAGTTTTAAATAAGGACTTTGGAGACGATAAAAACCCGCGGTGAATAAGAATCCTCTATTTAGGTAAAAAAAGGGTTTCCTAATTGATCCTAATCAATGCAGTGAGTTCATCTCTCGCTGTTGGATGCGAGGCTGGAGTCCACGGAGCAAGGAGGAATTGCTGCTGATGGATGCATGCAGAGGCATTCCGTGCTCCATTTGCCCCACGGCCCTTTTATTTCCGTGAATAAAATCAAAACCAGGCGATCATTAAAGAAATATAAAACCACTGAACAGACTCTGGGCATTAGAGGTTCATTTTCTTCCATTTCTCCCTGTTTTTTTTTATTTTTTCCCTGTCCTTTGGGCCATCCTCTCTTTGCATTTCTGTTTGGTCAGGCGGATTTCATGTCTGCGCCGCGGGAGGGATTGAGATTGACTGAGTGACAGCAAATTGGAAAAAGGGAATTCATCAGGAGAAGGGATTTTTATTCCTTTATCTGAGACAAGGGGAGAGGTGAGAACAGAAATGGGAATTATTTCAGTGACTCGGTCAGAGCCACTCCCGTTATTCCAAATTTTTACTCCTTTATCCGAGACAAGGGGAGAGGTGACCCCATAAATGGGAGTTATTTGTCAGAGCCACTCCCATTATTGCAAATTTTTATTTATTTATCTGAGACAAAGGCGACCCCACAAATGGGAGTTATTTCAGTGACTGTGTCAGAGCCGCTCCTGTTATTCCAGATTTTTATTTCTTGTCACCCCACAAATGGGAGTTATTTCAGTGTACTATCAGAGCCACACCCATTATTCCAAATTTTTATTCCTTCTGACCACACCAGTGGGAGTTATTTCAGTGACTGTGATCCTGTTATTCCTGACCAGAATTCCAGGAAAGGGCTGGAATCACCACCCTTCCCACCTGGGGCTCTTCCCAAGGGGTTTTCCACCCAATATCCCATCAAAATTTTGATCCGGATGAACGCAGTGTTGGGAATGAGGAAATCCATGCTGGGTGTGGCAGGAGGAGGGAAGGGGGAGAAGGAGAGGGAGATGGAGAGAGGAAAATCCTGTCCCACCCCTGCCATGGCAGGGACACCTTCCCCATCCCAGGCTGCTCCAGCCTGGCCTTGGACACTCCAGGGATCCAGGGGCAGCCACAGCTTCTCTGGGAATTCCATCCCAGCCCCTCCCCACCCTCATTCCTGCCCAAAATCCCATTTCAATCTCCCCTTTCCCAGTGTGTCCCCATTCCCTGTGTCCTGTCCCTCCAGCCCTTGTCCCCAGTCCCTCTCCAGCTCTCCTGCAGCCCCTTTAGGAGCTCTGAGCTCTCCCTGGAGTTTCCCTTCTCCAGCTGGACATTCCCAGCTCTCCCAGCCTGGCCCCAGAGGTTCTCCAGCCCTCAGATCATCCTCATGGCCAATCCTGACCTCACTCCAGCAGCTCCACATCCCAAATTTTAATTTATCCTGAATTTATCCCGAATTTATCCTGGGTTTAATCAACCCCGAATTAAACCCCAGGATTAAACCCCAGCCCAGCTCCTGCTCATCCCAAACTCCATTTTCCACCCTCCTGACACAGCTGCTCCTTGAAATGATCTCCAGCTCCTCGGGAAACAAAACAAACCCCAGCGCGCCTCATCTCGGCATCCCCATTCCTCATTCCGCCGCCGACAACACCTAATGAAGTGGATAAATGATTAATTAAGAAACAATATTTCTTTGCAGGAGCTCGCTCCTGGGGGGAGGGAAGCAAATCCCTCGGCGCTATTGTTCGCGGGAATGTTTTTTCCGCTATTTTTAGTGAGTGGAGGGAAGCGGAGCTGTGTTTGATCAGAGCAGGAACAACAAACAACACTCCAAACAAAGCTCCGGGTGTTCGCTGACTCTGGAATTAACTCCTGAGCAACACCGAGCTCTGGGGATGGGAAAAATTCTGCATCCAAAGGGGGAAAAATGCTGTGATTTTTGTCATCCGTGTGGGACATGCGGTGCCCAAAAATAAATTAAAAAAAAAAAAAGAAGAAAGAAAAGGAGTAATTAAATGGATTAAATGGTAAAAAGGTCTCCTCAAAGAAAATCCCTCCACAGCCTTTGCATTCCTCCACGTTCCTCCACACACTGACTGTGGCAGCAGGAATACGGAGCAGGATATTAAATTTCTCCAAGTGTTAATTCCTGGAAAAGCCCAGATCATTATTAAATGACAACCAATTAACAGCTTGAAAGCTGGAGTTAGAAACTTTGATTCCAGTGTTTACCCTGGGGTGGTGGGAGATGATTCCCCAATCTCCATTAATTAATGTATTAATAATAGGATGTTTTGGAAGATTTTGGAAAGAACATTTTTATTTTTTTAAGCTTCCCATTCCCATTTAGGAAGGAGTGGGAAGCTTAAAACGTGGCTGGAGCCATTAGGAGATCAATTAAAAAAGGAACTTTTCGATATCAAATTTTGCTTCTTTCTGTGTCCTGGTGAGGAGCAAAGTCAAAGATTATTAAAAACATAATTCACACATCGAAGTGCAATAATGGGAATTGGAGTGAGTGAACTCCATCCTGTTATTCCAAGCGACGGGAGACAAAATACTTGATTTTAGCTCTGAATTTCGCAGAATTGTGGACTGGTTTTGTTGGAAGGAACATTTAAAAGCCATCAAGACCAACAAAGGGACACTTTCCACCAGCCCAGGTTGCTCCAAACTCCATCTGATTCCTCATCCTTGGATATTTTCCTTAAAAATACCATTTTGTGGAAAAAAGCAAACCCAATATAACACCTCAGTGAAGCTCTGACAGCAGGGATTTGAATTTTCCACTAAAACTGTTAAAAACCTCCCATTGCTTCCTATTTCCTTCCCATTCCTGAGGTTGTTTTGGAGATTATCTCCTGTTCAAACTCATGAACTCGCATTGATCCCCTGCAGTTTAACCTCTGACCACATCCAGGTCCTTTCCTCCTGAAATCCATCCTTTCCTTCCAAAATTCGTCAATTTCCTCCCCAAATCCATCCTTTCCTCCCAAAATCCATCCATTTCCTCCCAAAATCCATCCTTTTCTCCCCAAATCCATCCTTTTCTTTCAAAATCCATCCTTTTCTTCCAAAATCCATCCTTTTCTTCCAAAATCCATCCTTTCCTTCCCAAATCCATCCCTTTCCTCCCCTTTATTTTGGGATCCACCAGGACTGAGCTCAAGGCCTCTCCCAGCAGCCTCTGGAATTGTTCCACTCCCATTTTCCCGGGAAAATCAGCCGGAATCAATCTCCCTGCTGCATTCCCCTCCCTCCTTTCTCATTCCTCCTCCCTCCCTCGCCCCAGAGCAGAGGTGGAAAAGCCATTTTTTCGGGAGCCAAGCCTCTGGCAGGATGATTTTCCACTCGTTATTCCTTCCTCGCCTCCAGCTCTGCGCACTGAGAGCTCCCAGCTCTCCTCCTCGACATCCCTGATTGTATTTTTCAGCTGTAAATCCCAAAATTACAACGAATTCCTACTTCACTCCTTCACCTCAGTGGCCTTTATTCCTTTTTTTTCCCCCTCAGGGCCCAATGGAGCAGAATTCCTGCTGCATCCACTTCCTCCAAAACTTATTTATCCTTCTTTTTTTCCCCAAGCTTATTTCCCAACACGTGTTTTGCCTCCAAAACAAAGATCCTTGGGGTATTTACTCCTCTCCAGCCAGAAATTCGGGATGTTTCCCTTCATGCTTTTCCCTCCTAAGGATTCCGGAACCAATAGCTCTGGATAGAGATCATTAAGCCCTAAATGACCTAAAAATTCCTATTAAAAGTGAAGTTACACTTAATTCACTCCGCAGATTTCCACCCCAGATTGCTTCTGACTGTTTCAAACTCCACGAGGATCAATAATCCCAACCTGGTCGCAGTTCCATTCCTGCTCTGGGACAGTCACTCTCCATCCTGGGGTTTTTCAGGGGATTTTCATGGCCTCATGGCTTTAATTTCCCAACATTTCCCTCACAAAACCATCCACAACAACAAAAAAACCTCAGAGGGTTTTTTTGGGAGACTCCCCCAGCTCTGCCCTTCTGGGGAGAAGCATTTTCTGCCTGAAATGGGTTTTGTTTTGAATTTTTTTGGTTTTTTCGGTTTTTTTCCCCTTGAATAGGTGGGAATAGGGAAGAGAAGGGTTGGCAAAGGTTTGTCCTGAGCAAAATGCTGATAAAATTCATTTCCCCATCCCCATCCTCACAGAAATAAGGAGAAATTCCTTCCCAATATCCCATCTAAACCTGCCCTTCACAGGCACAAACACCAACCCAGTCTTGGGGAGTTGAAAGCATTTTTTCCCTCCAGATATCCCTGAGCAAAAATCCTATATGGATGGATAGAGGTTAAAAGCCAAATTTTTCCTCTCCCAGTTAAATAATTAAACAAATAAATAAACACAGTTCATGCTAAAAGCTGGCAGTTTTTCCATCAGAAAAAAATATTAGAAAATTACTTCAACGGTGGAATTGTTTGGGTTGGAAAAACCCTCTGAGACCCTCGAGTTCCCCCAGCACTGCCAAGGCCACCCCAAACACGTCCCCAAGTGCCACACCCGCTGTCAAATCCCCACAGCCATGGCAACTCCACAGTGGATTGATTCATGAAAAACCATAAAGAGACAACTGGAAACCATTCCCATGAAGAAATTTCCCCCAAAAAATCCCATTTTCAGCAGGGAATTCCATCCTGGGGCTGGAATGAGAGCCGTGAGAGGATCTGAGCCGTCTCACCTCACCGAGCCGCAGCCTCCTGTGAGCCCAGAGAAAGCTTTTGGATGTTTGGCTCTTGTTAAACATCTGAGACAAAGCGATGTTGACGTGGAGCATTTTTCACGCTTTATTACCCAGGATCTTCCCCACCACCTCCGAAACGCCTGGGGACAACACGAGGAGATTAAAAGAAAAGCTACCGCTTAATATTAGGATGAAATAGATCTGAATTCCCGCTCTGGGCTGTGGGATAATAATAATTACAGCCAGGAGAGCCGGGCCCGGGAGAGCCCTGAGTCCTCCAGAAGCTTTGTCTCTCTCTAAATGAATTTGTCCCATAAACATTTTTAGTGATCTCATTAGCATTGCTAATAAAAGTCATTAACTACGACGCCAGCAGGAGCAGTTTGGGGACGAGGCTGGATGGAGGTTTGGAGTTCAAATTCAAAGAAGGCAGAGGGAGTGTTGTTCAGGGAATTTGGGGATGAATCATCCCTGGAAGCATCCAAGGCCAGGTTGGAACAACTTAGATAGGTGTCCAGGCTGGAATTGGGTGATTTTTAAGGTTTTTCCCAACCCAACCCATTCCATAATTCCACAAAAATGTCGAAATACGCAGAACTCAGGAGTTTAGATTGGGATTTTCACCCCAAGGATCCACGTGGGTTGGATGTTTCGCTCTGAAATCCTCCCTTGTTCGTCCTCACCTGCTGGGGGTGCCTGGCTGAGATCTCCACTCCTAAAGCACAGCCAGAAAAACAGATTTTCCACCTCAATTTGCACAAAAACCAGAAAGCCAAACAGTCAGATTGGAAGAAACACCAGGGGAAGAGAAACCCAAGTTCCACATCACCAATCTGGATTTTTACAATCCCAATTTTCAGGGAAATGTGGATGTTTTTATCCCACAATCACAAATCCAAGTGTTTCTTTGCCTGCTCTCCCCCACCTTGCATGTCTTGGGCAGTCAGAGCACAGACTCAGGAGTTAAAATTGGGATTTTCACCCCAAGGATCCACTTGTGTTGGATGTTTTGCTCTAAAATCCTTGCTTGTTTGTCCTCACCTGTTGGGGTGCCTGGCTGAGCTCTCCACTCCTAAAGCACGACCAGAAAACCAGATTTTCCACCTCAAAAAACCTGGAAAGCCAAACAGACAAATCAGAAGAAATACAGGGACAAGCGAAACCCAAGCTGCACATCCCTGATCTGGATTTTTACAATTTTCAGGGAAAGGTGGGTGTTTTATCCCACAATCACAAATTCAGTATTTCCAGCCATGGGAAGCTGCATTTCAGCCCCTCTCCCCCTCCATCTGCCTCTCCTCCCCTCCAGCCTGGTTCCTGGGACATCTCTGGCACAGAGAACCTGAAATAAACGCCTCGTCTCCCTCTGTCTGGGCTGACAGAGTTCTTGCAGGGCTCTGGAAACATCCACAGCCAGGAATCCGCTGGAGCTGCTTCGCTCTGGGCTGGCTCTGAGACATCCTGAAAATTTAATGTGGCTGGAGGAGGCAGGAGGTGCTGCTCGGTGGGGAAATGGCACCGGAGATGATGGCGCCAATGCCACCCCGAAGGGCATTGTGCCTTCCGTGGGGCAAACCACGGAGAAAGGAAATGGAAATGGAAATGGAATGGCATTCCAAGGAAAAGCTATGGGGTTGGGTGATTTGTGTTTGATGTGGGGTTGGATGTCCCATTCCTGAAATGTTTTGTTTGGAGGAGAAGTGGATTGATTGGATCGATCCCTCTGGAACTGGATGTCCCATTCCTGAAATATTTTGTAAGAAGAAGTGGGTTGATTGGATCAATCCTTTTAGGGTTGGATGTCCCATTCCCAAAATTTTTTGTCAGGAGAAATGGATTGATTGGATTGATCCCTCTGGAATTGGATGTCCCATTCCCGAAATATTTTATTAGGAGAAATGGATTGATTGGATCGATCCCTCTGGGGTTGGATGTCCCATTCCCGAAATATTTCGTCAGGAGAAATGGATTGATTGAATCGATCCTTTTAGGGTTGGATGTCCCGTTCCCAAAATGTTTTGTCAAAAGGAGAAGTTGATTGATTGGATTGATTCCTCTGGGGTTGGACTTCCCATTCCCCAAATTTTTTGTAAGAAGAAGTGGATTGATTGGATTGATCCCTCTGAGGTTGGATGTCCCATTCCCAAAATATTTTATTAGGAGAAGTGGATTGGATCAATCCCTCTGCGGTTGGATTTTCCATTCCCAAAATTTTTTGTCAGGAGAAGTGGATTGATTGGATTGATCCCTCTGGGGTTGGATATCCCATTCCTGAAATGTTTGTCAATAGGAGAAATGGATTGATCAGATCAATCCCTCTGGGGTGTACTGATGTGTTTGGGTGGAGAGGACATTGAGGGAACAAGTGCTGGCAGAATTCTCCAGGTTTTTGGCGATGATTTAGAGAGGATGGGATGGGAGCAGAGCCTGGAGCTCACGTCAGAGAAAAGTCTCTGAGGGGAAATGAGGGAAAAATCACCCTGAGGCTGGAAAATGGGGAAGGACAGGGAAAAAAGGGATTTACCTAACAAAACTATCTGTGCTGGGTGCCAAATTTATGTGTAATTCTGGATTTTATGATTATAAATCCATGGAATGCTTTGGGTTCAAGGGAACTTGAATTCCATCTCTTCCCACCCCCTGCCATGGGGCACCTCCCACCACCCCAGGTTGCTCCAAGCCTAATCCAGCCTGGCTTTGGACACATCAGGAGAGCCCTGGACAGGGTTTTAAAAATATTTAAATATTTTCATTAAGAAGGCTTTGCTTCTCTCACCTCTCAGGGTTAATCTTGGATTCGGAACCACAAAACACCACAGCTGTGGGAGGAAAAATGTATTTCCACCCCACATCAGCACCCAAATCCCTTCACTGCGCCCACCTGGAGCTTCCCCCACCCCGAAATTACTGAGGGAAGCACAGAAACACCCGAGGAGGAGATTTTTGCTGCTTTCAAAAGGTACAAATTCCTCCAAGCGGGAGATCCGTGTTACTGAGGCGTCTGGGAATGCTGCAGACATCTCTCCTGAACGACCCGCGACCTCTTCTGCACGACTTGGAGCTGCTGGAGATCGCGGCAGGGGATAATTCTCACTCCAAAGGATTCATCCACGAGGCAGCCAGAGGAGCGAGAGAACATCAATATTTTATCTCGGCGCAGACGAGTCGATCCGTGAGGACAGCGGGAGGCTGTTGGCCACCGAGAGCAGGGCAGGAGTTCAGGCTCTTGCTCCCGACACCAGCAAGGATTTTGGACAATTGGCTTTCCCCCTGAATGTCTCGTTTTGATGGATTGAGAGCCTTTCCTCGAGGATCTGATGTGAAATAAAATCTCGGGGCAGCTGGAACGGAACGTGAAGTGTTATTTATCGCATTAGTGCTTTTGCCCATTACCGCGATTCTGTCTTGTCAAAGCTTCTCTGTGGTGTTGATGCCTTAGGATTTCAGTTTCTGTATTTTCCATGTATTTGTAATCCTGTGATTCTCTAGTGTGTAACTCTGGACTCCATGCTGAGCTAATTTCTAAATTTCACTTTTAGCCAAAACAATTCCTCTCCAAGCCCAAAACTCAAGGACACCTCACTGTCTCAGAGCCCCAAGACATGGAAACAGCAGTGAATGAACTGGGGGAGCAAACCTGGAGTGATTGACTTCATTAGCTGAAGCTGTAATTGGAGGATTAACCCCTGATATGCAAATGGACAGAACTTATAAAGTATGAAAAATCTGTAAACTTAGAAAAACTTATAAAGTATGAAAAACCTGTGACTTGTCATCCATTTTGGGTGTAGCCTCTCCACCTGGATCTATGAAAGGTGTCCTCGCCCATGGCATGGGTGGTACTGGTTGGGATTTAAGGTCTTTTCCCACCCAAACCATCCCATAATTCCAGGATATTTATTCCAGGAATGAGGCATTGTTATGCTCTGGCACATCCTGATCTCCCAACCTATCTTTCCTTGGTCTAAGAACTCAAAATACTCAGAGGCAGAAAAGCCAACAGGTTGTCCTGTCCCACGAATTTCTTTGCAAACAGCTCCCGCAAGTTCTGTATCACCAAAATCTATGAATTAAGAACTTTAATTTTAAATTCAAGCCCAGATTTTGCCTGACTCAATCCCAACTGCAGAAGTCAGAGGTCGAGTTCAGAGGTGAATTCTGAACTCTGGAGATCGCCAGAGGCCTGAGCTTCACTGGATGCCACCTCAGGTCTGTGCTGGAGACAGCAGACGTCCTGATGATGTCCCCGAGAGTAAAACAAAGTGAGGTTTGGATCCGAAAGCTGTCCCTGCCACCGTGCCCGTCTGTCACCTGGCTCCAGGCTGGCTCCGAGCAGCCCTTCTGCCAGGGGCTGACGTGTGACTGCCTCCCCAGACAGCGCCAGGGGTAAATAAATCATATTGACTCATTAGCATAAAGTGTCAGCTCGGCCAGGCTGCAGTTTCAGAAACCAGGGAGAGGTTTTTGGGTTTTTTTTCAGAAATCTGGGGAGGGCATGGAGTGATTTTGGATCCCAGGAGGAGCACAAACTGCTCCAAGCCCTGATTTTGACACTCAGTTTCTCCATCCTCCCCTGGTTTTTGCAGCTGGGTCTGCAATGCCTCACAAATCTCCTTTCATCTGTTCTTTTTTTTCTCCTCTGGCTTTTCACTTGATGCCTTGAGGGGCTTGCCTGAAACAGAGGTTAGACAGAGTGAAGAGAATAAAAAGCAGTTAAATTTACTGAAGGCCTTCAGGTGCACTCAGGGCACTCACAGCTCACCCAGGGCTACACCCAACATGGACAGCAGGGCACCAGTTTGTCATACTTTAGAAGTTTTTTAGAAGTCAGGAGTTTTTCACACTTTATAAGTTCTGTTCATTTGCATCTCAGGGTTAATCCTCCAATTACAGCTTCAGCTAATGAAGTCAATCACTCCAAGTTTGCTCCCCCAGTTCATTCACTGCTGTTTACATATATTTTGGAGCTCTGAGGCAGCAAAGTGTCCTTGGATCTCGAGCTTTAGAGGATTTTTTGGTATAAAAATGCTGGGAACAGAAGTTTTAGCACTTTATATGGAGCCCAGAGCCACACACTAAAACTACAGATACACCAAAAATACAGAAGCTAAAATCCTGAGGCATCACACTGAGCAGCAATAAATTCCCCTGAAGTGACAACAGGGCTGGGGTTTTGTGCAGGAAGAAGCTCATCCAAGACTGACAGATGTCCTCAGCCTCCCCATGCCTTGTCCAGCTCATCGATGGATTCACACCATCCCTCTCTGGTGCTCCAGATGGATAAGAAGTGCCTCCTCCTGCAGAAATGCTCCTCTGACAGCTCCAAACCTACCCAGCTCCCAGGAATGATGGGGAAAAGCTCTCAGTGTCGTTTTTCTCTGCTCTGCCTCCACCAGGGAATGCTCTCCAGAGCATCCTTTATCTCCCAAATCCCACGGGAGGCTCTTCCAGCACTCACTTCTGTGAGATCACCCTGGGAACTCACTCTAATTCTCTGCCTGCTGTCACCTCGTGAGCTCTCTCACTTCAAAGTTGTGTTTTGTGGTGTTTAGAGCCTCGGAATTTATCGGGTGATTCGGAACAGGAATCTCCAGGGAGAGCAACAACATCACCTTCATCCCAGGATATTTATTTTCCTGCAGTGACTCCACAGGATGTGGGAGAGCTCTGAGGGCTCAGGTTCACCATGGATTTATCACAGCTCTGCCATCCTGGGGGATGACAAACTCTGTCTGCCACCCTCTGCACCACCCCTGAGCCATGCTGAGTTTTGTGTTGGATTAAATTTCATCACAATCTTCATTTCCCCTGTGTTTTACACCCCTCACATCCTTGTCCATCCATGGAGAGCTGTGCTCCTGCTCCATCCCACTGATGGCACCTCACAGTGGGTTTTCCTTCCTCGTCCTATTAAGCCACCTGTAGGACGGGTGCCTGATGGGTTTACCTCAAACAGAGGCTAGACAGAGTGAAGAGAATAAAAAGCAGTTAAATTTACTGAAGGCCTTCAGGTGCACTCAGGGCACTCACAGCTCACCCAGGGCTACACCCAACATGGACAGCAGGGCACCAGTTTGTCATACTTTTAAAGTTTTTTATAAGGTCATGAGTTTTTCATACTTTATAAGTTCTGTCCATTTGCATCTCAGGGTTAATCCTCCAATTACAGCTTCAGCTAATGAAGTCAATCACTCCAAGTTTGCTCCCCCAGTTCATTCACTGCTGTTTCCATATCTTGGGGCTCTGAGACAGTGAGGTGTCCTTGAGTTTTGGGCTGAGAGAGGAATTGTTTTGTCTAAAAATGAGAGAAATTAGCTTAGCACCCTGAATGGAGTCCAGAGTTATACACTAGAGAATTACAGGATTGCAGATACACAAATAAAAAAAAAGAATAGAAGCTAAAATCCTAAGGCATCAGGACAGACAAATTTCCTTCCTTATCCTATCAAGCAGCCCATAGGAAGGATTCTTTTCCCTCCTTATTTTATTAATCAGCCCTCTGGAAGGACTATTTTCCTTCCTTATCCTTTTAATCTGCCCATAAGAAGGACTATTTTCATTCCTTATCCTATCAATCAGCCCACAGGAAGGACTATTTTCCTTTCTCATCCTATCAAACATCCCCTAGGATGATTATTTTCCTTCCTCATCATCCCAACTGTCACCAAAAATCGGGAATAAAATAAAAACTCTCTCACCCAACCCTCAGGAAGGACTTCCCAAGCCAAACTCTCCCAGGGAACTGCAATCCTGTTGTCAGACTGAGCAAACACAACAATTTTTTCCCCCCAACTTCACTCCAGCAAGACAAAAGTCCTATTTCAGGACACGCCAGCCAGAAGGAAGATCCCTAAAATAACCGCAGCTCCCACAGGAGGTGCTCAGCCGTGGCAGAGCTCCTGTAACACGGTTTGGGCTGCAGGGATCCATCCTGCGACACCTTCCCGAGGCTTTTTATTCCAGTGACGCCCACACTCCGGCGTCTAGTTGTTTTTTTTTTTTTCAGGAAGGTCTGGAGTATTTTATTTTTAGGCTGTCCCGAGTTTTCTGTCCCTGTGGGTGGGAGAGGAATCGGAGTGTCTGGGATGCCTGGGGTGACAGCTCGGGGGGAGTGGGTGCCAGCCGGGGCCAGGGCTGTTCTCAGCTCCCTTTGGAGCTCCTGCTGGGTTTCTCCTCCTTCCTCATGTCTGTGTTTAGCTCCGGGACCGGAGCGATTCCCGATTCCTGATTCCCTTGATGGGTGACAGACGCGCGGAGGTGAAGGCGCTGAGCTGCCAGTGTGACAAAAGTGATGGTGTCACTGCTGCTCCTGGGTCCCTGCCAGCTCAGGGGATCCACGTGGCCATGTGGCAGCATCACCTCCTCCTCAGGAGGAGCAGGAACAGCCTGGAGATGGGGTTGGAGAAGAGTTGGAGTTGGGTTGGAGTTGGTTTGGAGCTGGGTTGGAGTTGAGATTGGAACTGGGTTGGAGCTGGAGCTGGAGCTGAGTTGGAGCTGGGTTGGAGCAGATTCAGAGATGGGGTTGGAGCTGGGCTGGAGTTGGGTTGGAGCTGGGTTGGAGCTGGGCTGGAGTTGGGTTGGAGCTGGGTTGGAGTTGGAGCTGGAGTTGGGTTGGAGCTGGGCTGGAATTGGAGCTGGAATTGGGTTGGAGCTGGGTTTGGGCTAGCTTGGAGATGGGTTGGAGTTAGGTTGGAGCACAGTTGGAGATGGGGCTGGAGCTGGGCTGGGTTGGATTTGGAGATGGGTTTGGAATTGGAACTCGGTTGGAGCTGGGTTGGGGCTGGGGTGGAGCTGGGTTGGATTTGGGGTTGGAGCAGAGTTGGAGATGGGGTTGGAGTTGGGGCTGGGTTGGAGCTGAGTTAGAGTTGTAATTGGAGCTGGGTTGGAGAAGAGCTGGAGCTGAGTTGGAGCTGGGTCGGATTTGGCGTTGGAGCTGGGTTGGAGACAATGTTCGAGCTGGGCTTGGAGATGGTGTTGGAACCAATTTGGAGTGGGGTTGGAGCCAAGGTTGGGTCCAGGTTGGGCTGGAGCTGCTGTTCCTGTTTGTCAGCTCACCTCACCATGATCACCTCAACTTTCACAAGAACCACCTGGATCTTCACCAGAGCTTCTGTCCAATGGATCTCCAAGAGCTTCAACAAGGAGAACATCAACATTATAGCTTTTTTCCCCTTCAAATCAGAGAACAAACAACTTGCTGAATGTTCAAGGCCAGGCTGGACAGGGCTTGGAGCACCCTGGGATAGTGGAAGGTTGGATGACCTCAGAGGGCTTGTCCAGCCTAATCAATTCCACGATTCCCTGACTCCTCTTGCTGGGTGTCCCTGGCAGGGGGTGGAATGAGATGATCTGCATGGTCCTTTCTGTCCCAAAACACTCTGGAATTCTACAACTTCCCTCAAAGCCGAGCAGAAACAACAGCACAATCTCCTCACTTGGAGGAGGTTATAACATCCCAGAATTCCTGCAGAATTCCATGTGCAGCCCATTCCACGTGGAGAGCTTTTCCTGAAACAACACCAACTGCAAACCCAGCTTTCTTCTGCGGGTAACGAAGGACAGCGCGGAGAACAAACAAAAACACCTGGAGAAAAGGCTT
Source organism: Lichenostomus cassidix (assembly GCF_008360975.1). Lineage (NCBI taxonomy): Eukaryota > Metazoa > Chordata > Aves > Passeriformes > Meliphagidae > Lichenostomus > Lichenostomus cassidix. The sequence continues at coordinate 3,382,136 of NC_139502.1, read as the reverse complement.
GTGAGGGATGTCAGGAAGGGCCGAGCGCTCCATCCTCAATCCGTGTCCGTGACAGGCAGGGGATTAAACAGGAGATGAGTTACAGCTCCCCAAAGCGCGGCAGAGTGAGTTCCCCCCGCGCAGGCAGCGTGACAAACAGCGCCCGATGCGCAGGAATAAAAATAAAAATAAACCGTGGCTGAGATCAGGGCAGGCGTCACCGCTCGGATCTGCCACGGAAATCAGCTCTGGAGCTCGGGATGAGGATTTGAGATGTGTGGATTCACTGGGGTGAAAATTATGTGAAAACTATGAAACCTTAAAGAATAAAAAGTAGAGCTTGTGGAAAGTTTTTTTTTTAACTTTGGTGAAAAAAGGAAGAAGGAGAGGGCCGTTCCAGCTGTTTCCAAAGGAAAACACTCCCAGCAAGTTGAAAAAATTGAAAAAATTCTTGGGAACTTGGTTGAAAAAATTCTTAGGAAGTTTCAAAAATCAAACTCCGAGTTGTTTCCAGAAGCACAAGTGAGCTGTGCGCAGAGGACAGTGATTCTGAGAGGAGATCTGGAATTCTTCTGGAGCATTTCCACAGCCCCTGCACCTCCCCAGGCACTCAGAGACGGGGATGGAGTTATTTTCTCTTCCTCACTAATTTAGACAATGGAAAATCACAACAGGAATCAGGGAATCATGGAATTGGTTTGGCTGGAAAGATTAGGGTGGAATGATTAGGCTGGAAAAGCTGGAAAAGCCCTCTGAGGTCATCGAGTCCAAGCTGTCCCCTGCCAAGGCCACCACTGACGCATGTCCCCAAGTGCCACCTCCCCATGGCCGTCAAATCCCCCCGGGCATGGGGACTGCACCACTGCCCTTTCTGGAAAGAAATTCTCCCAATATCCAACTCCAGCCTCCTCTGGCACAACTTGAGGGCATTCCCAAATCCCAAGAAATCCCCCACTTCATCCTCGGGCTCCAAACTGCTGTCCTTCCCATTCAGGGTGCACAGACAATGTCCCCTTGTCCCATGAACAGGTGGCTCTGCCTTTCCTGTGGCCACCAGGGCTTCAAACCGCTTGCCCAAGCACCTGGGCTGAGTCTGGAATTGCCTGGAAGTGATTCCAGCTCCATCTGTGGATTTGCACCATCAGTGATCAAAATCATGGAATCCTGGAATGGTTTGGGTTGGAAAAGACCTTACATCCCACCCAGTGCCACCTCAGGGACACTCCTGCTGTCCCAGGGTGCTCCAGCCTGGCCTTGGACATTCCAGGGATCCAGGGACAGCCACAGCTCCTCTGGGAACTCTGATTTCCCAAATTGCTCTGAGGTTATGATCTGGAAAACCTCTTGAGATATCCCACAGGAATTGCTCGGAAAGGAACTGCCAGAGGTGTGTGAACTTGGAATATTCCAACATCCTCTCCATTCTGGTGCCTCCCTGCCCCTCTCCAGCTCGGCTGGAGATGATCTGGAACAAAAAACACACCAGTGACTAGGATTGGGAGAGTTTTCCAAGGAATTCCCCTGGATGCTGAATCCTGAGAAGGGCTGGTGTTGGAGTGGGAGTGAGAAACCTTCACCTTCTCCCCAGCAGCTTGGCTCCAAGCAGCTGAAATGAGGTGCTAAAAAGCTTTCAGAAGCAATTTACTTGTAATATTCCCATTTTCTCCGGGAAGAAAATGTCTGGGTTACCCAGGAGCCGGACACAGACAATTTTCCTGCTGGTGTTGGGGTTTATTTTCTTTTCTTTTCCAATAAGGCAGGGCTGTGAAGCAGAAATCTGACACCCAGCAGTGCCACCGTGGGCCTTTATCCCCATTTCCAAACCTTTTTTCTCCATTCCACGCCATCTCCCCTCTTCTAATCTTCCCTGACAGGAGCTGGCTGGAAGCAGGAGCAGGGAAAAGGCGTTTTTCAGGCTCGGAAAGATCCCTCAGCAGCTCCTCAGCCTGCTCAGGGTGAGATTCTCACACCCGCTCTGCTCCCGGAGCTGCAGCAGATCCATCCTGCCTGGGACAGGGACTGGGAGAGATGCCTGCTGATTTTTGCCTTTTCTTTTATGTACCATTTAATACATTTTTATACCCTTTTCCTATTTTCTCTACCCTTTATACACTCTCTGTACTCTTAGCTTACATCCTTGTGATTTTTGTAATTCAGTATTTAAGCTCAATTTTGGGGTCCTGCAAGGCAGAAAAACCAAACATTTTCAGTAAAAGGCCAGAGAGCTCTGAGCTATCAAAAATTGAGGTTTCAACCTTGGTTAAAATCTCTCTGGAAAATATTTTGTAAACTGGGCTTTAGCCTCATTTAGGGGTGGAGGTGGTTAGAATAGAGGGATAATTACTTCATTTATTAAGCTTCTTATTGGGGGATTTTAGGTAGATATGCAAATTTGCAAGGTCCATAAAATTTTATCCACGTTATACAGTGAGTGTGCATCTCGGTGTGTTCCACCTTTGCAGAGCTGTGCACCTAAAATCCTATTAAACACCAAAATAAAACCCTTTTACCCCTTTTAAACTCTGCCTGCCTCGTATTTCTACCAACCAAAGGCAACAGGAGCAGCAGCTGAGGGTTTGAATCACAACCATCCCAGCCTGACTCGGGAATTTTTCACACCTGGGAACGGAAGGGAATTTGCCACCCCTGAGAGCTCTGACACCTCTCGGAGTGACACGTTGGGAGCTCCAGGCTGGGAGCTGCTCTTTGCCAGGATGTCTTGACATTTAGAAGGCCCAGGAGAAATCCAAAATTCCTGTTTTCCCAGCACTGGATGCTTTTAGCCTTCCCCAGTGGCTGCTCCCAAAATTGGGAGAGGGATCTGGTTACTGGGGAAGGTGGAATTCTTCAGGTGTCGCTGCCTGTGGAATAATGGGATAAATGGTTTTAAACTGAAAGAATGGAAGGTTTATGTTGGATTTTAGGAGGGAATTCCTGGCTTGGAGGGTGGGGAGGGGCTGGGATGGAATTCCCAGAGAAGCTGTGGCTGCCCCTGGATCCCTGGAGTGTCCAAGGCCAGGCTGGAGCACCCTGGGATGGTGGGAGATGTCTCTGGGGTGGCACTGGATGGGATTTAAGGTCCTTCCAACCAAACCATCCTGGGAATATCCATGATTTAGTGGAATTTTGGGCTGCCTGTCCTGATTTTCCAGCTCTGGAGCCACAGATCTCCAGGTTCTCCCTACAAATGACTCCCAGATCCAACAGCACTCAACCATCCCAGCTGTCCCAAATGTTCCCAAAGCATCCCAAAGGTTCCTGAATGTTCCTCAAGATTCCCAAATATTCCCAAATGTTCCCAGATGTTCCCAAAGGTTCCCTAAGGTTCCCAAAGGGTCCCAAAGGTTCACCAAGGTTCCTAAATATTCCCAAATGTTCCCAAACGTTCCCTAAGGTTCCCAAAGTTTCCCCAAGGCTGTGGGACAGCACCACCAGGAGGACATCCTCCTTCCCCTGGATCATTAAAAAAATTTCCATTTCTGAGAGCAGCACACGGAATTTGGGGAGAAACCTTCAGAGGCAGAAGAGCAAATCCTCTGCTTCTCAATTTTGGAATTTCCTCTTCCATCTCTGGGAATAAGGCTAGAGGAGAAGGAGCTGTGACAGCTCCTCAGCACTCAGTCACACAAAACCCGCTGGGAAAGATGTTCAGGAAGTTGAAGGGACTGCCAGCACCTTTTTTAAAATCAGGGATTGGGATTTGCACAGCGGAAAGGAGGTTTGAAGGGCCTGAATTCCATTGGGTGCCAGTGGGATTTGGGTTCCTCACTTCCTGGGGTTGCTGCAGAAATCCCTGTCTTGTTCTGGAGTTGTGTTTCAGCCAGGAAAAGAACAGTTTGGGGTTAAACTGCTGAAATTGAGTTAATTTCTGAAGGAGGGAGGAGCTGAGAATCACTGAGTTATTCCCTGTAGAAGCTGAAAAGGAAGATTTGCATCCTCAGATTTTTTTTCTGAATAAAATGGAGTTACTTTGTGACTTTCTGAGCAAAAATAACTCTTCTGGACCAAATCCTCCTCCCACAGCAGCTCCTGTGGAGCCTCCAGAGATTCCAGTGCTGTTGCTCTGGATTTATCTGGATTTATCTGGATTTATCTGGATTTAATTGCCCCAATCCCTGAAGATGAGCTGAGGAATTTAAAATTCCTTGGAAAAACATGGAAAAACCTGCTCCAGGTCCTTGTGAGGAGCCCAAACTGCTGCTCATGTTTTGAGTAAAAATTGACATTTCCCGGAATTCCTTCTTCCAAGACAAGGCCCAGGGAAGCATCTCAGCACAGATCCCCTTTCCAGGAAAAATCTGCACTAGCAGGAATTAAAAAATAAAATTACAGCTCATTTCTGACTCATTTTAAGCCAAAAAATAAGAGAAATCATGCGTTTTCCTCTCCCTTTTGGTGCTGAGTAATTCACTTTTCCATCAGTATAAACCTGGAGCCATTTTTTTATGCACTCTTTAATCCATAGATTTTTTTTTTCCAGTGAAAGGCTCTGATCTGCTGAATATCTAAATCAATGCCAGCCGGTTGGAGGTCCAAGAGCTGGAGGGTTGAGTTTCCTGTCAGGTGGATTCACACGGACATGGATCACAGCATTCCCCCAGGGAAACTCCTGGAGAAAGGAGAATTAATTATTGGATTTTTCTGGCTGTGGTTTGGCTTGGCATCTCCATCACTACAAAATTAAGAAAAAAGAATTTTATTATTATTATTTTTTTGTATGTTCTCTGCATGGTTAGGTTTGTTCCCTCTAAAAGGGACAACCAGGATTGTCACATTCCATTGGGAATCTTCCATCCTTCCCTTCCCATCCACCCTGATCTCAATTCCCACATATTTTCCTCGTTTTTTGGGAGAAATGCTGAATTAACCGGAAAGCTTTGAAGGTCTCTCAGGTGGGCAAAGGGTTAAACCTTGGTCCCCACTGTGTCCCATCGAAATAAATTTAAATAAAAACCCCAAAATCCTGAATTAAAACAGATCCAGATTAAAAATTTGGGTTTGGATGGCTCAAAATCCCCATTTCCAGCCAAACTCAGGGTCTTTTCCACAGCCTAAATGTGCCAGTTTTACACATTTATACCAATTTTACCATGGAATGTTCCAGAACCATGAATGGATGAATTCATGGATGAGCCTGGGAACGGAGAGAGTTCAGGACTGGTCACTGCCATGCTGAGAACTTCCCCTGAGAAACTGGGAGAGTTTTAAATAATACAGAAAGATGGATAGAAAAATATAAATATATGGAAAAAAAGTATGCATATATGAATGTAGAGCTATAAATAAATATATAAAATAGAAATAATACATAAACATATAATATGTATAAAATATATGCTATATATAAAAAAATAAATAATATATCTAAAATATAAATAAACTATAACTATAAATATAAATATAAACATAAATATATATTAAAAAATACAGCTGGCTTCACCAAAGCCTCTCTAGCACGGGAATAAAACCTTCTGCCATTGCCAAATATTTTTAGAGGAATATGATAGTATGGAGAATATTTATCATATTATATATTATAAACATATATTATAATATTGATAATATCTAATTACTCATAATCAATATAAATTATATCACCCTCATTAACAACAATACAATAAATTATTAATATTAATAACAGATTCAGATGGATGCAGATAATGGACAGATAATGAATTACAGATTATTTTCCTTTGGTTCTGCCCAGTGATTCGACACAATCTGCTGTATTTCACAGCCAGGAATCCTTGTATTCCTGATCCTACAGCCCTAAATCCCTGTATTTCTGACCTTCCAGTCCCAAATCCCTGTATTCCTGATCCTACAGCCCTAAATCCCTGTATTTCTGACCCTAAACCCACAAATCCCTGTATTTCTGATCCTCCAGTCCCAAATCCCTGTATTTCTGACCCTACAGCCATGAATCCCTGTATTTCAGACCCTACAGCCCCAAATCCCTGGATTTCTGACCCCAAACCCATAAATCCCTGTATCTCTGACCCTACAGCCCCAAATCCCTGGATTTCTGACCCTACAGCCCCAAATCCCTGTATTTCAGACCCTACAACCATGAGTCCCTGTATTTCTGACCCTACAGCCCCAAATCCCTGTATTTCAGACCCTACAACCTTGAATCCCTGAATTTCTGACCCTACAGCCATGAATCTCTGTATTTCTGACCCCACAGCCCCAAATTCCTGGATTTCTGACCCTACAGCCAGGAATCCTTGTTTTTCTGATCCTCCAGTCCCAAATCCCTGGATTTCTGACCTTACAACCACAAATCTCCGTATTTCTGACCCTACAGCCCTAAATCCTTGTATCTCTGACCCTACAACCTTGAATCCCTGTATTTCTGACCCTAAAACCACAAATCTCCATATTTCTGACCCCACAGCCATGAATCTCTGTATTCCAACCTCACCTCTCTGCCCTGGGGTCAGATGACGCATCCAAATCCCCCTTTATCCTCAAACATCCCCAAAAAATCCTGTTTCCCAATTTTTTCCCTCCCCATTCCGGATCGGCAGCCTGGTGGGGCACAGGGAGGCAACACCTGGCGCTGGGAAATCCACAGCCTCCTGCGCCGAGAGGGAAAATTTATTCTGTTGATTATTTTTTGTGACTTTCAGTCCCCCCCAGCTGGCTGAGGAGTAATTTCCAGCACTGCCCGAGGCGTCCTCTGACTGGAGGAACAATCAAACTCCCCGGTGCCAAGGGAACGGCGCCAGATGAGCACATCTGGCTGCTCGTTCCCTGCTATTAATGTGGTTTTCGGGAGCTCGTTGACTCCTTGTTCCCAGAAGTTCCCAAAGGTCCTTGGATGAAACGGGCGGCAGGGAGGAACATTTGGAGGCTGCTGGTGGAACATTTGGAGAGGGGGAAGAACGACTCCGACAGCCAGGAGATCATTCCGGGATGGCTGGAGCTGAGGTGGGGTCATGGAATCACGAAATCATGGAATGGTTTGGGTTGGAAAAGACCTTAAATCCATCCATTCCCATCCCTGCCATGGTGGGACATCTTCTGCTGTCCCAGGGTGATCCCAAACCTGCCCAACCTGACCTGGGACACTTCCAGGGGTCTGCTGAGTCCGTGTCTTTCCCACCCTGGGAGCTCCAGATGAATCCCCCCAGTGCTGAGGGAAAGGGAATCATCCCTCCCACCCCAAAATCCCTCCCAAACCCAGCTCCAGGTGCAACATCTGCTGCTGGTTCCCCAAAAATCCACCCAGGGGCAGTTTCCATCATTAAAAGTCATGCAGGAGATGAATTTTTGGTCCATCAGGACCTGGATTTCAATTTGCCACCCCATGTGGCTGAGACCCTGAGCCATCCCGATGGATTGGGTGTCCCAGAAAATTCCAGAAGGATTGTTCCTTCTGGGCACTGATTACAGTGTTCCCCCAAGGAAACTTGTGGATATAGTTTAATTAATTGTTGGATTTTTCTGGATTGTTGTCTGTCGGGGCTGTTTGGGCAGACAATGGACATGGATTTCAGCTTTCTCCCAAGGAAACCTGTGGATAAAGCAGAATTAATTATTGGAATTTTCTGGATTGGATCTCCCAGACAATTCCAGAAAGATTGCTGTCTGCTTGGGCTGCTGGGGCAGACAATGGATATTTCCCTAAGGAAACTCATGGATAAAGTAGAATTATTAGTTGGATTTTTCTGGACTGGATCTCCCAGACAATTCCAGAAGGATTGTTGTCTGCTGGGGCTGTTTGGGCAGACAATGGACACTGATCACAGCGTTCCCCCAAGGAAACTCATGGATAAAGTAGAATTATTAGTCGGATTTTTCTGGACTGGGTCTCAGACAATCCCAGAAGGATTGCTGCCTGCCTGGGCCGTTTTTCCTGTACATTTCCACCAATCCATTAGTCACCAGCGCCATTCCCACGCCTCTGGAGATATCCATATCTGATTCCCGGAGCTCGATCGATTCCCAGCTCTGCTCCGAAGGGCACTGACTCATCCTGCGGAGCTCCAGCCGAGGAGCTGCTGATGAAAACAACATTTCACATTTAGATCCAGAGGATGGGGATGAGAAATGCTCCTCCAGCGCAGACATCCCGGGATCGTGAGCTGGATTCACAACGGGAAGGCTTTTCCTGCTGTCCTGATGCTGAACACACTGCCATCCCCATGGGGTCATTTTTTAGGGGATGGATTTGCTAAAAAAAAGGGGAATGGGTTCTCATGGCTGGAGGGGAGAAAGTTTTACAGTTTCTAGAAGGATCAAACCTGCAGGTCCTTCACAGTGACAGAGCACAGGGTTGGGTGGGATATTGGGAAGGAATTCCTGGCTGGGAGGGTGGGGAGGGGTGGGATGGAATTCCCAGAGAAGCTGGGAATTAATCCCAGCTGGGAATTTAATCCCATCCCTAGCTCCATCCCTGTGAGGGTGGGGAGGCCCTGGATCCCTGGAATTGTCCCTTCCAACCCAAACCACCCCGTGGTTCCGTGGTGTGCAGCTAGCAGCTATTCCACTGGAGGCACAACCTGTGGGAAAACTCCAGTGGGGAATTCTTTTTCCTGTATGAATGTTGGACAGGACAGAAGGGGTTTCTGGAGAGGGAAAGTTTCCTGAGGAGGAAATTTTTGGGGAGGGAAACTTTCCCCCTCCCACAGAAGGACACCACAACCCCGTTTTGTTCCTCTCTGAGTATTCCAGCTGGGATCTGAACTAGCCTGAGGAAATGAATCCCAAACCCTTGGAATGGTTTGGTTGGAAGGACCTTAAATCCCATCCAGAGCCACCCCAGGGACATCTCCCACCATCCCAGGGTGCTCCAGCCTGGCCTTGGACACTCCAGGGATCCAGGGGCAGCCACAGCTCCTCTGGGAATTCCATCCCATCCCTCCCCACCCTCAGACCTCACACCAGCCTGAGCTTTCCGAAACAACTCCAGACTCTCAAACTTCCAGAACCCATTTCTATTAATGCTAAAAGGATGAAAAACTGGCTGGAGGGAGAAAACTGCACATCCCAAGTGGAGAGCCATCCCTCTGTATGGATCAATAACGCCTGAGGAGCTCCTCTCCTGGAGCTCCCATGGATTTCCATTGGAATCTGATTCCAAGGGAGCCAGTGCCTCCTACTGAGGTGATTTCTCAGTTTTCTGGTATTTTTCTTACTAATTATGAAAACATATTTAATTTTTTTTTAAAAGCAAGAGCTGTCATATTAATGAGCATCTCAGTTTTGATGCCTGTTTGTCTTCCTACAGAGAAAAACCTCCGAGGACTTGAAATAAAACTAGGAAAATCACCCCCAAAGTCAAAATACACAAGGATGAACCGTAAAATCAGGTTTCATTTGATAAGCACATTTTTTTGTTTCCTCTTTCTGTGACCTCAGGAGCTCTTCTGCCCAACTCCACCTTGTCAGGATGCATTTGGTGTGAATCCAGAGCGATGGGGTGAGTGGGGTTGGTGGCTCTGGTAGAATTCCTTCTCCCTGACTGCAAACAGCTGCCAAGAATTTGACTCATATGTCTTAAAAAGACAGAGGTAAAGTGGTGTCATGCAGAGAATCTCTGGCTGCCACATCCCTGGAAGCATCCAAGGCCAGGAAAGGAACCTTGGGAGCCTGGAGGAGCTCAATCCTTCCAAAATTCCTTCTCCTTCTCTTGTGTTCCTTCATGGAAAACTCAGAGCTCTGGGAGTGTTTTGATTCTTCTTCATCCCAGGGAAGTCGTGCTACCAAAATTCCAATTCCACTAAAATTATTGTAATAAAAGAAACAGTGGAACACTGATTAATTTAATTTATTATGGATTTATTATGGATTTACTATGGAATTAATTTATTATTTATTATGGATTTAGTGGGCTTTATTCTGATTCAGGTCGGTAAGTGAAGGTTTTTGGGTAAAATCAGAATTTGGGACCATTATGCGAAATTTTCCGAATGGCTCCACCTTTTTTAATCCCATCCCTAACTCCATCCCGATCCAATCCAGCAATTAAACGCAGCAGGAAGAGAATGAACTGTGGGCTTGGACACAATTTTTAATGAGGATGTTTTCCAGGACTGGGGCCAAATGAGCCCAAATCCATCACTGCCCAGAGGTGAGAGTGGAGCTGCGACAGGAGAAAAGGAGAATCAGAAAGTTTCCCATTTGGACTCAACCCGAAGCATTAATTAGGACATTAATTTAATTTCCCTTCCTGTGTCAGCTTTTAATTAAGCCTTCATTTACCCTCTGATGTTGGCTTTGGGATTGCTGGAATTGCCATGGAGTTTGTGCAGCTCTGAGCCCGAGGGGGACTGGGCAGAGGGGACAAGGGGACACAGCTGTCACCTGGGCTGGTGGCCTTGGCAGGGGGAGGACAGCATTCCTGAGGCTGCTCCAAATCCCAAAACAAAAGCTCAGACCTTCCACTAACCCGGATCTCTGCAGATGCCCAAATTTCCCCCCATTTCGGCCAAAATTAACAAAGGAAAATTCCTCACGGTTCCTTCGTTAAATCCTCTCACTAAACCCAGCTCGTTAAATGCTAATATCTGGTGGCTTTTAATTCCTTACTCCTCGATTTCGACTTTTTAAGGCCTTCTTTTCATTCCAGGATATTGGATTTGATGGAACAACAATGGCTTTAGCAGAGCAAAAAATCTTTTCCCTAGATAATCTTTCCTGCTTCAGCACCACCGTCCTTCTCCCTTCCCATTGTTTGATCTCTCTCATTGTTTGAAATGTTCCTCATTTCCATCATGCAAAGAACACCCAGAGCCTCCCGGAATTCAGAATTACCTCAGCTGGGAAGTTTTATGGGAATTAATGATGTGGATGTGGATAAAGCACAAGACTGAGTTGGACAATCTGGATTGCAATCCCGTTTCTACCCCAGTCTCCCCAGATGATTCTGGAAAATCCATTTCAAGGGTTTCTTAGAGATTGGAATAACAATTTCCAACCAATTGGATTGGAATCCAATTCCTACCCCAGTCTCCCCAGATGATGCCGGAAAATCCATTTCAGAAAGATTTATGGGAATTAAGGAAGTGGATGGGAATAAAGCACAAGACTGAGTTGGATAATCCGGATTGCAATCCAGTTCCTTCCCCAGTCTCCCCGGATGATGCTCGAAAGGCCATTTCAGAAAGATTTATGGGAATTACGTTTTATGCAAATTAAGGAAATGGATGTGGAGAAAGTACAAGACTGAGTTGGATAATCCAAATTGCAATCCAATTCCCACCCCAGTCTCCCCAGATGACGCTGGAAAATCCATTCCAGGGGTTTCCGAGAGATTGGAATAACAATTTCCAACCAATTGGATTGGAATCCAATTCCTACCCCAGTCTTCCCAGATGATGCTCGAAAATCCATTTCAGAAAGATTTATGGGAATTAAGTTTTATGGGAATTAAGGAAGTGGATGTGGAGAAAGCACAAGACTGAGTTGGATAATCCGGATTGCAATCCAGTTCCTACCCCAGTCTCCCCAAATTGTACTGGAAAATCCATTCCAGGGGTTTCTGAGAGATTGGAATAACAATTCCCAACCCCTTAAAAGGATCCATTCCTAATCTCTGAGGAAGGCTGGAAATCCTTCTCCACCCTACACAAAAATTTTGGTTCAAGCAAGAAACAGAACAAACTGTTGGATCCATGGAAAATGGGGAGAGTCCTTAATTTCCCAGAGAAAATCAAGGATCACTGGAATGCCCCAGACCAGGCTGGATGGGGATGGAATTTGTCCCTAAAATCCCTTCCAGCCCCAATCATTCCATGTTTCTATCATTCTGTGTTCCCACAGAAATCTCCACTCCAACACTTCCAGAAAAATCTCACCAGCAGAAAAGAAAATCATTGCTAAAACACCAAATCTTCCCATCCTGGAAGAAATCAGTGGATCACCACCGGGGGATTTTCCAATCATTCCATGTTTCTACAATTCTGCATTCCCACAGAAATCCCCACTCTGGCGTTTCCAGAAAGATCTCACCAGCAGAACAGAAAATCATTGCTAAAACACCAAATCTTCCAATCCTAGAAGAAATCAATGGATCACCAATGGGGGATTTTCCAGCCCAGTAAAACCAGTAGGAATCCACTGAGGAATTCAACAGAGACAGAATTCTCCTGGTCACATTCCTGCAGTTCCAGCAAAGAGGTTTTTGCATCTCTCCAACGTGGCTCAGCAAAATCCCTTCCCCTCTTTCCAGGAAATTTGGCCAAACACGAACTTTGGCAGGAGGGCTGTGGAGGATATTCAAGTGAATTATATTCTCTCGTGCAAAATTAAGAGAGGAATCAGCTAAAAATCATTTTAATCAAGGAAACAAATGGGAAGGGGACTGGAATGATCCCTTGCAGACTGCTTTTGACATTTGTGGATTTGTTTCGTGTTCCCTCTCGCTCGATAAACTGAAGGATGACTGAGTTCATTTCACAGGAGATGGATTGGATTTTCTCCTCGCAGCTCTGCCCTGTCCATGGAATTCAACTGGAAAAAAATAAATAGAAATCCCTGTGCTTTAAAAAAATCCTGAATTTTGCATTATTGGGTAGGGGGCAAAACAAAAAAACCCCAAAAAAACCCCAAAACCCAAATAAAACTAAAAAGAAATAAAAAATAAAATAAAAACTAAAACTAAAACAAACCAAATAAAACTAAAAATAACTGAAGTCAAAACAAAACCAAAAAACAAACAAAAAAAAACCCGAAATGAAACTAAAAATAAATAAAACTGAAACTAAAAATAAATAAAATGAGAGTGGCACAGGCACTGCCCGTGGTAGAGGTGATTTTCTGATGAGTTTGGGGAATATTTGGGGGAAATTTAAAGCAAATCTGCACCCAGACCCAGCCATGAAACCCAAATGGAAAAGTTTAATTCATATACAAGCTGTCACCCAACCCAAAATATCGAATTTTTTGTGGAGTGGGAACAAAATCAAGGAGGAAAGCAAAGTTGACAAGATGGAAATCAGGGTGGGAAAAAGTGGGGTGAAAATAACACAAGAAAAGCCATTGAGGCTCAGATCTGGATGAGGATTTTTCCCTCCCAGTCTAATCCAGAAAGTTCCTCACCGCTGGGCTCGGTGCCTTTGGGGCAAAGAGGCTTCTAAATATTGTGGGAAAATGGGTTTTTTCATATTTTTCTGCATCCTCAAGCATCAAAGAAATCGATGTCAGGGCAGGGTTTATGTCAGGGCAGCCCCACCACAGCCTCTGCTGCAACTGGCGAGAAAAAGGAAGAACAAAGCAGGGAAAAGAAATAAAACTAAAATTGAAACTAAAACTAAAAAAAACCCAAATAAAGCTAAAAAGAAATAAAACTAAAATAAAAACTAAAACGAAAATGAATCCAAAACTAAAGCTAAAAAAACCCAACACCCCGAATAAAACGAAAAATAAATAAAACTAAAATCAAAACCAAAACTAAAACTAAAACTGGAAGTAAAAATAAAAAATCCAAATAAAATGAAAAATAAATAAAACTAATATCAAAACTAAACCTAAAACTAAAACTAAAAAGCCAAATAAAACTAAAAAAAAACCCTGAAGCTAAAAATAAATAAAACTAAACCCAAAACCTGTTTATTCCTGGCAGAGATGGAAAACAGGGAGAGGAAGAGGCTCTCCTGCCACCCAGGAGGTCCTTCCATGGATCAGGCATTAATTCCCTTGAGGATTTTGGGAGATGGAAGATAAACATGAGCCTTTTATCCATTAAATCTCTGTTTTTTACACTTTTGTGCTCTTTTTGTAGTTTTAAGTGTTGAGGTGAACAGGGAAACACATTTTATTTATTTGTGGGCACGAGAGGGAGGATAAAGCCAAAGTAAATCCAGACCCAAAATCTTGGCTCTACAATTCCATCCGTGCACAAGGCTGACTCCAAAACCAGAGCAGAAAACATCAGGGAGAAAATTTCAACCAGGTAAACAGAAAAATATCAATACAAATATTCCCGTGAAGGTTTTTTCCCGCCAGGATTTCTTCATTCCCCCGCTGGCAGCAGGTGACGATGGCACAACAAGGAAATCGCCAGCAGGAATTTGCAAATTGGCTTCGCCATTTAGCACGGGAAGGTTGTTCAAGATTTAGCAGATCCGTTGCCAAAAAACTACTTTGGGAAATTATATTTTTTTTTCTTTCCCTCTGACACCTCAGCCCAGGCTCATTGGAATGCTGGGAACGCTCAGTGCAGACGCTGAGGACACTGAATTATTGAATGCTTCACACCTCGCTGAGCCCAGACCCTGCACAGCCAAGGGGAGTTGGGTGCAGCTCCTTCATCCAAAAATTTCATCCATAGCTCCATTCTGAGGGGGATGAGACAGGCCCTGGGAAATACTGGGAGAAAAATTGGAAAAACTGAGGAGAAATTCCTTTTGCCAGCCCCTCCCTGCCCCTCACACACCCAATTCCAGCTTTTCCAGCCCCAATAACGCTCCAGTCTGTGACCTCCAGGCTCTCAATTCCCTCCCTTTTCTCCTTGAAGATTTTCAAAGAATCCCAGAATGGTTTGGGTTGGAAATGACCTTCAAGTCCCACTCCCTGTCAAGGGTTTCTTCCACCATCCCAGCTTGCTCCAAGCCCAGTCCAACCTGGCCTTGGACACTTCCAGGGATCCCAGCTTCTCTGGGAATTCCATCCCAGCTCCTCACCACCCTCACAGAGAAGAAATTCTCCCCAATTTTTTATCTAAACCTGCTACCTTTCTGTTTAAAGCCACAACTTTGAGAGTGGCAAAATCCCAAAGCCTCCTGTAAATTGGATGAATCTCAAGGATTCTTGCTCCTTCTCTCTCTCCTCCTGCTCAGCCTCAGCTCCAAGCATCTTGTGGCCCAAAACTCCATGAAAAAATGAGGAATAAAGATCAAAAAGTCACCCTCGCCCCTCTTGGCCACTCTCAGAATCCCACAGAGCAGATTCTGAGAGGACTCTGCAGCACAGGAACCTGGCATGTTGAGAAAAGCCATTTTTACACTCCCGAAAAAGCATTTTTTTCCCTGGAAATAAATGCACAGCAGTGAGTTACAAAGGCTCACTTGAGCAATTAATCATTCCTGGAGCACCCCAGGCCATTGCAGCCACAGCTGGGATTATGCATTCCAGACACTCTGCGCTTTCCACTGGAATAATAAACATTTTCGGGAATATTCAACAGCCAAGGCGCTGAGTTAGGCAGAACCCGAAGTTTTGTCAGAATGACATTATCATAAAATCATTGGAAAAGTCCTCCGAGGTCATGGAATCCAAATGTTCCCCCAGACAAGGCTGATGCTGACCCCATGTCCCCAAATGCCACATCCACACCTTCCTTCTGACCCAATGTCCCCAAGTGCCACATCCACACCTTCCTTAAACACTTCCAGGGCTCTTAAATCACTCGGAAAATCTTGGCTCAAACATCTTAATGAAGGGAGATGCAAGACCAGTGGTCCAACACGTGCAGGAATTAATTTTAATTAATTTGATAAAGTTGAAAAGCACCCGCGGAACACCCGGCAGGACAAAAAGCACCTCTTTTTATATTTTTTAAAAGAACTCTAGCGCATCTTCCCTCTTCATCTGCCTCGTCTCACCGAGCAAAACCCGTGTAAAGGCAATTAAAGGCCATTTGTCACTGGGTAGAGCTAACACCGAAATGCTTCTGGTCTGCTCACGGCTCACTCGCTGCTCCTCTGAGTCACAAATCACAATAACCCTTCCGTGGAAATCGTGAGAGAGAAAGCCGAAATCCTGCCGAACTCAATGGGCTGTTAAATAGTTGACAATATTCTTTATAGGAACCACGAATAGTTAATTAATCCCCAAATACGAATGGTGAGCATGAATAATTACCACCATAGATCCCAATCAGGAGATCTGCAGCGAGCATTAATTGGCATTGCTTCGTGTACAAAACTCATGCCAGCTGCAAGGCTGGTCCTAAAGGGTTTGGCTTGGACTAAAAATGTGGGAATCTCAGAGGAGAACATCTCAGTGCTGTGCCCAACATGCCACTGACTTGAGGTGAAATTGTAATTTTTTCCCCCCTATCATTTTACCTGTTTGGGTTACTTTTGTCTGTTTCAACACATACAAAGGGTTTGTCTATTCCTTCATTTTCATCACTATAAGAACCCCTTCCCTTCCCTTCCCTTCCTTTCCCTTCCCTTCCCTTCCCTTCCCTTCCCCAAATTACTAATTTGTGGCTCAAAGAGCATTTGAATTATCCAAGAATCTGGGAATTTGTGCTTTCAGCCGATCCATTCCTTCCCATTCCCGTTCCCGTTCCCGTTCCCGTTCCCGTTCCCGTTCCCGTTCCCGTTCCCATTCCCATTCCCATTCCCATTCCACTCTGGCATTTCCAGGCTGGTGTTTTTCTCTTCCATGGGCAGAACTTTCCCCCAAGTTTTGAGCCGCTGAGCTGTGCCCTTCAGAAGTTCTCGCACGACACAAATCCAAACAAGCAGCCGCCGTGGTGGGGAGTGCAGGGAATTCCTCCATCCGTGAATATTTGCACATCCTTGGATGAGAGATATCAGTGCTACCGAGAGTTGTTATTAATCCAAGCCCACCGAGACTCTCCCGCCAGGCAAACGCCGCTCGCGATGTGTCTTGGCGCTGTCTTGGCGTCCCACCAAGTGTCACTCAGGCTTTATCAAATCCTGGCTCCTTGCTCAGCACGCAAAGCCTGGCAGAGCTGGGAGGGGTTTGGATGATCCAGGTGGGAGGCAAAGCTCAGACAGGAGGAGAGACCCTCCCATGTTGTCACAAAGATGTCACAGCTTGACACGGCGCACTGGGGTGGCAGCAGGATTGGCCCTTTGGGAGCTTCACTCCCAGTGTGCTCTCTGGAGCTTGAAGGTGACTTTTCCGATTCAAGCTGCTCAGCTGCCTGAAGATAAACTCAGTTTGAAGATTTCCTGGTTCAGGATCATGTGGCTCATCATTCCTTAGGAAACTCATTTTGCGTTCTTTTGAATCTAAACATCATCTCAAGGTCAACCATCCTTTACAACCCATCCATTCTTTCCAACCCAAATACCTTTTCCAATCCCTCCATCCTTTCCAATCTATCCATCCATCCATCCATCCATCCATCCATCCATCCTTTCAAACCCAAACACCCTTTCCAACTCAACCATCTTTTCCAACCCAACCACCCTTTCAAATCCAACCATCTTTTCCAACCAAATCAATTTCTTCAATCCAACCACCATCTCCAACCCAATCACCCTTTCCAGTCCGGCCACCCTTTGCAATCCAACCATCCTTTCCAACCCAAACAACATCTCCAACCCAACCACCCTTTCCAGCTCAATAATTCTTCTCAGCACCAACCCATCCATTCTTTCCAAACCAACCACCCTTCCCATCCCATCCCATCCCATCCCACCCCAACCCACAGCAAACCAGCACCACTGATCCCACAAATATTCCCAAAGCCTTGGAGCTGCCCACATCCAGCTCCTGACCCTTCTGTCCTCTCTAATCGGTGCCTCTGAGCAATTCTGATGGCTGAGATTTGAAACCTCACCTCAACTGACTGACAGAACCCCTTCAATAGAACTTCAGCATTCCATGACCTCTCGTGCATCTTTTGTCTTTCAAAACACAGCCAGGTGCTGCAGGAGGGAATATTTGAGGGCTTGGAAATGGTTTCTTCCCCTTTTGCTGCCGCGGTGTCCGTGGGGAGCCGAGCGCCAGGATGTGCTGCACAAATCCATTTGTTACAGTAAACAGCCCCAGGCAAGCGCCTGCACTCCTGGACCTTGGGGGGATTCCTTGGAGGATTTGCTCCTCCTTGCAAATTTAAAGATGTGAACTCAGGAGGGACCAGAAGCTTCTTCCTGGCCTGAGGCCAACCATGCAAAGTGTACAAACAGACACTGACAGTTTTATACACAACACCGAGAAAGAAACAATAAAAATAGCTAAAACAAATAATGCTTGAAGTAAACTGGACAGAGGGTCAGCCATCACTTCATGGAATGGAATCATGGAATGGTTTGGGTTGGAAGAAACCTTAAAGATCACCCAGCTCCACCCCTTGCCATGGGCAGGGACAACTTCCCCCAGGCCAGGTGTCTCCAAGCCCATCCAACCTCGAACACTTCCAGAGACAGGAATCCTAAAGGTCTCTACCAACCAAAATTACTCATTAAGTTTATGATTAATTAAATTTAGAGGCAGCTCTCACTCTGGGCGACTCCTCTGACCTCCTGCCAGTAGCAAGGCCAGGACCAACCTCGGTGTGTGTTTTATTTGAACTCTGCTCACCAAATTCCCCACCTTTCCGCTGAGGCTGGGACTGGCAGGGCACCGCAGCAGGAGTTTCCTTGTAGGAGCCTGACTTTAATTTCCCTTTCCAAAGCCCCCATCGCCTTCCCCATTAAGGTCATGTCAGATAAGCTCTATTTAAGGCTTTAGCAGCTGTGAAAGTAAAAATAAATAAGCTAAACCTCTCCGGCAATGCCGGGACAGGCTGAGCCTGACCCTATTATTTCCCTGACACGAATTCCATTAAAATCTGGAGTCTCACAGAGATAAGTTCCTATTGAAGACCAGGCATGTCAGTGAAATTCCAGCAGAGCCTCGAGTCAATGGCCAGTTCAGCCCCCCTCGTCCTTGAAATAATGACTCGGCCACAGCGGCTGCGAGTTTGGAGTGTCACACAGAGCAGCACAAAGTGGTTTTTCCAGAAGCTGTCCCTGGAGGAAGGCTGCGGGCAGAGGGAGGAAATGAGGCTGACATCATGCTCGACAGCAAGCACTGCTGGATTTACTCTGCTTCTACAGCATGGGAGGGGTTTCGACAAAATTCAGCTGCTTTTTGGGGCATGAAAAAATGCCAGATCTTCAAGAGGCACATAAAAATTATATTAAAAAAAAAAAGCCAACCCAATATCTGGTAATAATCCCATTTTTCCTGGTGTTTATAACAACAGCAGCAGGGAGCTCTCACGTCATGGTCCAACTTCTTTTCGATTTTCTTGACCTCAACGTCCACCAGCTGCACAGAGCAATAAAGTGCTGTCTCAGACACGGCCTAATTAGCCCTGAAAAATCAGATTCATCCAAAGGAACAGCGCAGGGAAGATCCAGTTCCCATCCCAGAACCCCCAGCATCAGTTTGGGATAATTAACGTGACGAGGCCGGGTCTGGTCTGGTCCCCCTGTGCAGCGAGCATCAGCCACCACCAATTTAACTCCGCCAGAGAGAATCTGTCAAGTTATTTCCGGGGTTAACAACTCAGACTGTTTAAAATATAAATTCCATGTCTGGCCTGAACTTGGCTGCTTTCAGGTTCCCACTCTTGGGCCTTGTGATGCTTTTGTCAGACACATTAAACAGCCTGGATGATCAGAACCATCCTCCCCACGTGGACAAACCACATCAAGTTACCTTTGGAAGGATTTTTTTTCCCTCAAATTAAGGTAACGAGGACTAAACCACACCAGGGCTGGGAGAACCTGAGCAGAGAAGGCTTTCAAAGGCACAAAGGAGCAGTTAAATGCTCGTTTCCCCACTGAAAATCACGGGCCCCTGGGTGTTCTGCTCCATTTGTGGAACTTTGAAAGTCTCCTCCCCTGTCTTGGACAGATTAATGGGAAATAATAAAAATATCATTTAAACGTGGAGTCTCAGGGAGCTGATTCAGCTCCCAGCCCTGGCTGCCACAGTTGTCAGTAAATTAGGGAGAAAAGAAACACAAAACGATCCTTTCCCAGGTCCTCCAATTACTCCAGGGTGGTTCAACGAGCAATTTTCCACCTGGATGAAGGGAAAAGCTCTCAAAATTTTGATACACAGAGCTGCCTGAGCTGCTCAGGTGCAGTTTAACTCCTTCTGGATCTGCCTCGCTCCTCAGTCCCACTGGGATGGTCACGGATTGCAGAGCATTCCAGTGGTTCCCTCATCCTCAGCAAAGCAGCTTTGGTGTTTTCATGTTGTAAATGTGAAACCTTGAACTCTGAGAGGTTTCAGACCTCATGGGCAGGGATGGGTGGGATATTGGGTGGGAATTCCTGGCTGGGAGGGTGGGGAGGGGCTGGGATGGAATTCCCAGAGGAGCTGTGGCTGTTCCTGGATCCCTGGAATGTCCAAGGCCAGGCTGGAGCAGCCTGGGATGGTGGGACGGGTGGCACTGGGTGGGATTTAAGGTCTATTTCCAACCCAAACCATTCAATTATTCCCTTTTTTATTTACATCCATGATCACACCCCTTTCCAGCCCATTTTTACATTTTTACACCTTTTACATCTCTGGCTCTTGCTAGTTCACCTCCAAAAATTTCAGGGACAAGGGAATGGGAACTTCTCAAAACCAGCTTTGCTGTGTTCCAAGGAAAAAGAGAGAACCTTAACAGCCAACAATTTCATTGGGAAAAGGAATCCTCACTCCATTGAGAAAGGGAATTCTTTCTTAATTGAGAGAAGAAATCTTTTTTAGCTCTTTTTCTGCATGGGAGGTCCGAGGTCCAGACCCAGGAGAACAAAACCCCTCCCACTCCCCAGGACAACTGTGCTTAATGAGGCAGCTGAGGTCTAACGCCCCCAGCACTCATTGGTTTGATGGTCACAGTTGTCCATTTCTGATGGAAAATTTGTGCTGATTTCATGGTGGCTGCTTGGAGAAAAGTCACCTCACGCCACGGTGGTTTTGTGGCTGGGGGGCAAGTGGAGAACAATGATTTAATTAGGTTTCTGTAATAACATCTTGATTTCCAAATGGCTGCCCAGATGTGTTAGCAGGGAAGGATTTCAATTACTGTGTTTCCATTAATTCTGTGACTTTAAGGCTGGAGAAAGGCTGAGATCAAAAACTAAACCAGGAGCTCTTTGTCCACAGACTGTATAGCATGCACTGAATGTATTAAATTAATACGTGTGTTAATTAATTAAAATAATTAATTAAATCAACAGAGCACCTCATTCTTAATTTCCCTGCTGCCTCATCCACGTGAAAAATCCAAACCCATACCAGAATGAGGGAATCAGGTTGGAAAAAACCCTTAACATCATCAAGCCCAGCCATTAACCTGTAACTAATTAGTGCAAACATTTGTGTTGGTGATGACGCTGCCAAACCGAGGCCACCAATCACAGACACAACCCTGAGGAGAGGAGTTTCCTGGTGCTGGATCTGTTCCCACCATTCCGGCTGCAGACGAAGGGAAAGGTCAGCCAAGATTCTTGATTTTAACTCCCCACTCCATTCTCCAAAATCACAAAATAGACACTGTCGGCCAACACAAATCCATGCAATAATTGGGATATTTGGCCTGGGAATTTCGGGAGATGGAATGAGCATGATTTACTGAGTTTTGGTGATCTGTCTTGTCCTTAGGGCTTGGTAAGGCTGTTCATGGATGTGTTGGGATCAGCCTGTTCATGGATCTGTTGGGGTCAGGCTGTCCATGGATATATTGGGGTCAGCCTGTTATGGATCTGTTGGGGTCAGGTGGTCATAGATGTGTTGGGGTCAGCCTGTCTGTGGATGTATTTGGGTCAGGCTGTCCGTGGATATATTGGGGTCAGCCTGTCCATGGCTGTGTTGGGGTCAGGCTGTCCTGTCCATGGCTGTGTTGGGGTCAGCCTGTTCATGGATATATTGGGGTCAGGCTGTCCATGGGTGTGTTAGGATCAGCCTGTTCATAGATATATTGGAGTCAGGCTGTCCATGGGTGTGTTAGGATCAGCCTGTTCATAGATATGTTGCTGTTACCAGAACTACCAGACCAAATAAAACCTCAATAGACCCCAAAAAAACCCCAACCAGCAGCTTCTGCCTCCTAATTCCTCATTAGAGTGTCAAAGCCTTAGCTCAGCTCAGCTCGTCCTGCTGTACCCTCACTCCATCTGCTCCTGTCTCTAATTTCAACGTCAAGCGAAATAAACAGAATTCCTGAAAATGTGAAAAAAAAAAATCTGATATTTCCAAGTTCCTTTGTCTCCTTGAAGACTTTGCACCCTCCTGTTTGGCACAGGCAGCTTTCCAAGCTGGTTTTATTAGGGAATACTACAAACCGGAGAACTCGGCGCCCTCCTGGAGAGCTCTCGTAAAGCTCCATGGTTGGATGGAAGCTGGAACAGATGGGAGAGCTCCTCCAGGCTCTGCATTAACCCTGCTGTTCCCTGACTGGGGGCCAACAACACTTTCACAAAGTACAGAGCTAAAAATACACCTCCGAACCGGAGACGATCCAAAGCTTTCAATAAACGCCGACACGACGGGTGACCACGGGTGACATCCTCCTGCTAGGATGACAAACAGCTCCTTCCGTGGAAAGGCAGGAGTTTCAGCTTCTCCGTGGCTGGAGGAGGGGAGGTGTTCAAGGGGAAGCTGTTTTGAGGGGATTTGGTGGTTGTTGGTCCGTTGCAGCTGGAATCCTTCAACCATCACCTCATTACACGGGGAGCAGAGCCCAGAGAGCACAGCGAGGGCCGTGATTGGGGTGGAGAAGTGGAGCAGAATTCCCGGGGGGAGATTTGCCATGCTCCACTTGGTGCTGCTCGATAAAAAAAAAATCTCCATTTTTGCTGCCGAGTGCACACATTCCCATCAGATTCCAAAGGAGATGGGAGTGTCCAGAATCCTTTAATCTCAGACTATTTGGGGTTTTCAATGCCCACCTTCCCTCCCTGCCACACAGGGGTTGAAGGACACAAATCCACAGCTGGTCTGGGAGCTCTTGAGTACAGCTGGGTGTGGATTTCAGAGGTGTCCAAGGGATTCAGGCAACCCTGAAGGGTCTGATGTGGAAAATATTCTGTCTTTAAGATGAGGATTCTCCTTTTTGTAGGATCAGGGGATGGTTTGGTTTGGAAGGGAAATTAAATCCCATCCAGTGCCCCCCCCAGCCATGGACAGGGACACCTCCCACTATCCCAGCTTGCTCCAAAAAGAAAATCTCCATTTTTGCTGCCGAGAATCTAATTCCCATTCAATTCCAAAGGAGCTGGGGGTGTCCAGAGTTTTTTAATCTCAGACTATTTGGGGTTTTCAATGCCTACCTTCCCTCCCTTCCACACAGGGGTTGAAGGACACAAATCCACAGCTGGTCTGGGAGCTCTCGGGTACAGCAGGGTGAGGATTTCAGGTGTCCAAGGGATTCAGGCAACCCTGAAGGGTCTGATGTGGAAAATGTTGTTTTTACAGTGAGGATTCTCCTTTTTGTAGGATCAGGGGATGGTTTGGTTTGGAAGGGAAATTAAAGAATATCCAGTGCCATGGCAGGGACATCTCCCACCATCCCAGGCTGCTCCAGCCTGGCCTTGGACACTTCCAGGGATCCAGGGGCAGCCACAGCTTCTCTGGGAATTCCATCCCAGCCCCTCCTCACCCTCCCAGCCAGGAATTCCTACCCAAAATCCAATCTAAACACTCTTTCACTTTAAAAAAACCCATCTCTCTCATTTCCATTCCCATAATATTATTCCAAACCCTCAGATAAACCCTCAAATTTCAAATCTGATGTTTCCAATTTATTTTGTCTCCTCGAAGACTTTGCCCCCTCCTGTTTGGCACAGGCAGCTTTCCAATTTTTCCAACCAAAATTTCAAACCCTCAGCAAACAGACACCCCAGGGGCACCATGGAAGAGATGGACCCCTAAAAGCCACCCTTAAAGGAACAGCCTAATCCTGGGGGAGCACGACTCAAACAGCTAAAAAATTCACCAAAACCCCTATTTTTTTTCCCCGAGTAAATATCCAAAGCCTCATCCAGAGAAGCAGCTCACGTGGGATGATCATTCCCTCAAACAAACCCACCAAGCCCCGTTGTTCATCCTTTCTGCTGACAGGCACGAAGGTTAATTGGTCACAATTGCATTTCCAACGTCCCAGCTGAGAGAAGTGCCAGGAGCCGGAGGTAAATCACACAACTACCCACTTGCTGCCTCCGAGTTTAAATAAATAGAAATCCCAGGCTAATTAATATTTAGGAAATGCAAAAGTTGTCATCCTAAATCAGCCTGAAACACAATAATCACATTAAGTGCTTACTTCAGCAAAATACCCCTGAAATGCAAAGTGTTGGTGAGTTATGGGAGTATTTATCCCCTTAATTGACTCCTGGCTCTGGCAGAACTCCATTACCCAGGAGTTAGGAGGAAATTTAATTCCGATCCTCGTGTTTGCACTCAAGGACTCCTGTTTGACTTGGGTTTATTTTCAGTGGCAGGACCGAAGGGCTGCATTTTTCCACTTGCAATCCTGCTCAGTTGAGCAACAAATGTGACATTTTCGTTTTTTCCTGCGCCGACCGTCCCCGTTCATATCTGGGAAGATTTTTCATCCTGTTCCCCTTCTGTTTCCCTTCCAGATGTCCTTTAAAGCAAGAAGGAACTCGGTGTTTTAGCAGGCAGAGTCTGGTAGGAATTATTTAGACAAAGAGGGGATTTCAGACACTTTTCTCTTGGGCTCAGTGAGCAGCTTGGGGCCTCAATTTCCATGGAATTATGGAGAATCCTGACTTGGAAAGGACTTGCAGGGATCTTTGAATCTGTGTCTCTGCTTGGTAAATGAAAACCCCAAGAAATAGCTCAATAAACCCCAAAAAGCAACCCAAGAAATCCCAAGAATCATCCAGGGGGTGTTTAGGAAAAATTTTGACACTGAAAGGGTGGTCAAGCATTGGAACCAACGTTCCCAAGGCAGTGCTGGATTCCTCATTCCTGGAAACATTCTAAAAATGAGGATGTGACACCTGGGGTCATGGGCTAGCCCTGACTGGAAATGGAAAATCCTCATTTCCAGGGATATTGGGCAAAACAACAGCAGAGAGCCCAGACTGGAAACAGAAAATCCTCAGTGCCAGGGATATTGGGCAAACAACACCAGAGAGCCCTGACTGGAAATGGAAAAAAACTCAATTACAGGGATATTGGGCAAAACAAGGCCAGAGAGCCCAGACTGGAAACAGAAAATCCTCATTTCCAGGGATATTGGGCAAAACAACAGAAGGGGCTCCTTGTCTGGCTGCAGAGCTCGAGCCAAGCCTGGTGCCACAGAGCATCTCCCTTCCCTGCCTCCAACAGGAAAATCAAACACAGGGAGATGCTTTATTCTGCTTCATTCTGCTTTTGTCTGCTTTATTCTGCTTTATTCTGCTTTATTCTGCTCAATGAGGCAGCTGAGATAAGGTTCACTCAAAAAGCCGATGCTCCTGCTCCACCTGAGGGCAGGAATTGAGTTTCCAATCCCTTTCAGAGGCACTCCACCAGGACAGGCGTTGGAGTGAAGGATTTCATGGATACTCCAGCCCCTGGCAGAATTCCTTCCCAAAATCCCATTTCAATCTCCCCTTTCCCAGTGTGTCCCCATTCCCTGTGTCCTGTCCCTCCAGCCCTTGTCCCCAGTCCCTCTGCAGCTCTCCTAGAGCTTCTTTAGGCACAGGAAGGCTCTCTGAGGTCTCCCCAGAACCTCCTGAACACCCCCAGAAACAACTCCTTGCTAAATTATTAATTTATCTTTGATTTCCCTATTATTTCAGCAGCAGCAGAGACCATCCCAGAGCTGCAAACAGGGCCTGGGGAAGCTCATTAAAGGCAGTCATTATTACGGAGATGTCAGTTTTAATTTTGCAGAGAATCCCTCTCAGCGCTCTCGGGGTGATCAATACCCACCTCGTATCTGCCCACAACAGGGACACACCTGGTGGCACTGGAGTCCCACCACACACTTCCTGCACTCCTCCACTCCCTGATTTCCACTCCGGAGTCATTAGGAGAGGTCCTGACCTGTTCCAGCCAGGGAGAGTCGCCCCAGGCTGGGATTAATGAGCCTGACTGGTATTGGTTCAACACGGCCAGAGCAGGGACTGCAAGAGCTGCAGCCTAGTGATGCCTGGACGAAGTTAAGAGAATAAAAAGGTAAATTAAAAGTTAAGTTTAAATAAATTTAAATTGAAATAAAAAGATAAAAAAGGTTAAATTTATTGGAGGGCTTTCAAGGCGCACTCAGGGCACTCACAGCTCACCCAGGGCTACACCCAACATGGACAGCAGGGCACCAGTTTGTCATACTTTATAAGTTTTTAAGAAGTTTTTAATACTTTATAAGTTCTGTCCATTTGCATATCAGGTTTAATCCTCCAATTACAGCTTCAGCTAATGAAGTCAATCACTCCAAGTTTGCTCCCCCAGTTCATTCACTGCTGTTTCCATGTCTTGGGGCTCTGAGACAGTGAGGTGTCCTTGAGTTTTGGGCTTGGAGAGGAATTGTTTAGAGCACCAACCTGTGGGAATGAGCTTAATGTATCAACAGAATGGGATAGCCCAAAAGGTACCCAAAAAGATAGAGACCATCAATGGAACATGAATGGAACATCCGTGGAACATCAACCAAACATCAACAGAACATCAATGGAATATCAATGGAATTTGAATGGAACGTGAATGGAACAACAAAGGAACATGAATGGAACATCAAAGGAATATTAATGGAACATCAGTGGAACATCAACAGCCATCCATGAACATCTACCCCAGACCTGCCTCTGGCAGAGTTGGAGACATCTAGTCCAGAAAAGACTGATCAGAAAAACAAAGAGTGAAGATCTAATTAACATCAGAAGCGAAAGAATTCGGATCCAATAGGAAACCAAATACTAAAGGCTGAGCACCTTCAGTCCAATGGACATTAAAACAATGAAGTTCTATGGATCTTCACTGTATAAAGTTTGGGGAAAATCCTGTAAAATCCACGTGTCATGGAATGATTCTCTCTGCACACCCAGGCCAGGTGTGGATGAGATGATTTCTGTGACACATCCTGGCCAGAAAATCAAGCAATGTCTTGACTGACTACCATTAAAAACGTTGTTGGAGAGTTTTTGTTTTTCCTGCAGTTTCAGTGACAAGATCAATTCCTGGGAGCTGAAGCACCAAATTCCACACACGGGGAGCTTTTGTGCTCTGATTTATTCCTGTACAATCCCACAGAACTGTCTGTGTCTGGATGAGCCCAGACTGGATTAAATCCACATGAATCAGAGGAATTTGATTTTGAGAATGGAAAATAACACAAAGGCCTTGTTCATTTTGTAGTATTGATCCCAGCGCCAGCTGTGGCTGCACTCACCCTTCAAAAGCAATCAAAAAACCTACAAGGAAAGGAGGTGCAGGAAAAGGAAAATTGCAGGAAAATCCTGCAATTCCCAGGATTTCCAGTCAGTCCCTCTATTCCTGTCTGGCTCATCCCAGCAGGGAAAACATTTGCCCCAAGCTGAGGGCACAAGTTTAGGATTTAGGAGAAATTCCTTGCTAAAATTTCCTAGGAGTGACTTGAGCCTCCATGCCTCAGTTTCCCTGCAAACTCAGTTTCCCTCCCACACAGAAAATGGGAATATTCAGGGATCAGGCACTGCCTGGGATCAGGAATTTCCGTCCCCACACAGAAAATGGGAATATTCAGGGATCAGGCACTGCCTGGGATCAGGAATTTCCCACCCCACACAGAAAATGGGAATATTCAGACATTGGGCACTGCCTGTGATCAGGAAACAAACAAAATATTTAACTTTTAGCACTAATACCCCTTGTACTTTTAACCCCACACACCCGCATTGGTACCTCTATTTATTAATTTTTCCATTGCAATTTCTGATATTTTCAGCTCAAAATCTCAGTATTGATCAGCAAAGGAGAACTGATCAGGAAAGGAAATTGATCGGCGAAGGAAAATCAAAATTGATCAGTGAAGGAAGTGGGACTGACTTCATCACAACAGAGGATCCTGCCAAGAACGTGAAGCTGCCTATTCCCTCTTTTTTTAAGATTTAAATCTTAAATCTTTTTTTAAGATCTAAGCCCTGGCTAGAAAGGTAATTAATCCGACAAATTTGATTACAAACACGACGAGCTCCAGACAAACCTCCTCGTTCCGCACACCTGAACACCCCGAGAGAAACCCAATTCCCCTCGTTCGCTCCACCCCAAACCCGGGGAGCAAACTCGATGTT
Source organism: Lichenostomus cassidix (assembly GCF_008360975.1). NCBI lineage: Eukaryota > Metazoa > Chordata > Aves > Passeriformes > Meliphagidae > Lichenostomus > Lichenostomus cassidix. The sequence continues at coordinate 3,354,237 of NC_139502.1, read as the reverse complement.
TAATTATAAACTTTCCACTCGGAGCAGCTGTAATTAATGAGCCGAGGAACCTGCAGGACGCCTGGAGCAACCTGGATTCCTCCTGGGGACCCCAGAGCTGCTCACAGCACAGTTCCAGTCACTTCCCATTAGTTTTAGGAGCTGGACTGCCCACCGAAGGCATTAATCATGGAATGCTGCAGCTCCCAGACTTTTAATTACCCACATTCCGTGTGTTGTTCGTGGATTGTCCCACCCTGGTAATAAATGGCCTTCCTGGGGCTACTGAGGGCCTTGCTGGGCTTGGGGTTGTGTTGTTAAGTTTTCATGCAAAGTTGTTGGGAAAATGTGATTCCCAGCAATGGGAATGGCTCGATATTTTCCTGTAGTAAAAGAAAACAAATGAAAAATGTAAAAAAATTTCTCTTTCCCAAGACCCTCAGCTGTTTTCCATAGATTTCCCCTTCAAGCAGGATCAGAATGGTTGGAAGGGACCTTGAAGATCATCAGATCATCATCACCGTGGACATGGACAGGGACACCTCCCACTAGAAGGTGAACAGGACTTCCCACTAACATCCAATACAGGTTCTCCTGCACCACTGGCATCAGTGGGAATCAGATTTCCAGGCCCCTCAGGTGCCTCTTTACACCCAGGAACAAAGCCCTGACAAACAGGGGACAGGAGCTCGTGAAACATTCAAACCCCAGGCTCAGAATTTCCCTTTCAAACGCCGCCGAGGTGTGATTGCTGGAATATTTATACCCTGCTCGCCTGCCTGGCTCAGGGCTGCTGAAATTTTCATTCAAGGACAAGGCAGAAAAAGCAGGAAGGTTTGTAAGCCGGGAAAATGGGCATGGAGAAGGAAAAGGAGGATCTAATTCACCTTCCTCTGGCTGGAGCTCAAACCTGGGTGTACAAACAGCTCACCAAGGCCTTGAGTGAAGATCCTGTGGGAGAAAAACTGGGGAAGAATTCCTTCCCAAATTTTTGGCCAGAAAAAACCAATAATTGTCCCCCAAAACCAGCTAATTAAACAGCCAAGTTCTCTCCTTGACATTCCACAGCTGGTATTTAGCTCTGGAGAAAACCGCTGTGGAAAGAATTCCTGATGGTGACTTCTTCTTGCTCTCCCACTCTGCCTCCAGCTGCAATTCCCAAATCCTCTCCTCTGCAGCCCCACGGATGATTCCCTTTGTTCTCCAAGTGCTCTGTGAGTTATTCCCAGAGTCAGGATGAATGATTCTGAGGAGCAGATTCCCAGAAAGCTCCAGCACAGCCACTCTGGAGAGATCCTGAAGAATTCATCCACTGCTGGGAGCTTTTCTGAACTCCTGGTGTCCTCTCTATCCCTGGGTGGCACTTGAGGCTACCCATCCTGTTCCCAATTTCACATTTAACATTTAATGTTAAAGCATTTAACATTTCCCTGGGATTTAGGGGCAGAACTGCCTCATTTTCTGGAGAATTCATTATTTTCCCTGAATTAGAGGTGGGTGGAAGGACCTGGTTTTGTCACAGCTGCCGAAACCAAACCTGCCCCAGCTCTGTCCCTCAGAGTAGGGACATCTCCCACCATCCCAGGGTGCTCCAGCCTGGCCTTGGACACTCCAGGGATCCAGGGACAGCCACAGCTTCTCTGGGAATTCCATCCCAGCCCCTCCCCACCCTCATTCCTGCCCAAAATCCCATTGCAATCTCCCCTTTCCCAGTGTGTCCCCATTCCCTGTGTCCTGTCCCTCCAGCCCTTGTCCCCAGTCCCTCTCCAGCTCTCCTGGACACCCTGGAAGTGGCTCTGAGGTCTCCATGGATCCTTCCCTTCTCCAGCTGGACATTCCCATCTCTCCCAGCCTGTTTCCATGGCAGAGCTTTCCACTGCTCAGGAATTTCTGCCAAATCCATGGGGAACACCTCAGCCAGGCCAAACCTGTGCCACTCCTGGGACACCTCAGGCCATGTCACCTTCATCAGCTTTTCCTCCTCAGACACTTCTTCCCCCTCCCCCTCAGGCCCAGACCTACCTAATGACTATAAATTAACACTTAAGCACTAATTAGGGCTATATTTGAGTGCCTAAAAGCAGCTACAGCTCTATTTGTGCTCCTTGATGTAAAGGGAAAAAAAAAAAAAAAGCCAAACCCATCATCATTTTCGGCAGCTCTTCCCTGCTAAATTTATCAGAGCCTTTAAATAAGACAGGTCTCCGAGAGGATATTGGGAGGAGAGAAAACTTGATATTCCTCAGAGAGAGGATTTTTTTATTTTTGGTCCTGATGAACTATTTCTATTTATGTTGTTTATCAGGGGGAAAAAGAGTGTGATGGTGATTCTCTAATGTATGAAATGTGTCCTCTGCCTTCAAAAATGCTTAAAAGTGACATTTAAAAAACTCCTCCAGAAGGATGGAAGAGACAAAGGTTCACTCCTGGCTCTGAATTTAATAAGAAACAAAGAAATTCAAGAAATTAAACTCCTGAGCTCCAAGGAACAGCCAGGAAAAGCAATGATTATCCCCAAAAACATGCCTGAATCCATTTCTCCAAGGCCAGAGATGAATTCCCGCTGTGGGGATCTGCTGGAAATGTGGAATTATGGCCAAACTTATCGCGGGGCTCTGCTGCTGTTCATCACCCCTGGCCATAACTCTCAGCTCTGCTCCACAGCTCGGAGTGAGGGAAGCAGCGAAATTCCAGCAGTAAATCCCGGGAGATACTGTCTGTTAACATCTAATGGGTGTCGCCGCGGGGCAGTAAATAATTCCTGCTGGAAAATCCTGCAGCTTTCCCCATTTTGTTATTCTTTGAAGGCTGGTGAAGTCCAAACCAACCCAACCTGTGGATTAAAGCAGATTTTAAAATTTTATTTAATTTTATTTTTTATATTATATTTTAATGGTAATATTAATTTTAATTTTTATTATTTTAATTATTTTTAAAATTTTTATTGTATTCTGATTATTATTTCAGAATAATACAAAAATGAAATGATGTCCTGATTGATTTTTCTCTTCATCCAGGACATTCCAGATGCAGAGATTGGAGATTATTTATTTTTATTTTTATTTCTATTTCAATTTTTATTTTTATTTCTATTTTTGTTGTATTCTGACTATTATTTCAGAATAATACAAAAATGAAATCATATTCTGGTTGATTTTTCTCCTCATCCAGGACCTTCCACACACAGAGATTGGAGATTATTTTAATTTTAAGCTTTATTTTTATTTTATTCTGGTCATCATTTCAGAACGATGCAAAAATGAAATGATGTCCTGGTTGACTTTTCTCCTCATCCAGGACATTCCACACACAGAGATTGGAGATTATCTTTATTTTTATTTTTATTGTATTCTGACCATCATTTCATAACAATACAAAAATGAAATGATATCCTGGTTGATTTTTCTCCTCATCCAGGACCGTCCACACACAGAGATTGGAGATTTTTCCAGCATCATGTTTATCCCAATTAACATCTTCCTTTCCTGGTAATTATTTTAAAACCAGAGGATAAATATTGGCTGTGCTGAACACACACAAACCCTGCTGGGCACTACTTTTAGCCAAATTCCATCTCAGAAATCACAGCTTTCTTCGGATCTCAGAATTCTTTGCAAAAATTGGAATAATCCCATTTTCCCTGACAGATAACCGCGGCACAGACAGATCCGATCAGCAAAATTGGGAATAATATTTGATTTGGGGAATTTCTAGGGCTGATCAATAGGAAACCCTCAGGGAAGGCAGGACCTGCAGCAGAAGCCAATTCCCACCTTATGGAGCCTAAGGATGAAAATGTGGAATCTCAGAACTGTTTGGGTTGGGGAAACCCTCTAAGGTCATAAATCCAAATGTTTCTGTGTCCCCAAGTGCCAAATCTGTTAAATCCCAAATGTAAAAAATTTCCAAATCTGTTAAATTCCCCCAGGGATGTGACTCCAGCCCTGCCCGGGGCAGGAAGAAAATATTCCCAATATTCCCATGAAGAAAATATTCCCAATATCCAACCTGAACCTCCCTGGGCACAGCCTGGGGTTGTTTCCTCTCATCCTGTCCCTCGTACCAACCTGGCTCCTCCCTCCTTCCAGGGCAGTGACAAATCCCTAAAAACACAACCCAAAAAGTCCCAAACCAGAGCTTGATGGACTCTTCCCAGTATCCTGCAGGGAGACTTGGGGAAAGGAATTCAAACCCCACAAAAATTTTATTTTACTCTAAAAAATGCTCCTGCCTTCCAAGCCAAACTTCCAGGATGAGACAAAACTTCCTGTGCTGAATATCAGGACCTCAGCTCATCCCTGAGCTCTGACCCTCCAAAATTCATTCCCAGTTTGTCCCCTCTGAGTCACTCATCAGCTCATGGCAGGAATATTTAGAAGGAGGAAAATGAGGCACGGAAAAAGCTGGAAATATGGAATCAGCGTGGGAGAACCATCCTCAAACCCTGTCCTGGCGTTTGGTGGGGTTTGACCTCCTCACCAGCCCCAGAATTAAAGCCCAGGAGCCGTGAAGGTTAATTATTAATTACTGACAAATGACAATTGAAAGTCAACGATGCAAACCTCAGAGCGCTCCAGCAGAGCTCCGTTTGTTTCAGGGATATCCAGGACATTTTCCAAGACATCACTCTCCTGTCATGGCAGGAGTATCAGAGCCACATCAGCCTGCAAATGCTTCTGCAGGAAATTGGGTTTTTCGCTCTATTAGGAGCATTTCATTTTTGTGATTAAAATCAGACACCAATGTTTTCCCCAGTTAAAGCGCGATGGGCGAGGCGCGGCTCTGCTGGAGCTGCGTTTTGAAATCCTTATCTAAAGTGCTCGGAAAAAGCATTAATAAATAAGGATGAGGAATGACAATTGCATGGCTGGCGTGGTTCGTGATCTGTGTTTGCTGTGAGTTATGGACAACAGGCTTTGGGGAAATAATAATAATAATCATCATCAGAGTTTATGTTTTTTGTACAGCAGCTCTCAGCTGAGAGAGTTCCATCAATAAAACTGCAAGAGAGAGGAAGGTGATGATTGCTTTGTTATACAAAATTTGGGAAATCCAGGCAGAGATTAATAAAAACCAACAGTTAAACAAAGTTTCAGCTGGACTCTTATTAACTGAACTGTTCTTATGATCCCACAGTCCCTGAGGGTGGAAAAGATCTCCAGGATCATCGAGTCCAACCTGTGCCCAATGCCCACCTTGTCCCCAGCCCAGAGCACTGAGTGCCACAGCCAGGAATTCCTTGGACACCTCCAGGGATGGGGACTCTGAACATCCCTGGGCAGTTCCAAGGCCTGACCATCCTTTCCATGGAGAAATTCCTGCTGATGTCCACCCTGAGCCTCATCCTGTCCCTGGATGGATGGATGGAAAGAAGGATGGATGATGGATGGATGGATGGATGGATGGATGGATAGATCATGGATGATAGATGGATGGATGGATGGACTGGGATGGATGAAGGGATGGAAAGATGGAGGGTGGATGGAGGATGGATGGAAGGAAGGAAGGAAGGAAGGAAGGATGGATGGATGGATGGATGGATGGAAGGTAGAACCAAAGTTTTATCTCATTCTTGAAATTTAACCATCTTGGAAGATCTCTGCAGAAAAACCAGGAGTGATTTCTGACCCATCCTGTTTGTCCAACTGGTTTGTGCCACCAGGATGGAAATGAATTCCCAAAGTATTTCTGCTTTTCTGAACTGAAATGATTCTACTGAACATCCCACACGGAGTTTGGGCTCAACGAAGTCCCTCAGGCAGCACATTCCCAGCTGGATCCATCCCTGCTGGCGTCTGGGCAGTTCAATCAGCTGACAGAGAATTTTGGGGTTTGGTGACTCCCTGAATGCACTGTGGGGAAGAAAAACCAGGTTTTCACTCCACCCTATGAGCTCAGACTGAGCAGTGGCACAAAACCACCCAAAATCCAAATTACACCCAGAAAACTGAACACAATAGACAAAGAGAAGTGACTGAGAAGTGTTTTGACCCTAAAAAACCTTTGCATCTTCCTCATCCTAAAAGGGTGAAACCAGCAGGATTTTGCAGGTGACAAAGGTTTAAAACGCTGTCACATCACTGGTGGTGGCACAGCTGAATTTTGGGTTGAAAAAATACAAAATAATGGCAATCCTTGAGGGAGAAAGGGAAAGAAGAAAGGAGGGGGAATGCTTGGCACAGAGGGGACGCAGGAAGCTCTGAAAAACCAGGATAATTTCCCATCCAAACTCAACCCTTTTCAAAGGACACCTTTTCTTCCCCACTCAGGTTGTTGTCTTTTGTTCCATCCCATTCCAGGGACCATCAATCCATCTGTCCTCTCCCTTCCCAGCCGGAGGTGGTTGACAAAATTCCAACTGGAGATAAGCCCAGATGCATTTCTGTCTTTCCTCCTTCCTCCTGCCTTTGTGATGTGTCTGGAAAACAAAATCCACAAGAGGCAAACCATTCCTCAGGATTGTGAGTCAGCCTCTGTTTCAAAGCGAGTCCCACCCTGGCAGAAAGAAAATAAAAATCATGGGGAATTTATTATAGAAATGAAGCTGAGGAAATGTGTTGTTTTCCACTCAATCCCTGTCCAATTCCAGCATGGCAGGACAGCCTGACTCAAGATCTTATCTCCTAAATATAATGTATGGAGGGGTTCTGAGGCGTCTTTAATAACTCTGCATCCTGAGTGTCCAAATTCACCATTTGCCATATAAAATTCACCATTTCCCACACAAAACCCACAATTTCCCACACAAAATTTACCATTTCCCACACAAAATTCACCTTTCACACACAGAATTCCCCATTTCCCACAGAAACCCCGCCATTTCCCTCACAAAATTCATCATTTCCCACAGAAACCCCACCATTTCCCTCACAAAATTTCCCATTTCCCACACAAAAGTCACCCTTTCACACAGAAAACTCCCCATTTCCCGCAGAAAATTCCCAATTTCCCACACAAAATCCACCCTTCCACACACAGAGTTTCCCATTTCCTACACAAATCCCCCCATTCCTCCCACAAAATTTCCCATTTCCCACACAATATTTCCCATTTGCCACAGAAAATTTCACACTTCTCACACAAAATTCCCCGTTTCCCACACAAAACTCTGCATTCCCCCCACCAAAACCCACAATTTCCCACACAGAATTTCCCATTTCCCACACAAAATTTCCCACTTCTCACACAAAATCCACTGTTTCCCACACAAAACCCTCCAATCCAATCTGATCCTAAATGAGAGCCTAAATGAGTGCAGCAGGAGGGAATTGGACACCTCTGGCTCTGCCTATTCCACTCCCCTGTCCTTTTATCCACCTGCAGGTCATTCCTGTGGCCTCACAAAAACCACCACCTGCAAATCTCTTAATTCCCATCTTTTTTTCTGGAATTTTTAATACAATTTTCTGCTCTCAGAGCCAGCCAGCAGCTCCCTGTGTTACATAATCCCAGGCAGAGCTAAAAATTTGTTGATTTATTCCTCTGGAGCTGACGGAGCTTCCAGTTTTTCCTCCTCTAATTCCACTTTGTTTGGATTTACCCTGAAACCAGCGGGGCTGGAGGGCTCTTGGCAGGAAGGTTGGAGATGACAGAACCTTGGGTGAAGGAAATAAATAGAGAAAAGCTTGGGAGAAAATGGAATGCCAGTTTCTTCTGGAGATAAACCATTGTGGCTTGGAATAAATGGTTTTGGATGCTCCATTCTCAGCGGGGTCAGAGTGAAAGGGAATTATCATAAACTGTGGGTGGTTTGGGTTGGGAGGGACCTTAAAACCCATCCCTGGTGGCCAGGGACACTTTCCATCAGCCCAGGTTGCTCCAAACCCAGTCCAGCTTGGCTTTATGGATTATCCATGACCATTTCATCCCTGTCCCTTCCCACCCAGGGTCTGGATGGCTCTGGGAATAGACAGAGCTTATTGTTGGTGGGGAATAACCCAGGAATTCAATCCTTGGGATGGCATCACCCAAAATTCACTGCTCTTCACAGCCAGGCCAGGACCTCTGACCAGCAAGGAATCTCATTTCCCAATTTCCCATATTGTTAAATAATACTGGGAATAGGATAGAGATCATTGTTGGTGGGGAATTACCCAAGGAATTTAATTTCCAAATTTCCCAGTAGCAGCCACTAATTAATATGGATATATAATAATGGGAATAGGAAAGAGCTCATTGTTGGTGGGGAATAACCCAGGAATGCAATCCTTGGGATGAGAGCACCCAAAATTCACTGCTCTTCACAGCCAGGCCAGGACCTGTCACCAGCAAGGAATTCAACTTCCCAATTTCCCACATGGATTAATAATAATGGGAATAGGATAGAGCTAATTTTTAGTGGGGAATAATCCAGGGAAGACAATCCTTGGGATGGCATCACCCAAAATTCACTGCTCTTCACAGCCAGGCCACGATATGTGACCAGCCAGGAATTTAATTTCCCTGTAGCAGCCACTAATTAATATCAATTAATACTCACCAGAAACACCATAAATAAACCCCCTTGTTTCCCACCTCGATCTGCCTCTTCACATTAAAAAAACCCACAATCAGTGCTGATTCAAACCCAACGCGATTATTTCTGGAGCAGGTATTTCCCCCTCTCCCCTTAATCACCGCCGTCATTAATTTTCAACAGCGCTAATTGCTGTCGTTTGGCCTTTCCGAGCACATCTCAGGACCTGAGCACATTGCAGGGAGGCAGGGAGGATGGGGAGGGAGAATGTGCAAAGCTGGTGAGGAGGAGGTGTTGGAGGAACCATCTGGAGATCCCAAATCCCAGCCTGGAGCTGCTCGGAGTGAGGAGAAGCTCTGAGATTCCTGCAGGGAAACCACGGTGATGGTGATTTGATGAGTTTGGAGAGATGGTCAAATGGCTGAGTGGGATTTGGGGGTGGTTTGGGTGGGAAGGGAGCTTAAAGGTAATTTTTGACATGAATAGGTACACCTTCCGCACAAAATCAACAATTTCCCCAAGAAAATTCCCCATTTACCACACAAAATCCCCCACTTCCCACAGAAAATCCCACCATTTACTGCAGAAAACTCTCCATTTCCCACAGAAAATTCTCCATTTCCCACACAAAATCCACAATTTCCTACAGAAAATTCCCCATTTCCTGGAGAAAATTCCACCATTTCCCACACAAAATCCACCATTTCCCACAGAAAATTCTCCATTTCCCACACAAAATCCACCATTTCTCACAGAAAATTCACCATTTACCGCAGAAAATTCCCCATTGCCCACAGAAAATTGCCCATTTCTCACACAAAACTCCCCATTTGCCCCACAAAAATTCCCATTTCCCACAGAAAATGCACCATTTCCCACAGAAATTTCCCCATTTCCCACATAAAACACATAATTTCCCACAGAAAATTCCATTTCCTGCAGAAAAGCCACAATTTCCCACAGAAAATTCCCCATTTCCCACAGAAAGTTCCCCATTTCTCACACAAAATTCCACCATTTCCTGCAGAAAATTCCCCATTTCCTGCACAAAATTCCCATTTCCTGCACAAAATCCCCATTTCCTGCACAAAATCCCACCGTTCACCACACAAAATCCCACTGTCTCCCACACAAAATATCACAATTTCCCCCCACAAAATTCCCCATTTCCTAATCAAAATCCCCAATTTCCCACAAAAAACCCACCTTTTCCCACAGAAAACCCCCCATTTCCCACACAAAACACACAATCTCCCACAGAAAATTCAGTTTCCTGCAGAAAATCCCCCATTTCCCACTCAAAATTCCCTGTTCAACACACAAAAGTCCATAATTTCCCACAAAAAATCCGCCATTTCCTGCAGAAAAATCCCCCATTTCTCACAAAAAAATTCCCCATTTCCCACACAAAATCCACAATTTCCCCCACAAAATTCCCCATTCAACACACAAAATCCACCATTTCTCACAGAAAATTCAGCATTTCCCCCACAAAATTCCCCATTTCCCACACAAAACTCCCCATTTCCCACAGAAAATTCCCAGTGGGAAGCCATTCCCTGTGTCCTGCCCCTCTGTGAATATCCTATAAACACCCCTAAGCAGAAATAAAAGCCATTTGCTTTCACAGTTCTACTAATTTTTTGGGAAATCTGCATATTCCCAGGAGGCAACATCCCCAAAAAAAGTCCGGCAGCCACTTCTCCATGGAGACAGACCTGCTAAAATAAAACCTTCACACCAAAATTTTTATCCAATGAGAGGTAAAGGGCTGGGAATGTCCCATCCCTGTTATCCTTAGGTGACAATGATGGAGTTTAACACATTTTATGACAAAAAACCCTGACCAAAATCAGCTGGGCTCTGGTTGGTGTCAAATTATTGGAATTTAGGACAAAAAGGATTAATTAGCTCCCCTGGTGTGACACGCTGTGGAGTTGCTCAGTGCTGAAGCCAAGCTGAACAAATCCATCCCCAAAATTCCCAGAAATCCAACCAAAACTGAAATGGGCTTTTCATGGTCTTTTTTTTTTTTTTTTTTTTTTTTTTTTTTTTTTTTTTTATTTGAGTGTTTTCTTCCCATCCTTGGCCATTTCTTTGTGCCAATGAATATCACAACCAATGGAATATCCTGAGTGGGAAAGGAACCCACAGGGATCACTGATCCAACCCTGGACACCCCAAAATCCCAAATTTCCTGAGATCCTTGTCCAAACCCTCCCTGGAGCAGTTTTGGTTCCGAAAGAGGCAGAAACCACAGCATCTCCTGACGAAAAATCTGTTAAATTTCCAGATTTCTGCTCAGTTTTCTGCACCTCAAACACTCTCACACTTCCAAGCAGCCAGGGACAAGCTGGAATATCTGGAATGAACCTCCAAACCTTTCGGATTTCCCCGGCATATGCAGGGAAGCAGCTGCCACTCTCAGTGTACGTCTGATGAGGCAGCTCTGGAAAAATAGAGAGGAATTATTTCCCAACAGAGCCTCCCATGAGTCAATCCAGCTCGAGTTTCCACATTCTGTGACTCAATATTGGTTACACAAGGGGAATTTTTTGCCCAGTTTCTCCAGTGCTGGTTGGGATTCGCCCAATTAAATGTTTTGGGGCTGATTTGTTGTTAATTGATGTGTTTGGAAGTCCAGAGTTGGGTTGGACTCGGTGATCCTGGTGGATTCCTCGGGGTGATCTTTGAAGCTCTTTGAAGTGATAATGTTAATTTTTTACATTTGTTTCAGGAGCTGGATGGCGTTTGAAACCTTATTTTCACTCACACCAGTGGAATTGAGGGAATTTCACCATGGAAAAGCCCAACGGATGGTGCCAGCCAGGCCATTTATCTTTGGGATGAGGGCTGACCTCCACAGTCCTGACCATTTTTTGGTCTTCTGGCCCTGCAGGCACTGCAGGTGTTCATCTAAAACATTGTGTTCATCCTAAACTGGTAGGAATGATAGATTTCCCCCCTAAAATAGGAAATTGTGGGATTGTTTCACCCCAAAATAGGACATTTTGGGATTGTTTCCCCTCAAAATAGGAAATTGTGGGATTGTTCCCCCCTCAAAATAGGAAATTTTGTGATTGTTCCCCCCCCAAAATAGGGAATTGTGGGATTGTTTCCCCCCAAAATAGGACATTGTGGGATTGTTTTCCCCCCAAAAATAGGAAATTTTGGGGCTGTTTCCTGCAATCCAGGGAAATCCGCTGCTTCACCTCCTTAGCTGGATTCTGCAGAGCTGAGGTTTGTCCCACAGGTGGCTGAGCTGGACTGAAGCACTCCTGGAATCTCCTGGACATTTCCCTTCCCAAATTCCAACCCCTGGATTGTCAGGCAAAGACCAAACTGGATCTGAGGGCTGGAAATGGAATGGAAAAAGGGAAAACGGGACGAGATGTTGCGTTTAGGGATCCCAGCTCTGCTGCAAAGGGAATTCCGGGGAATGTAGGGATGATGCAGCCTCTCAGGGAATCCTGGAATCCTGGAATCCTGGTTTGAGTGGAAAAGCCTTAAAGCCCATCCCAGCTCCTCACCACCCTCACAGGGAGGAATTGCTTCCCAAAATCCATCAAATCCCAGTCTCCATCCCTCTGAAGCCATTCCCTGTGTCCTGTCCCTCCACCCCTTGTCCCCAGTCCCTTCCCAGCTCTCCTGCAGCCCCTTTAGACCCTATAAGGGGCTTTAAGGTCTTTCTGGAATCTTCTCCAGGCTGGACTGCCCTAAATATTCCCTGTTTCCCTCCCCGCTGTGCACCTGGATTCAAACAGCTCCTGTTCTTCATCCACAACAGAACTTCACCAGAAATCCTCCTTTGGGATGTTCTGGGGATGTTATTCGCATCCCAATCTCTGGCATTTGTTGGGATGCAGATCCTCCAGGAATCGGGTTTTTGGGGGAAGTCACATTCTCAGCCCCGTGATGCTGCAAAAACCAAACCCCAGACTCCAAGCACAGAGAGCTCTGATCTCCGGGGAGAAAAACAGCTCATTTTTATTTCTCTTTCAAGCCTGGTTTGGGTTTGGGATTCTGTCTCTTACCTCAATCCCTGATTTTAACAGCTCTTTGGATAACGAGGCTCCAGACCCACCATCCAAATGGAGCCAAAACTCATATTTTAATGGATATTTCAAAATAAATATCACCTGAGTCCAGAATGAATCTGCCCATCAAACGCCAGCCAGAGTTGCCCTTTTTTCCCTGGAATGGCAACATTAAAACATTAATTAATTTATATTAAACTATTAAAAAAAATTGGGTACAAGGGGTGGTGGCAGGGCTGTGTCAACTCTGGTGCCACAGGAGCCACGGGGTGACAGAAGAATTAATTTTCCCGTGTGATGGTGGAATAGGTTGGCTAAAACTTCCCCCTCGAAATTGATCCGATCGTCCTCTAATGAGAACCATAATTCCAGCCGCGGCTTTTTGACACCATCCCACAACAGCATTAACCCGGGAGATGTCGGGGCAGCGAGAGCACGTTGTAATTATTGGCAATAAAACCTGGAAAAATGTTACGGAATAATAAAAATCTTCATCTTTCGCCTCCCCAGTACATCAGTGTAATTGTGCTTTTGAAAGCATTGCTGCAAATCCTGTTGCTCTCCAAAATTTGAGATATTTTGAGAAGAATTCTGCTCTGGATCTTGCTTTTTGTGCCCAGGATTTCAGGCAGCCAAATCCCTGCATTTTTACCATTTTTACCATAATTTTTACCATAATTTTTACCATTCCCAATTCAACGGCTGTTTGGACAATCAAGGAATGTGGATTATTAAGGAAAAGGTGAATTTAGTAAGTGATGCCCAGCAAAAAGGAAATTTTCCTCACAACTTACTGGAAATATTTCCCTGAAGTTGAATTTCCTGAATTTTCCCTGAATTTCCCTGAATTTCCCTGAACCTGAATCCTCACTCTTGGTGGCTGAAATGTGCAGCTTTTAATTCCCCTGATTCAAAGCAGAGAACTATTCCTGTATATTTTATTTTAATTATTGCTCTCCTGTACATCCTTTTCCTGCCCTTTTTTTCCTCCTCAGTGTTCAAGAGTCCAGAAGGAAAAGCAGCTCCTTCCCATCAAATTTTAGGGGAAAAACACCTCCACGGTGCTGTTTAATCTTTTATCTCTTCAATGAGAGATGAATTTGGTGGGGACAGAGGAAAACAAGAGCAATCCCACACCTTCCCCAATGGGATGGGATGGGAAATCCAATTTTTCCAATTTTTCTGCCAGTTTTTTTCAGCCGTTTGACTCCATCCTCTCCACATCCAACAGCAGCAGGAGAAAGAGAACCCTGGGGAGCTGGAAATGGAGTTTAAAGCTGGATTTTCTAGGTTTTGGAGGAACTGGGAAGGTGAGGAAGGAAAGAAGGAAGGAAGGAAGGAAGGAAGGAAGGAAGGAAGGAAGGAAGGAAGGAAGGAAGGAAGGAAGGAAGGAAGGAAGGAAGGAAGGAAGGAAGGAAAACACCCTCTCCTTAGATCCTGGCATGGCACCTGATGAAGAAAAGAAAGATTTGATCTAAATTTGCAATTTAAACCCAGAGATGCATTTCCCCATGCACAGGAAGATGTGCACATTTCGGGGTGGGTGGGCTGCATGGATTCCTCCCAGGGGGAGTGAGCCATAAATATTTCCAGAGTCTCTCTGCACACATTTTGCAGCCCATAAATCAGATTTTTAGTGACGAGCTGCGCGGCTGAATATCGGAGATAAACGCAACTTGCAGGCCACGATTTCTAAATCAAACCCCGGGGTTTTAAATCCACTGGCAGCTTTTATAAATCAGCGGCCCGGGATGGAAAATCCTGAGCATGGGGATGTGCGGAGTTTTAATTTCTCCTTGTAAATCGTGGTGGGAGGAATTGGGAGAGAGAGAGAGAGGGAGAATGGAAAAAAGGGATAAAGGTTGTGGGATTGAAATGTTTATTTGTAGGGAAATACAGGAGAGCTGGAGAGGGATTTGGGACAAGGGCTGGAGGGACAGGACACAGGGAATGGGGACACACTGGGAAAGGGGAGAGTTAAATGGGATTTTGGGAGGAAATTCCTGGCTGAGAGGGTGGGGAGGGCTGGGATGGAATTCCCAGAGGAGCTGTGGCTGCCCCTGGATCCCTGCAGTGTCCAAGGCCAGGCTGGAGCACCCTGGGATGGTGGGAGATGTTTCTGCCCATGGATGGGGTGAGACTGGATGGGATTGAAGGTCCTTCCAACCCAAACCTTTCCAGGATTCCATAACATTTCCCACCTCACCAGCCTGGTTTTGGGGCATTAAACATTCCCAATGCCCAGCCACGGGTGACACATGGGATAAAAGTCAGGAGTGGCAGCACCAAGGGACAGGTGGCTCTTTAGGGAAAAGCAAAGGGAATTTTTACCACATTCCATGGCTGTGGTTAACTCGAGATATTCCAGCTCTCCCTGCATTCCATGTTTGCTTCCTCCAAACATTTCAGAGCTTGGCTTTTCCAGGACAAAATCCGTCCTGGGGAGGAGAATTTCAGGGCAGGGATGTTTTAAAACACTCCCTGGCTGCATCCTGGGCTCTGGAATAGAGTCTGCAGTAAAAAATAACGCAGAGTGGATTTTCAGGTTTGACACGAAATGAATGACAGCGTTTGTCATTCCGGCTCCCAGAGTGAGCAACAAAGATGGAATTCACCAATCCACTGGAGAAACCCAAAATGGGCTCATAAATGTGGATAATCCTCGGAGTAGTGAGGCTGGATGGCATCCCAAATCTGAAATGCCAAATCCCAAATGCCAAATCCCAAATCCCAAACAATCCCAAATTGCAAATCCCAAATATCAAATCCCAAACCCCAAATCCCAAATTGCAAATCCCAAATCTGAAATCCCAAACCCCAAATCCCAAACCCCAAACCCCAAATCCCAAATCCAGGTGGGAATGGGAGTTCAGCAAACTGCCCAGACAGTGTGATCCATGGAATTGTTAATTATTCGGCACAAAATGATTTCCTGGAGGGAATCACCTTGTCACAAGGGGTTGTCCAAGAAGGAATACAGGAGAGGAAGGCATTAAAATCCCAATTTTTGTGATCTCCACATGCAGGGCTCTCACAACCCCCAACCAGTTCATGGAGCTACTCAAAACCCCCCAGGATTTCAAAGTGGAATTCAATGTATAAACAAACCAGGAGTCAGGCAGGGATGGACCAGAGCAGCTCAGAGCAGCCCAAATCCAAGGAATTCAGTGGAGGAATCAGAGCATGGATCAAGGATCAGGCACAGCGAGTTCTGATGGAAGGTTGTGGTTGTAAATGGATTTTACGTCTAAAACCACATCTGAACTCCCATGGAAATCCAGATGCTTCCCCTCCTTGTTCCTGCAGAGCTTTGTTCAATAAGTGAAATATTCTGAAAAATTAGGAAAATGCAAAAATTAGGAAAAACTGGTATAAAAATTAATTTCTAATTCATTTTTAAGCCATGCAGATGCTGCAGAACCATCCAGACATGGGATGATAGAAACTTGGAATGGTTTGTGTTGGAAGAGACCTTGCAAACCATCAAATTCCACCTCTTCCACCATCCCAGGATGCTCCAGCCTGGCCTTGGACACTCCAGGGGTCCAGGGGCAGCCACAGCTTCTCTGGGAATTCCATCCCAGCCCTCCCCACCCTCCCAGCCAGGAATTCCTCCCCAAAATCCCTTGAAACTGAAGCAGGAACAGAGACAGGCCAGGCAGCAGATGAACCAAAAATTTCCCACATTGCCACCCATTTCCAGCCAGGAATTCCTTCCCAATTTCCCATCCAACCCTGTGCTCTGTCACTGTGAAGGACCTGCAGGTTTGATCCTTCTAGAAACTGTAAAACTTCCCCACTATTTGAACTCCACTGATCCATATGTTTTTTTGCCCATTTTTCAGGAGGAGAAGGGCAGTGGTGTGGATGGTACTGAGGGCAGTGAGAAAATCACTCCTGACGTGTTTTGTTCCCCCAAAACCTCAAATTCCTCATCCAATTTTTGTTATTTGCTGCATCTAAAATGGGATTTTTTTAGAATCATGGGATCCTGGAAGGGTTTGGTTTGGGAGAGACCTTAAATCCCATTATCCCATTATCCCATCCCATTATCCCATTATCCCATCCCATTATCCCATCCCATCCCTGCCATGGTCAGGGACATCTTCCACCATCCCAGGGTGCTCCAGCCTGGCCTTGCACACTTCCAGGGCTCCAGAAGGATCCAGAAGGAATGGGAAGTGGATTTTAGGGGTCCTTTGCAGAGAGGACAAAAGCATTTCTGGAGAAAATGAGCTCCTGAGGAAGGTTTGGGAAGAGGATGGAGCTGGCAGAGCTGGAACACCACAGCAAAGCAGCACCAACCTCTGGAGATCTTTCCAAACCAGGACAAAGTGATTCCCTTCCCATGACATCCCCAGGCCGGAGCTGCAATGTTCCTCACACTGGACAGGGCTGTAATTCCATGAAAACAGAATTAAATCAATGTTCCTCTGCTGATGGCTCACTCAAGGGAGGAGCTAAATCAACACAAAGAGCATGGATGAGACGTGGAATGTGGAAATTGCCTTCTCCAAGCACCAACCTCTGGAAATGCTTCCAAACCAGGACAAAAATGATTCCCTTCCCATGACATCCCCAGGCCGGAGCTGCAATGTTCCTCACACTGGACAGGGCTGTAATTCCATGAAAACAGAATTAAATCAACATTCCTCTTCCAGTCACTCAAAGGAGGAGCTGAATCAGCAGGAAGAGCTTGGATGAGAAGTGGAATGTGAAAATTGCCTTCTCCAAGCACCACACAATGGGAATCCCTCCAGCTGAAATGAGGATCACCCAGGCAAAGCTCATCCTGGCTCCATTCTAGGCAGGACACCTGATTTTTCGGTTAATAAAGGGCAGGAGATAACTGCTGCTATTACAAATAATTGCCAGGAAAAAGAATGGATCAGGCTGAGGAAATACGGAGCCCATAAAAGGCCTCGTTAACATTCTTTCTCCGTGCTTATCATCAATTTTACACAGGGTTAAATATATTTTCTGGTGACTACCACGGCAAGGCTGAGGATTAAAAAGGATAATGTACAATGTGATTTATGAAGTTTTAATGGAAAATCCCCATGGGTTGTGTATAAATCTTATTTATAGCCTTAAAAGTATGTAATATACTTATTGTATATTTTAAAAACTGTGGGAGTGCAGTCCCTGTCATAGTTAATCCATTAAAAAAAGCAACTCCTGAGGGGCTCCTGGGGATAAAGCATTGGAAATTTCAGAGACTCTCCGTGTGTTCAGCAGGAAATGTCCAACACGATTTGGTTACTGGGGGGGAAAAGGGGAATTAAAAACCCAAAGTGGTTGGGAGGAAAGGACAGAAGGGTTGGGTTGGGAGGGAGTTTGGATTATCTGGATTTAGGGGAGGTGAGGGGGAATTGAATAACTCTCTGGGGTTCAGCGTGGTGCCTGGGCTGGGGAATCCCTGCCTGAGGATCGGATTGGGATTCAGCTTTGGGTTTGGGGCAGAGGAGCCACCTGGGGTGTCACCTGGCAGGGACAATGAGCCACATCCTGCTGGAGCATCCTCAGTGGAAGCCACAGAGCCCAGCGGCTCTGGATGGGGGAAACCAGGTGGTGTCCAGCTGTTCTTGTGGAATTGATTCCTCTTATCCATGTGAAAACACTGATTTTTTTACCCCTAAATATTACAGAATCCATTTTCCATCAGTTTAGGATAGAAGCTGATAGCCCCCGTGCTTTACATTTAAAGGGGAAAAATCCCAATTTTATCTTTTTTTGTCTCTACCTGAAAATATCTTCATTGCAGAAAAGCCACAGAAAGGATGAACCAACACATTGTCTGCTTCAGAATTTCTGCACCCAGATTTGGGGTTTTTTGCCTTGGGGAATGTTCAGCATTTAGGCACCAACCCCAAATATTCCCACAGTTCCTAATAAAAGAAATCCAGATGTTGTCCACCTGTTCCTGTGGAATTGATTCCCTTTATCCATGTGAAACCCCTGATTTTTTTACCCCTAAACATTACAGAATCCATTTTCCATCAATTCAGGATAGAAAATGACAGATTCCCTCAGATTTAGAGGGGACCCCCCCACCCTAATTTTATATTTTGTTTTTTTCTATCTCTACCTGAAAATATCTTCACTGCAGAAAAGAAACTGGATGAACCAATTCATTTTCTGCTTCAGAATTTCTGCACCCAGATTTGTGGTTTTTCCCACAGGGAACGTTCAGCCTTTAGGCATCAAACCCAAATATTCCCACAGTTCCTAATGAAAGAAATCCAGGTGTTGTCCACCTGTTCTTATGGAATTGATTCTTCTTATCCATGTGAAAACATCGATTTTTTACCCCTAAGCATTACAAAATCCATTTTCCAACAATTCAGGATAGAAACAGACAGACTCCCTCAGATTTAGAGGGAAAAAACTCAATGTTATCTCTTTTTTTATCTCTACCTGAAAATGTCTTCATTGCCACCAATGCAGAAAAACCACATTTTCTGCTCCAGACCACCCAGATTTGTGTTTTTTGCCACAGGGAATATTCAGCTTTTAGGCACCAACCCCAAACATTCCCATATTTCCTAACGAAGGAACAAGATTATCTCCTGCAAGATAAAATCAGGCTTCATGAAAGATCCTGATAAGCCGTGGGAGGCTGTGCTGGGTTATTTTTAATATAGGGAAAAATATCCCAGGCTCTGGCCAGGGAAACAAAATCCCTGATCTCATCTGAGTCAGGGACAGGGGACTGGAGACAGAAAGTTAATTTCGCTTTCTTTTGTCTCCCTTGCAGTTTCTTAGAAGGATGTGGACAGATGGGAATTCCTAGACGAGACAATGGGAGGAATTCATTTGGGAGTGATTCATTCCCCGAGTGCCAAAATGAGCCAGCGTGGGGCTTTGGATGAGAGCACTGCATGAAATCTGAATTTTTTTTAAGGACATTCAGGAAGAAACGATGATTTCTTCTCTCCTAACGCACTCGTATTCGTTCTAATTAAATCCTGTGGCTCAACATCTTTGCTCTTAATAACCACGTGAGGAGTTCAGATGTTTTTTAGTCTATCCAGGGAATCCAAGGCAAGCAAGGGCTGGATGTGCTCACCTTTTCCAGGTGCCAGGCAGGATCGCCCAGGGAAAAGGGAATATTGCTGTTCTCACACTCCACAGCCAGCCAAGGTCTGCTGGATTTTCTGCTCCAGCAGAGCAGAGCAGGGATAGAGAGCAGGACTCACTGCTGAAGGGATAAAGAGCACCCTGAGAAGGTGGGTTTGGGTGAAATCCGTAATTTCTGTGGAATTGGAATAAATCTTTGCCTCATGGAGCAGAAATAGGGCAGGAAGGACCCTCAGGAGAAACCCAAATGAGGAGGAACATCACCCACAGAATGAGCTCTGGGAGGGAGGAGATAAAGGGAATGGGAACATCCCAAATCCCAGAGGAACCTTGGAGCCTGGGAGAGATGGGAATGTTCACCTGGAGAGGGGAAAAGATCCAGGGAGAGCTCAGAGCTCCTGCAAGGGCCTAAAGAGGCTCCAGGAGAGCTGGAGGCAAAGAATTAAACACAAAAATCAACCTTTGTGCCTTTGCAGGGAGGTGAGAGCCGAGAATACAAAAATACAAAATTGTGGAATAAAAAAATCATGGAATATCTTGAGCTGGAAGGAACTATAGGATCATCGAGTCCAACTCCAAAAATGCCACATGCTGACACGAAATGTTTCTGCTGACATGAAATGTTTTTCCTCACACAGCTCAAAAGTAAAATTTCCAGGGATATTTTGTGTCCTTTTGCCTTTTTATTCTTCTTTCGTCAAAAGTGCCTCTCTGACTTTCAGCCTCATCCTTGCTCCTGAATCATTTTACTAACAGAGTGCAGCTCACAGAGCTCCAAATTTCTTTGGGATTTTTGATAAAAAAATAAATCCAAGGAAGTGGATATTTTTTCAAGTTAGTTTTCTGAGTTTGGGGACATCCCTGGAAGTGCTTTAAACACTTTGCTGATGGCAGAGGGTCGAGTCCCTCCCGCTTTGTCCAGGTTGCAGCAGATTTTACGGGAATTTTGTTGCTAAATCCCATGAAAATCCCAATCCACAGCAGCCCGAGTGGCAGCTGGTGCTCCCTGAGTGGGAACGATGAGTTTTCCGGATGTTTCTTGGTAATTCCTGGATGAACCATGCAGGATGTCCATCAGCAGAGCAGCCACAACACATCAAATAAAATAAATAAACAAAGTAAATCTGGATTGGCATCTTCCAGGCATGTCCGGGGTGTGTTCCCATTCCCATTCCCATTCCCATTCCCATTCCCATTCCCATTCTCATTCCCATTCCCATTCCCATTCCCATTCCCATCCCATCCCATCCCATTCCCATCCCCATTCCCATCCCATCCCATTCCCATTCTCATTCCCATTCCTTCCCATTCCCATTCCCATTCCCATCCCATCCCATCCCATCCCATCCCATTCCCATTCCCATTTCCATTCCCATTCCCATTCCCATTCCCATTCCCATTCCATTCCCATTCCCATTCCATTCCCACTCCCATTCCCATTCCCATTCCCATTCCCATTCCCATTCCCATTCCTATTCCCATTCCCTTCCCATTCCCATTCTCATTCCCATTCCCATTCCCATTCCCATTAATTCCCACTAATTCCCATTAATTCCCATTAATTCCCATTCATTCCTGTTCCCATTAATTCCCATTCCCATTCCCATTCCCATCTCCATTCCCATTCCCATTCCAATTCCCAGTGGGATTTCCCCCCCAGGGCCTCATTACAAGGAATTTTCCATCCTCAGCCCACCCGTCCTTCAGCATCCCCTGCAGAAATGGAATAACAATCATTTTTCAATGGCCATTAAACTCCTCCTTTTCCCAAAAAAAGCCTCAATAATTAATCCCTGGGATTGTAACCGTGAGATCTGCTGGAATTTTAAACACCACCTTTCACTTCTGATGAGAGGCGAGAAGGCTGAAATTCCCTCTCTACACAATCCCATGTCCCACTGAAAAATTCATGGATTTTCCAGGCCACCTGATGGTAAAAACAGAGAGGAGTTTTCAACACCTGTGTCTGTCATGGTCCACTCCTAAGCAGACGCGTGACGGTTCGCACCAGCTACGATCTCAGAGTGCAAAAAGAAAAGAAAGCACAAAATTCAACAAATCAAGGGATTTAAATTTCGATCCAAGGAGGAACTTTATTAATTTAGCCCATAATGCGGCCTGCGATAGAGAGAGAAAGAGAGAAAATTGGGAAAAGATGGGAAGGAAAGGGGACTATAGCTACCACCACGGCTCCACAGACGTCCGGCGTCTCTGGGGTCCCGGTCAGTAGGCGTTCCTTTGCCTCTGCAAAGATCCATGTGATCTTTCGGTGGGGAAGATCTTCGGAGTTCAGTCACTCCAGAGCTGTCTTTTATGCTAGTCCATACACCTGGTCCCTCCTTGCCACCCGCCTTTGCTCTCCCTTAATTCTTGCGGAGATATGCTAAACTCCACCTGGCAGGGCCTAGGGAGGTGCGTCCGAGGCATGCTCGGCAGCTTTTTCACAACGGCTGTCAGGGCGACGGGTGCAAAGCCTTCGTCACGTACCAGCTTTGGCAGCACAAGGCCTTTGCTCTGTACCAACTCAGGCAGGTGCAAAGCATTCGCTCCGTCTCTGCACCTGTAGTTTCTGATGAGAAATGTTGAGACAGAACTCGATTCTTTCATCGACCCTTACAGTGTCGTGTTTTGCAGAGGGAACAGGTTTGTTCCGAAGCAGGAGAAGTGGAAAAATCCCAAATTTTGGAATGGTTTTAGCTGCAGACACTCACAGCAATCCCACCCAGGCATTAAAATTCGGGATGGAGCAAGGAGAGTTCCTCTGCAGTCAACAAAATAACGAGTTGGAAGTGCCAAGTCTGCGGAAAAGAGTCAACGAGGAGCTTGGAAAGCCAGGAGCAGGTGGATAATAGGAAATAAGTTGTCAAAACTGAGGGCAAATTACTCCTCCCCTGTGCAAATCTCCCAAACCTACGGATGGAGATGAATTTATCCCCAAATCCTCACAATTTAGAGGAGTTTTTACCACTGAGGAGGAGCTGCTGCTCCCGAGGGTGTGGAATCTCTGCTGGCAGATCCACCAGGGCAGCGAAAACCCCAAATTAAACAAAACAAAACCCAGGGAAGACTAATATTAAATAAATTTACCCCAAAAGAGAGTCGATTTTGGAAAGCAATCAGCTTTGGAGGGAGGGAAATGGCAAATCCCTGTCACTTGGAGTCCTAAATCAAGGTTTGATTTCTTTCTAGAACACCTTCAGGAGCTCCCAGGGACACTCAGGCTGAGCGAGGCAGATGTTGGGGAGGGAAAATTCTCCATCCTCTCTTTCCTGGGATGCAGGAGATGATTTTCCAAATGATTCCTCTGGCCTGGATAAAGGACTGGCTGTGAATAAGGAATAAAAACTCAAATGTGAGGCTCCTCTCAGGAATTGGATTGTTCAAATGACACCGTTCAAAAAAATTAAAAACATCATTCCAAAATCCATGAAAAAACCTTTAACTTGGCAGGTGGGAAAAATAAGGTGGAAATGCCAATAGTTCAAGCCCTGAATTCTTTTTAATCTGAAAAATGGAGGTTAAGGGTGCTTTTAAATTTATTTTTAGGACTATTAAATTATTATGTAATTATTGAAATTATTTTTAGGATCTCAGGCTTTGGGATATTACAGAGAAGAAACCTTAAGCTCCACAAGGAAATGGGGAAAAAAACAACCACCTGTCAACCCTCGCCAATTACAACAGCAGGAGGAATCACATTAACAGGGATTTTTAAATAAATAATAAGCATTCTGTTTGTTTAATATTTTGTTTGGTTTCCAGGAGCCACTGATTTCCCAAGGATGTCAACAGGATCCAGAACAACCCTCATTAGCTGTGCTCAGGGAGAGCTTGGAGAAGGTCAAACTCTGGGCCATGACGATGCAATTATCCTCCCTGCCAGAAAGGTCACTTTTCCTCATCAGGCTAATTATCCTGACAGGATTACACTCATTTCCACGGATTTTAAGGCAGAAATTTCGGCAGTGCCTTGGCCTGGATGATTCCAGCGCTGCCTCTGTCCTTCTCTTCCCAGCAAATCCTTCTTGGGATGAAGAAACCACAAAAATGAGGTCCAAGGAGGAGAAAAAACCCCAAAACCAACAACAATCGGGGAAGAATTGTAATTAAAAGTTCAGGAAAATGTTATTTTGCACTTTTGAGGACTGATTCTAAACACTGCAGATCAGGTGGAATTCCAGCTGCACAGGGTGGGAAATGGGGGAAAATCATCAATATTGTCCAAACTGACAGGGGATGAGGGAATTCAAGGGATTCCCCTCACCAGGTGAGCTCCGTGCCCTGGAATTCCTGGAAATGAAGGAAAATGATCAATAATGCCCAAACTGCCAACAGGTGTTGTTTTCACTGTTGTGGGAGGAATCTTTGTGGAGGATGAAGGAGCAGGAGGATGTGGAGCTGCTGGAGTGAGTCTGGAGGTCATGGAGATGCTCTGAGGGCTGGAGAACCTCTGG
The DNA here is from genome assembly GCF_008360975.1 of Lichenostomus cassidix. Classification (NCBI taxonomy): domain Eukaryota; kingdom Metazoa; phylum Chordata; class Aves; order Passeriformes; family Meliphagidae; genus Lichenostomus; species Lichenostomus cassidix. The sequence continues at coordinate 3,330,232 of NC_139502.1, read as the reverse complement.
AGAACCTCTGGAGAACCTGGAGAACCTGGAGAACCTGGAGAACCTCTGGAGGGCCTCTGGAGGACCTGGAGAACCTCTGGAGAACCTCTGGAGAACCTCTGGAGAACCTGGAGAACATCTGGAGAACCTGGAGAACCTCGAGAACCTCTGGAGAACCTGGAGAACCTCTGGAGAACCTGGAGAACTCACGCTGGGAGAGCTGGGAATGTCCAGCCTGGAGAGGAGAAGCTCCAGGGAGAGCTCAGAGCCACTCCTGTGCCTAAAGGAGCTGCAGGAGAGCTGGAGAGGGACTGGGGACAAGGGATGGAGGGACAGGACACAGGGAATGGGGACACACTGGGAAAGGGGAGATTGAAATGGGATTTTGGGCAGGAATGAGGGTGGGGAGGGGCTGGGATGGAATTCCCAGAGGAGCTGTGGCTGTCCCTGGATCCCTGGAGTGTCCCTGGGATGGTGGGAGGTGTCCCTGGGTGGCACTGGATGGGATTGAAGGTCCCTTCAACCCAAACCATTTTGGGATTCTGTGACTTTCCACAGCAGCCCAGAGCCACAGGTGCCTCTGGAAATTTGGATTCTTCAACTTCCTGTAACCAGGAGAGGCAATGAGGGAGAAAAATAAAGATTAATCAAAGAAAAGAAACTTTTATCAGGGAACAATCGATTTATCCCAGGCTGCCAAACAGGAGAGGTGATTTTAGGGTCAGTGAACCATTTTCATTTTAGGGTCACTCCGAACCATTTTCATTTGAGGATCATCAAAACATTTTCATTTTAGGGTTTCTCTGAAACAATTCCATTTTAGGATCATTGAAACATTTTCATTTTAGGATCACTCTAAACCATTTTCATTTTAGGGTCCCTCTGAACCACTGCATTTTAGGATCATTGAAACATTTTCATTTTAGGGTTCCTCTGAACCATTTTTATTTTAGGGTTCCTCTGAACCATTTTCACTTTAGAGTCACTCTGAACCATTTTCACTTTAGGGTTCCTCTGAAACAATTCCATTTTCAGGCCACATTCTCAGCGGAGCAAACACTTGTTCTTCATTCTTACAACCACTTTTCCCTCTCCACAACACCTCAAACAATCAGAAATTGCTCGTGGCCATCCTGGAATAAATTTTACTCCTTTCATGACTCCCTGGAGTCCCCAAAAAATGCCATGAATGCTCAGAGGATTCTGCATTCTGTGCTGCTCTCCCTTTTGCCCTTTCTCAGCAGCAGGAAAAGCTTAAAAAAAGCCTAAAAAAATGCAAAATCTCTGATTCCTCAGAGTCAGGACTTTATCCGTGGCTCTGCAGAGGTCCATGGCCCAGTTTCCAGGTTTGGGAAGAGCAAAAGGTCGTGCAGGAGGAGGAGGAGGAAATTCAGAATCTCCATGAACTTTAACTCTTCCCAGCATGAGGAATTTGCTCTGCTCGGGGTGAATTAATTCGGGAGAAAAGCAGCTTCTCTCCCGAATATTCTTCCCTGTCTTAAACTTGATTTCTTATTTCTTAAATTTTATTCTTAGACTTTATTTAATTTTATTGTGGTTAAATGCGTTTATGGCATTTCTGACATGCAGGAGGTTTGCTGTAATCAGCCCAAAATCAGCCCAAAATCAGCCCAAAATCACCCCAAAATCACCCCAAAGTCCAGCTGTGCTTGGAGCCCTTGAAAACAGAGGCTCATTCTGTGCTGCTGCTCCCTGTTTGCATTTTAGGGTCACTGAAACAACTGCATTTTAGGGTTCCTCTGAAGCATTTTCATTTTAGGGTCACTGGAATATTTTCATTTTAGGATCACTCTGAACCATTTTCATTTTAGGGTTCATCTGAATTATTTTCGTTTTAAGGTCACTGAAACATTTTCATTTTAGGGTCACTAAACAATTTTAATTTGAAAGTCCCTCTGAGCCATTTCCATTTTAGGGTTCCTCTGAACCATTTTCATTTTAGGATCAGTTAAACAATTTCTTTTTAGGTTTCCTCTAAATCATTTTAATTTTAGGGTCATTGAAACATTTTAATTTTAGGGTTCCTCTGAGCCATTTCTATTTTAGGGTTCCTCTGAACTATTTCAATTTTAGGGTCACTGAAACAATTTCATTTTAGGGTCCTTGTGAACATTTTCATTTTAAGGTCACTGAAACAATTTCATTTTGGGGTTCCTTTGAACCATTTTAATTTTAGGGTCACTGAGCCATTTTAATTTTGGGGTTCCTCTGAGCCATTTCCACTTTAAGATTCCTCTGAAAAATTTTTAATTTAAGGTCACTGAAACATTTTAATTTTAGGGTTCCTCTGAACTGTTTTAATTTTAGTGTCACTGAAACAATTTCATTTTAGGGGTACTGAAACATTTTAATTTTAGGGCCACTGAAACATTTTCATTTTAAGGTTCCTCTGAAGCATCTTCATTTTAGGGTTCCTCTGAACCATTTTTATTTTAGGGTCACTGGAATATTTCCATTTTAGGGTCCCTCTGTGCCATTTTCATTTTGGGGTTCCTCTGAACCATTTTCATTTTAGGGTCACTGAACCATTTTCATTCTGCTTTTACACCCCAAAATCCCCCACATTTTCTTCAACGATTTCAGAGAATATTTCAGTTTAGAAAAGAATATTTCGGCTGGAAAAGAATATTTGGTAGGAAAAACCCGCCAGGGCAGGGAGCTCAGCCATTAACCCGGCAGGGTCAGGGCAGACAAGGCTCTGTACATAACCTGGCAATTATTGCATTTATCTCACTTTGTCAAGGGGTTCAAGGCCACAAATGGAGTGAAAAGTGTAATTAAGGAGCCTGAACCCACCTCTTAGAGGCAATAAAGGTTTTTTTTCGCTGAGTGGGAAGTTGATTTACCCTTCAGAAGCTGGAATAATTCGTTTGCAGAGCACAGACAGGTCTGTACACAGGGAAAGGGCTGGGAAAAATTGGTTTTAGGAAGTGCAGTTTATGTTTCAATTTGTGTTTTTGTACAATTTTTACTTCTTTTACATTATATTATATTATATTATATTATATTATATTATATTATATTATATTACATTATATTATATTTTATATTATTTTATATTATTTTATTTTATTTTATTATTTTATTTTATTATATTTTATTATATTTTTAAATTTATTTTAATTTTATTTTAATTTTATTTTATTTTATTTTATTATTTTATTTTATTTTATTTTTTAAATATCAGATTGCTGCTTTAATTAGCAGCAAATATAGGATGCTTAGGGTCTGACAAGCCCCGTGTAAAGATGGAGAACAAAACCACTTCTCCTCCTCCCAAAGCTCCTTCCACGCTGGGAATTTGGGATCAATCCCGTGGAAAACCCTCAGATCAAGGGTTTCCCACTCCTGGGAAGGGCAGTGGGTTGTTTTCAGCCTCCCTGACTCAAAACAAGACCAAGAGGAAAAACAGGTGAGTGCAAAGTTCCCATAAATCACCTGAACTCAACTGCAGACCTGCTTTATCCCATCCATCCTGGGCTGCAAGTGATGCTTTAGGATTTTAGCTTCTGTATTTTTTGTGTATTTGTAATTTAGTGTATAACTCTGGAATACATATAAAGTGCTAAGCTAATTTCTCTCATTTTTAGCCGAAACAATTCCTCTCTCAGCCCAAAACTCAAGGACACCTCACTGTCTCAGAGCCCCAAGATATGGAAACAGCAGTGAATGAACTGGGGGAGCAAACTTGGAGTGATTGACTTCATTAGCTGAAGCTGTAATTGGAGGATTAACCCTGAGATGCAAATGGACAGAACTTATAAATGATGAAATACTTGTTGTCCCTGTTGAGCCGCTAGCAGAGTGAGAAGACCCAGGTTCAAAGTGGCATCAAGAAGAAGATTTTATTATTTAATTCCATCTTATATAGACTTTTCAGAGGTCACCCAGATTGGTCAGTCAGAAACCTCCCCCTAGGCCTGACTGGCCAGGCCTGAACTGTCCACATCCCGAGAAACTGTTTTTAATAACATCCAAACTTTATTTATAAAACACAGGAAGAAGAGAGAGAAGGATTCTCACAGTAAAGGTCTGTGCTAGCCACACTTGTGACTTATAAAAAACCTATAAAGTATGACAAACTGGTGCCCTGCTGTCCATGTTGGGTGTAGCCCTGGGTGAGCTGTGAGTGCCCTGAGTGCACCTGAAGGCCTTCAGTAAATTTAACTGCTTTTTATTCTCTTCACTCTGTCTAACCTCTGTTTTAGCTAAGCCTCGCTCAGGCATCAAATGTGACTCAAACCCACTCTCATTTCCCATGGAAAAAACATGAGGGAAGTGAAATCCCTCTCAGCCCAGACCAACCTTACTACAATCCTGTAAATGTGTCAGGCCTCAGATTATTTCTAAGTCATCTTTGAGCAAATTCCCATCCTGATTTATGGCAGGGAGGAAATGCTGGGCAGGTAAAGCCCCCAGAGCCAGAGGGAGGAGGAGGTGATGGCTCTCCTGATTTTTTTCTGGACTGGGAAAGGGAAAATGGGTCAGGAAAAGAGGAGCAGCTCACAGAGGAGGGATGGTGAGGAGTGGAGCAGCTCTTGTGCATTTTGAGCAAAACTTCATTTGAAAAGTCAGTTCCCTGCCAGGCATCCAAATGGCCAAATTAAAACAAGGAATGGAAATGAAACTCAGCCCAAGCAGAATGGAGCAACCTGGGAATGTGGATGTTGGTGGCACAAGGGGGAGTTTTGAGGAGTTATTTTACAAAATCCATTGGAAATTCATGATCCAAACCTTTGCAAACCTCAGAGCTGAAGACTCTCAGATATCTGAACCCTTCTGGAACCATGCTAGCCATCCTCCCTGAGGGATGGAGGGTGGGAATGCCAAAAAAAACCCCAAAAACCTCTTCTTCTAGAAGCAAATCCAGCCCTGTGAAACCCATCCAGTGGGAGCAGCCAAGCCCTGAACAAAAGCAGCACATGTTTGATTTTCAAACGAGTCCTAAAAATCGAATCGACTTGAAAGAAAATAAAACAGAAAATTGGTATCAGGTGCTGCTTCCACACAGAAGCCACACAAACACCCAGAGATTCCTTTCATTCCAGCGCCGTTTCCCTCGAATTTCCGTGACTATTCTTGCACTGATGAACCACTTAATCATCCCGGAGCAAAGCCTCCCCAAACACAGAGGTATTTTTAGGAGGGAAGAAAATAGATCTGATTTCTCAATCCCTATTTCCCTTTCTGAGGCTCCACCAGATTTGCATTTAACACCAACTAGAAAAGACACCCGAGGAATACAAGAGCTGTTCAGTCATCGCTTTAAGTCTGGATTCCTCCTTTTATTTTTATTTTTTTTAATTTTTTTTTTTTAAAAATCAAATCGCTGCTTTAATTAGAAGCAAATGTAGGACACTTAGGGCCTGGGATGAGGAGACCTTTGCTGGAGCAGCGCGGCCCTCAAGTGTTAATTAAATCTTTAATTGCTTTCTGGGGCAGAAGGGCTGCTCTGGTTTTTCTGGTCGCAGGAGCAGCATTGCAAACAGGGTCTGTGCCATGCCCAGGGACATTCCCAGAATCCACGGGAGCTCCGGAAAAGTTGGGCAAAGTTAGACTCGATTTTCCCTGATTTTCCCTGAATTTTCCTCGATTTTCCTCTATCCATGCTTCAAAATTATAGATTTGGAAGAGATTGAAGCAGCCAGAGAGGAAACAATGAGGACAAAGCAGGAGATCCAAGTCCATCCCAAAGTCTGGCTTGTTCAATTATTTGATCCCAAAGAAAAGGGAAAGTGAAGGATCAGGGTGATAATGGGTAATGAGGAGGTGATAATGGATGACAAGGCTGGATTTCATTTACACCAAGATCTCCCTGCACACTCAGCCTTAAAAATGGCTTAAAATAGGCAGAAATATTTATTTTTAGCAGAGGCTGTTCCCTCAACAGCTCCTGCAGGATCTGGGATGGTGGGAGATGTCCCTGTCCTTGGCAGGGGTGGGAGTTGGATGGGCTGAGCTGCTGCTTTCCTCCAGCCTGAGAAAAAAACAAAAAACCCCAAAAAAACCCCAAAACCCCCCAAAAACCCAAAACCAAACCAAACCAAACCAAAACAACAACAACAAAAAACCAAAGAAAAGAAAAAAAAAAGAAAAAAAAAGGAAAAGGAAAAGGAAAAGGAAAAGGAAAAGGAAAAGGAAAAGGAAAAGGAAAAGGAAGAGAATCCAGGAAAAATCCAGGAAAAATCTGGGAAAAATCCAGGAAAAATGGAGGTAAAATCCAGGAAAAATCCAAGTAAAATCGAGGTAAAATCCAGGAAAAATCCAGGAAAAATTGAGGCAAAATCCAGCTAAAAATGGTCTGCAGAACGGAACAAAGAACTCATTCCCTGCTGCTCCAGCCCTGCTGACCCCAGGAAAGAGGAGTTCAGGAATATTCCACACAAATGGGTAGCTAACCTCAAACCCAATTTTCGCTCTGGATTAAAATAACCTCCAAGACCTCAAATTCCAGTTTTCTTCCCCTGGTGTCCAGCAGGGTGAACTTGGAGTTTTCTTGTCAAAAAAATGAACTTTTCTTTGCTCCCATTTCCCACAGCTCCGAAAACACATCCTGGAGGAAAATTTTCTGCTTTAAAGAGATTTTTGGTGAAGAGATTTTCAGGCTCTCCAGGGTTTCCCAGCTGCCCAAAGTTCTGCTTTTTTGGGGCTAAAATTTTCTGGGAAATAAATTTCTGGAATATCTCATTCCAGAGGGTGAATCCATATAAAAATTCCTTTGTCATTAAGAGCTCTGGAAATGCATTTTGGGTGCAGCACAGGGAGAAAACCCCAAAAAATTCACCCAAAGTGGTGATTCCTTAATTCCAGCTCCCTCTGGATTGGGAATTATTGAGGGAATTTTATCTAATTCTGGGTGATTTTTTCCCCAAACTGTTAACAGCAGATTGGGAATGGTGGGATTGCCAAATATTTGCTTCTGGAAGGTTCTCTGAGTGATTAATTCTTCCATCAAGAAGAAGAATGAGAAGAGAAAAAAACCCAAAGAGAGAAAGAAGAGAGAAAAACCCAAAAAATTCACCCCGGAGTAGTTCTTCCTTAATTCCAGCTCCCTCTGGAATGGGAATTATTGAGGGAATTTTATCTAATTCTGGGTGATTTTCCCCCAAATTGATAACAACAGATTGGGAATGGTGGGATTGCCAAATATTTGCTTCTGGAAGGTTCTCTGAGTGATTAATTCTTCCATCAAGAAGAAGAATGAGAAGAGAAAAAAACCCAAAGAGAGAAAGAAGAGAGAAAAACCCAAAAAATTCACCCGAAGTGGTGATTCCTTAATTCCAGCTCCCTCTGGAATGGGAATTATTGAGGGAATTTTATCTAATTCTGGGTGATTTTCCCCAAATTGATAACAACAGATTGGGAATGGTGGGATTGCCAAATATTTGCTTCTCTGAGTGGTTTAATCTTCCAACCAGGCTGAAGGGAGAGGAACCCAAAAAATTAACCTCGAAGTAGTTATTCCTTAACTTTAGCTCCCTCTGGAATGGGAATTACTGAGGGAATTTTATCTATTCTGGGTGATTTTCCCCAAAATTGATAACAACAGATTGGGAAGGTTGGGATTGCAAAATATTTGCTTCTCTGAGTGGTTTAATCTTCCAAACAGGCTGAAGGGACAGAAAACCCAAAAAATCCACCCGAAGTGGTGATTCCTTAATTCCAGCTCCCTCTGGAATGGGAATTATTGAGGGAATTTTATCTAATTCTGGGTAATTTTTTCCCAAACTGTTAACAGCAGATTGGGAAGGGTGGGATCGCCAAATATTTGCTTTTCTGAGTGTTTTAATCTTCCACTCAAGCTCCTTTCCCTGGAAATAAAGACACGAGCAGGCAGGAGAGGAAAGACTCCCTGAGGTTTTCCGCGGAGATTGCAAAGACAGGGAGAACAAATGCTCTGCCTTGTTCAGCATCCAGGTTGGAATTCCCGACAGGAATTTCCATCCCAAGGATGCTTCTCTCCTCCTGCCAGTGCAGGTTTTCCCCGTGGCACTGAACAAGAGCAGTGTTCAGATGAAAGAAAAAAAAAAAAAGAAAAAGAAATCTTAAATGAAAAAGGAAACAAAACAAATGGAAAAAGCGTCTGGAAAACCCCCAAAGATTCCTGGGTGGGAAAATTGTGTTATCAAAATCTCCTTGTTTTTCCCTCAGTAACTGAATCCACAAAGATCCAAAAGATTTAATTATATTCCAAGGTTTTGCTTCCCTATTTTTTCCTGCCTGAGGAAAACTTTAAGCACAGGAGTTGCTGTGAAATTCCACTCACCTGGCAGGGCTGGAGCAGGAATTCTCTCCCAGTCACCATGGATTATTCTGGGCTGCAGCTCCCTAATCCCAGGGCTCTGAGGTTTTATTAAATCACACAATAAGCTCTGGTGGCTTTTATTAAATGTCTTTAAATGAATAAATTTATTTTTTATTTCCTTTTGCCTTCTGCTCTCTCAGGCTTTTCCTGTCTCACTCCTGCAGCTTGTGGTGGGGGAGGCTCAGCCTTGGGGTTTATTCCTGGGATTTTATCCATGTCCGACACAAAAAATCCATCTGAAATCCAGTCTGTGAGACACTGAATTCCCTTTATGAACCCTGGAAAATGAGGTGCAGATCCCCCTGAACACCTTCCTGTTTAAATGGTGTGTTTGGGATCCATTCCTGTTGAATTTGTCACCAGATTTTCCCTGGAATTCCAACTCAATTCCTTCCTTCCTTCCTTCCTTCCTTCCTTCCTTCCTTCCTTCCTTCCTTCCTTCCTTCCTTCCTTCCTTCCTTCCTTCCTTCCTTCCTTCCTTCCTTCCTTCCTTCCTTCCTTCCTTCCTTCCTTCCCCTTGAGTTCCTTTCCCAAAGCTTCATTTAATCACATTTAATTGTTAATATTAAATACAGAGAAAAATGGGAAATTAATGCTACCCCAGCCTTTGAACTGATGCATTTCTGATGTTTTTGGGACTTCTGCACATGTCTGGTCATTTATTATCATATTTGTATATTTGTATATTTGTATATGATATTAATATTATTACAATATAATAAAACCCCTTCAGTATTTATTATTCAGTGGGTCAAATCCTGAATTTTTACTTTTTTTTTGGGGCCAATACATGCAAAAAAAAAGGAAAAAAAATCCACAGAAGTACAGAAAATGGCAGAATCCCCTGCATTTCCCTCATTAAACACCTCCAGTCAGAGCAAGCACCAACCTGCATTTCGGGATTTTCTCTTCCAACAATCAAATTCCCAACGATTTATCACAGGCGAGGAGACAATTCCCAGCTATCGACTCCAATCCTGCAGGAGTTAAACCTCATTAAAAATCACTGAGGTTCTCAACCTCAGGCTCTGATTTGATTTATCTCAAAGGGCAGAAACACCGAAATGAAGTTGAAAAAAAGAATAAAATCAGGTGGGTGGGTTTGGGAATGATGATCCCAATTCCCAGTTTTCCTGGGGTACATCAGGTGTATCACACCACATCCCCTAACATTTAAAATGAATTTTTTTTTGGGCCACAAAGGCAACAAACAGGTTGGGATTCAGAGCTTTGCAAAGCTGACACCTGGATAAGAATGGTGGAGGATTTGATAAAATGTCAAGAAAACAGCAGCAAATCGGAACTGACGGGATGTTCCTTTGATCTGACAGCCGGAACTCCCATGGAATGTGGAATTTCAGCTCCTCTCAGCTCTCCTTGGAAGAGCTCAGGATTATTTTCCTTTATTTTGACACCCCCAGACACCACGAAATCCGTCGGAGGATAAATCAGGAGCCACGTGCCTGGGCAGGGATGCCAACCTGCCACTCTGCCTCCTCCAGAAATCCTCCTCCTGCTGCTGCCACAAAGGGAAGTGGGTTGGAGCCAGAAGAATTTTCCATTTTCCAGGATTTTGGGTGTTTTATCCCAGTTTTTCTGCAGGGAACATGGAAGTGAGAATTCCACTCAGTGCTCCATAAGCAAAGCCCGAAATGCCATTTTCTTTTTATTAAACATCCTGGAAATATTCAATTTTATTAAACATTTCTTTTTATTAAACAATCCTTATCCTTCCCATCCTCTCGGAGAGGTGAATTCCCAAATTCTCCTTGAAATGGGTGATCTCAGCTGGCGCAGGAATTACCTATGGATGGTCAGTTCTCCTTGATTTCCAAGTGGGAATTTCTCAGTGACCTTTCCCAGTGGTCAGCTGAACAGGAGAGAAAATATTCCCAAGATTTCAGGGACTAAAGGAAGCTTTAGGATGTTCAATTCCTCCTAAGGAGGAGCTGGAGGAAATTTTGGGAATGGCATTTTTGTGTTTTTGATCCAACAGACAAAATACCTGCAAAGGCATAAATATTGGGATTACAAACATCAACGATTTAAAAAATCCCTTAAAATCAACCCCCCAACAACAGGGATCTGGGATTTCACACCCCAGTTTGGGATTTATTTTGGAATCAGGGCAGTTTCCATCCCTAATTCCCTTCAGGTTTGATTGATGAACCCAAATAACTCAAATCCCATAAAAACCATTCCAACAGTGAGCCAGAAAAGGAGGAAAGGATTGGTCACACCATCCAAATTTGGTTGTGGCCGAGCACAGCCTCCAAGGGGCCATTTTTCCAAGGAAAAGTCAATTTTTGGTGCAACTTAAAGCTGGGAAGTACAGCCTGGCTGTGTCACTGAATCCTGGAATTGGGTTGGAAGACACCTTAAAGATAATTTTCCCCACCCCATTCCCATTTCCTGGAATCCTGGAATTGGGTTCTAAGAGACCCTAAAGATCATTTTTTCCACCCCATTCCATGGGCAGGGTTTGGAGCATCCCAGGTTACTCCAAAACCTGTCCAACCTGGCCTTGGACACGCCAGGGATGGGCAGCCATGCTTTCAGGACACCCTGAGCTCCAACACAGAGCAATTCCATCTTTCCTGATTATTTTCCTCATCCATCCCTTCCTTCCCCTCACCAGGGTTGGATCCATCATTCCCAGGGATGGTGGATCCTCCTTAACCAACATCCATCCACCATTTTTCCAGGTCCTTTATCACTCTCTGAGAGCTCCAATCCCATTTTTTTACAGCTCAATCCTCCAAACCTTCCCACCAAAGATCCAATTAAATCTCCTCTCTGGGTTTTTGTATGGCTCTCAATTCTCTGTTCTGGAGATTTCTGATTTCTGGAATTTATTTTCCATGGCATCTCTGAGAGATAAAAGACAAAATGTCTGGATGACAACGAGCAAAATGGGAGAAGAAAACTCGTTAATGGTCAGGGGAGATGACTGAGTTGAGGTATTTAATTCCCATGTCCTGGAATGCGATGCAGGCAGGAATACACTCCAAAATCCAGGATTTCCATCACTTCCCAGCACTTCTGGAATTTGTAAATCAGGAGAATTTTTTCCTGGAGTGCTTGGGATGGGATGAATGGAACGGAATCCACCAGGAGAGAAATCTGCAGCATCGCTCATCTCCCTTCCAGAACATTCCTCCCAGGCACAGAAACTCCCTCCAGCAATTTATTTCTATCAGGATGGATATTCCTGGGAGATGAAATTCATCCCCACAAAGAGATCCAAGACTGCTCCTCAGAGGAATTTAGATCCTATTTGGGGGCTCTGAACAGAACCTGATACTAAAGACAGTGAATTCCACCTTGTTATGCAGTTTTCCATTTAATGGGATTGTGTTTCCTGTTGTCTTTTGGGATAAAATGAGGATTGTCTTTCTGGATAAAATGAGGATTCTCCTCAACAGTTGCTGATTTCAGGGCATATTTAAACAATCACCTGCTGAATGGTTGACTCTCCCAGGGGATTTAACTAGGGAAGACCTGGATGTGTCTGCAAAGCAGGATAAAGATTCCACTGCGGCTAAAAGGAGGGAAAACACTAAAATTGATTAGCAGCAGGAAACCTCCTGAAATCCAAAGAGCTGGAGAGAGGCAGCAGCCATTGCTCAGTGGCTTTAATTACCCTCCCTAATTGGTATATCTGGTTAAGGAAATAAGGATTTCTGCTCCTGGCTTGGCTGGCCCAGAACAATCCTTGGCATTTTTGTTGTGCTCTGTGGAATGTTGTGTTTAAAGCTGAATTATGGAATGGTTTGGGTTGGAATGGACTTAAATCCCATCCAAGCCCCATCCAGCCTCGCTTTGGACACTCCAGGGATCTAGGAGCAGCCACAGCTTCTCTGGGAATTCCATCCCAGCCCCTCCCCATCCTCCCAGCCAGGAATTCCTTCCCAAAATCCCATCCAACCCTGTGCTGATCTCACAGCTCTTTCCCCACCTGAATTATTCTGGGATCCTGAGCCATTTCTTTGGCTGTTGATTTGTTTGGGACGAGACTGAACGAGCTGTGCTGAAATAAAAGTGGGTTCACTACAGGGTGATGAATGCACTGTTGGAATATTTCCTGAAATCTTCAGCCTCTTGGGCCCCCAACACCTCCAGCACAGCAGAGATTTCCTCTCCAGGCTGTCCCCAGCCTCCTTCCCCACCCCGTTGTGCTGAAATCAAGCTGAGAAAGCAGCAAAATGAGTCAGGAGGAAGGAGAAATTCACATTTCTCCTTGTAAAGGTCATTTTAGAGGTGTTTCCACATCTCTGGGCTGGGATTGAGAGCCAAACCTCACTTTCAGTCTCACTGAGGATGCTCTGGTGTTTCATCCCTGCTGACAGGACAGGTTTTCATCCCAAGCACAACTCCCATCCCTGCTGAGGTGTTTTACCCCCAAATCCTCACCTGGGCCCAAGTGAGCTCCCCAAGCCCAGCAGCTCCAGAGGTGTTTTACCCCCAAATCCTCTCCTGGGCCCAGGTGAGCTCCTCAAACCCGACAGCTCCTCCAGCCCAGGAGAAGTTAAATAATATTTTTCCACAGAGATATTTTACCCCCAAATCCTCACCTGGGCCCACGTGAGCTCCCCAAACCCAACAGCTCCTCCAGCTCAGGAGAAGTTAAATCCCATTTTTCTGCCACAAAAACCAGCCTGAAGGATCAGGGCCTGTCGTCAGAGAGAACAGATGCTCTGAGGGCTTTGCAGAACTCCCTCTCCACCCACCCGGAGCTGCCACCACATCCCAACCCTCTCCACTTCCTGCAGCCTCTGCCATTGCTTTTCTCGGAGCCCAAATGCTCCTTTAGCTAGCCCAGCTGCTCTGCAGGGTGGTGGGAAGCTCAGTTCTGGTGTTTTTTTACTTCTCCTCCCCTGTGTCCTTCCAATTCTTTCCCTCTCCCCCCTCCACCCCCGCCAGCTCCCACCGCTTTCCTCTTTCGGCAGCTCTGCTGATAAACACAAATGTTTGTTCCGAGTTCAGCAGCCAAAAGCTCTTAATCATTGATGGAGGAGGTGGGATGGAGGGAGGGGAAGAGTTGAGGGAGCTTTGGGGGGAAATTGTGGTGTTTTGGGGGCAAAAATTGTGGAGTTTTGGGGGTGAATTTTTGGGTTTCCAGCTCAGGAGAAACATCTCTGCCCTTCTCCATCAGCACAAGGGGTTGTTGTCCTCTCTGAGGCCTTTTGGACTTCCAGCCTCACCTCATCCATTTTAGGGAATTCCTTGGGATTTCAAATCTTCTAAAGCCACCAAGTTTTCAGCTGATAAACAGAAATGTTTGTTCCGAGTTCAGCAGCCAAAAGCTCTTAATCATTGATGGAGGAGGTGGGATGGAAGGAGGGGAAGAGTTGAGGGAGTTTTGGGGGGAAATTGTGGTGTTTTGGGGGGAAATTGTGGAGTTTTGGGGGTGAATTTTTGAATTTCCAGCTCAGGAGAAACATCTCTGCCCCTTCTCCTCCTTCATCCAAGGGGTTGTTGTCCTCTCTGAGGCCTTTTGAACTTCCAGCCTCTCTTCATCCATTTTAGGGAATTCCTTGGGATTAAATTCTTCTAAAGCCACCAAGTTTTCTTCTGATAAACAGAAATGTTTGTTCCGAGTTCAGCAGCCAAAAGCTCTTAATCATTGATGGCGGGGGTGGGATGGAGGGAGGGGAAGAGTTGAGGGAGTTTGGAGGGAAATTGTGGAGTTTTGGGCCAAAACTGTGGAGTTTTGGGGGTGAATTTTTGGGTTTCCAGCTCAGAAGAAACATCTCTGCCCCTTCCCCTCCATCAGCACAAGGAGCTGTGGTGTTCTCCTCCCTGAGGCTCTCTGAACTTCCAGCCTCCCTGTATCACTAAACCAAACCAAACCACCAACACAAAACAAAACCACACACCAAAACCAACAACAAAAAAACAAAAAATTGTGGAGTTTTAGGGGTGAATTTTTGGGTTTCCAGCTCAGGAGAAACAACTTTGCTCCTCCTCTATCAGCACAAGGGGTTGTTTTGACCTTTTTGTGACTCTTTGAACTTCCTGCCTCACTGCATCACTTTTAGGGAATTCCTTGGGATTTCAAGTTTTCTAAAGCCACCAAGTTTTCAGCTGATAAACACAAATGTTTGCTCCAAGTTCACTAGGAAAAGCTCTTCATCATTTATGGGGTAGGTGGGATGGAGGCAGGGGAAGAGTTGAGGGAGTTTTGGGGGCAAGTTGTGGATTTTTGGGTGAAAATTCTGGAGTTTTGGGGGCAAATTTTTGGGGTTTTCAGCTCAGGAGGAACATCTTTGTCCTTCTCCTCCATCAGCACAAGGGGTTGTTGTGTCCTTTTTGTGACTCTTTGAACTTCCAGTTTCAATGCATCACTTTTAAGAAATTCTTTGGGATTTCAAGTCTTCTAAAGCCTCCAAGTTTTCAGCTGATAAACACAAATGTTTGTTCCGAGTTCACTAGGAAAAGCTCTTCATCATTTATGGGGTAGGTGGGATGAAGGAAGGGGAGAGCTCGGGGGAGATTTGGGGGCAAGTTGTGGATTTTTGGGGCCAAATTGTGGAGTTTTGGGGGCAAATTTTTGGGTTTCCAGCTCAGGAGTAACATCTCTGTCCTTTTCCTCCATCAGCACAAGGGGTTGTTGTGTCCTTTTTGAGACTCTTTGAACTTCCAGTTTCAATGCATCACTTTTAAGAAATTCCTTGGGATTTCAAGTCTTCTAAAGCCATCAAGTTTTCAGCTGATAAACACAAATGTTTGCTCCAAGTTCACTAGGAAAATCTTTTCATCATTTATGGGGTAGGTGGGATGGAGGGAGGGGGAGAGTTGAGGGAGCTTTGGGGCCAAATTGTGGAGTTTTGGGGCCAAACTGTGGAGTTTTGGGGCCAAATTTTGCGGGTTTTGGGGCAAATTTTTGGGTTTTCAGCTCAGGAGTAACATCTCTGTCCTTCTCCTCCATCAGCCCAAGGGGTTGTTGTGTCCTTTCTGAGGCTCTGTGAACTTCCATCTCTTTTTCCATCTTCCAACTCACTGCATCACTTTTAGGGAATTCCTCGGGATCTGAAATCTTCTCACACCACCCAATTTCAAACCCAGGACCTTCCCTGACCTCCTGACAGCACGTGGTGCCTTTGATCCCCACGGGGAGCGCAGAGCACTCAGCAACACACAACAACCCAGGTGTGGTTTCCTTTTTTTAAATTTTTTTTTTCCAAATTAATTAAAAACCAATTTCCAAACAAGCAGGGCCACGAGCAAATATCAGAGCCCGACCTGAAGCGCCTGAGTGCTCTCGAGGGACTCAGCTCCACCTGAATCCGATGGCTTTGATAGCTGCCCATATTTGATCAAATAAAGCTATTGATCCCTGGCATCAAAGTTCAATCCAGGCTCTCAGAGCTGCGAGAGCAGCACAATAAAACCCTGGCTCCTTTTGATCTCTGCTGGAGCATTTCATCTTGACATTTGTTAAATGTAGCACTAGATTGCTTCCAATGAGAATAGGGCTTTAAAAGCTTACCGGAAAAAGCAAAGCTCCCGTAAAAAAAAAAAAAAAAAAAAAATCCAACTTTTACATTTGTTAACTTTCCCATTCGCTGCTTTTCATGAAGTGCACGGCCCGGCCAGGTATTATTATTATTATCAATTCCATTTTGAGCAGGATGGGGAGACCTAAATGGGTTTCTAAATATAAATCCTTGGCTTCGTGCTCACAAGAGGATTTTTTAGGAGGGTTTATCTGCCGCTGCACCTTTGCAGTCAAATCACTCCTGGGGACAACTCCTGACCCCAATCCAGTGACAGAATCAGGGGGGTTGGAGCAGAATATCCCCGAGAAATTCTGAAAGCACATGGAAAGCAAATAAAGGAGAGAGAGGGGAATGGAAAGAACATTTTCCATCATCTGATATTCTGTAATTGCTGGGACAGATTGTTGTCACAGTGACACCTCTGCAAAGCTGAAGAAAAGGGCAAAATATCCCATTTTATTGTTGTTAGTCAGGGTGGAATTAGGGGAAAGTGGATAAATGTGGCCAAGGGCAGGTTTGATGGGGCTTGGAGCAATCTGGGGTGGTGGAAAGTGTTCCTGACCATGGCCTAATGTTCTGCTGATAAACACAAATGTTTATTCCAAATTCAGCAGGAAAAACTCTTCATCATTTATAGGGTAGGTGGGATGAAGGCAGGGGAAGAGTTGAGGGAGATTTGGGGGCAAATTGTTGAGTTTTGGGGGCAAATTGTGGAATTTCAGGGGCAAACTGTGGAATTTCAGGGGCAAATTGTGGAGTTTCAGGGGCAAATTGTGGAGTTTCAGGGGCAAATTATGGAATTTTGGGGGAAACTTTGGAGTTGTGGGGGGAAATTGTTGAATTTTGGGGGCAAATCGTTGAGTTTTGGGGGCAAATTGTGGAGTTTCCAGCTCAGGAGAAACATCTCAGCCCCTTCTCGTTCTCCTCTGGACGAACTGGATGGGCTTTAAGGTCCTTCCAACCATTCCAAGATCCTATAAACCTTCAGGACACTCAGACAGCACAGCCCAAATCACAAATATTTTTTACCATTTCGAGCTGAGCTTTAGCACCAGCTTTGCATTGCCTTTCCTCCATCTGCGTCCTTTGAGGAGAATTTAAAATCCCCCAGAGGAGGGCTGGATCTGGGGCTTTGAGGTGAGTTTTAAATCCACCAGAGGAGTTTTCTGACAACCCAACCTGGTTTGGGATGAATTTTAAATCCACCAGAGATCTCTGACAGCCCAGCCTGGTTTGGGATGAATTTTAAATCCACCAGAGGCCTCTGACAGCCCAGCCTGGTTTGGGGTGAGCTCTGCTCTGAGGAGGAGTTGGATTCACTGATCTACTGAGGTTTAGGGTGACACTTCCTTAAAAAATTTAAAAAATTAAAATCCTCACCACTGGGCACAACGCAGAGTCATTGCTCTTTTCTCACTCCTCAGCACCTTCTAGAAGCCAGAGAAAAAGCCAATTTTTTCAGATCTATGGCCTGGATGGTGCTAGATTTAAATCACAGAGAAAAAGACAATTTTTTGCAGATCTGTGGCCTGGACGGGGCCAGATTTAAATCACAAAATCTCAGAGAAAAATCCATTTTTTTTCAGATCTGTGGCCTGGACGGTGCCAGATTTAAATCACAGAATCTCAGAGAAAAAGCCATTTTTTTCCAAATCTGTGGCCTGGATGGTGCCAGATTTAAATCACAGAATCCCAGAAAGGTTTAGGGTGGCAGAGACCTTCAAACTCATCCAGTTCCACGGTCAGGAACAACTTCAACCACCTCAGATTGCTCCAACCTGGCCTTGGACACATCCAGGGATTCAACAAACTGAGGCAGGAGGAGGGGAATTGAGGATAATCTTCTTTATAGGATCAGTCTGCTGGGAAATACGGAAATAAGTCTGGCATTTACTCACTGTCTGGCTGATGAACTCGTGCAGGAGACAAACAGAGCCCTGCCAGAAAGCAGAGCTGGATTTTCAGCCCCACTCGTGTTTATTTGGGGTGCAAAGTCACAGAGTCCTCCTGGAAGCTGTTCCCTGCTGGGTGAGCCCCACAGCTGGTTAGTTAGTTATTTGTTGGCACATGAAATTCCCCCATGAAAGCACAAATCCCATAAAAACCCCAAATGAGAACTTTGGGCTCAGCTCTGCTCAACCCCTCAGCATCAAACCCTGAATCTGCCCTGAACCCTAACCTTGGGAATGCACAAACTCGGGGTGAGATTCGCACCTGGGATCAATGGGTTTACTCCACACAGGTTTGTTAATTTACATTCTTTAGGCATTGACGCCAAATCCTGGGCTTTTGAGAGGACTGAGGGGTCAGAACTCCCTTTTTGTTGGATTTTCAAACAATTTAAAACAACATTTTAAAAACAAACATTTAGACATTTAAACAAATGTCTGATATTTTGGCCCCTGCTGCTTTGGAAAAGGGAAAAAAAAGAGGGGGAAGAAATTATGGGAGAGAGAACTGAGATGGAGTGGAGATGGGAGGGAAAAAAAGACAACAGAAATGTAAATTCTGTGGAGAAATCGATGGGATTGACTCGATTTTCCCCCCAAAAATTCCAGATTCCAGCTGGTGGAGGAACAGGTTTCACTCTGGCTGAGCTGCCCTGGGTATAAACCCCTTGTGGTGATAAACAGGCAGTTTTTTGGGTGGAAAATAACACCCCAGGTGACCTCTAAGGCTCCTTAAATCAACAAAGAAACACTTGAAGATCTTTTGCCGCCACCCTGACCCCGTTCCTCGCTTTGGGGACTCACCTGGGGAGCTAAATGGCTCAGAATTACTCCCAGGGCTGCGTGGATCCATCTGTGGGATTTCAAACACCATTTCAAGGCCTCGAGGAACAGTGGGAGCTGCAGGGAAGCAACCTTGAACTCCCGATGTTCCCACACCATTAGGAAATTTTCTGAGGAGACGAGGAAAAAAAAGTTCACGAGTAACTTCAGCTCAAAGCTTTTCTTTGCCATTTTTGCGGCCAGCAAAGGAGCCCTGCTGAACAGAGATCAGGCTGGAGGACTCAAAACAAGAGCACTCAGGGGAGCAGAGAGAGAAAAAAACCCGAAAAAAAAAAAAATCTCTTTTCCCTTCCCTTGAAGCTAAGTTTGTAACTGCGCCGGGGAGAACAATCAAGAAATTCCTTTGGAGGTGAGAGGGCAGTGGGCTGGGGGAGAGCGAGGGCAGTGCGTTTCTTGAAGGGATCCTTTCCTCTCCTTTTCCCTCCAGGAATTTGGGAATCAAAGGAGCCATTGCTGGGTTGGCTTCAGTGCTGGGAACTGCTCTGGAATTTGTGACTGAATGAGCCGCGGAGAGGCTGGAGCTGATGGAAGAATTCCGCGTTTAATGAGGTTGGTTGGGAAGGAAAGTCTCGTAAAACTCGGCATTGAACGATAGAACATTCCCGAATTATTCCAGACACGGCTCCAGCTCGTTCCCTGGGATAGTTTGGCACATCCTGGACTCATGAAATACCAGGAAGGTGCAACTCTGGGAATGAGAAGAGCAGAGCTGTGGGCCTGGTGATGATCTGTGTCCCTAAAATGGGAGAATTCCAGACAAAACCAGCTCCTGGGTAGCAGGGGGTCTTTCCCAGGACACACCTTGTGGGATTTTGGGAAGGAATGAGGGTGGGGAGGGGCTGGGATGGAATTCCCAGAGCAGCTGTGGGAATCCTGGATCCCTGGGAGTGTCCAAGGCCAGGCTGGAGTCACCTGGGATGGTGGGAGATGTCCTTGGGGTGGCACTGGATGGGATTTGACCCTTTTGTGATTCCATGACTCCTCCAGGACAGCCTGGAGAGGAAATCCCTGCCATGATCCCAATTCCCATGCTGGGCTTTGTTTCCATCCTTCCAGAGCACACTGCTGCCAGGAGAATGGATGAAAAATCCTGGAATTTCAGAAATTCCTCCTTTTCTCTGTCACAACAAACACTCTAGCCCTGCTCTGCCTTTAGAATGTCTGACATGTGGATGAATGGATGAAAAATCCTGGAATTTCAGATATTCCTCCTTTTCCCTGTCCTAACAAACAGCCTGCTCTGCCTTAAGAACATGTCTGACATTGGGAAGAATGGGTGAAAAATCTCCAAATTTCAGAAAGTCCTCCTTTTCTCTGTCACAACAAACACTCCAAGCCCTGCTCTGCCTTAAGAACTTCTGACATTTGGATGAATGGATGAAAAATCTCCAAATTTCAGAATTTTTCATCCACATCCAAAAGTCCATGCCCTCCTATCTTAAGAACTTCTGACATTTGGATGAATGGATGAAAAATCTCCAAATTTCAGAAATTCCTCCTTTTCCCCATCCTAACAAACACTCCAAGCCCTGCTCTGCCTTAAGAACTCAACACACTCATAGCCCCTTCCCTTCCCTTCCTTCCACCAGGTATTAATTGGATTAACAAATTAACAACCCCTGAGGATAATTAGGCATCTCCAGACCTGCAGAACCATTAATCCCCGAGCCGCTGTGCCGTGTAGAACAAGCTGATATTAAATAAAACCAGGAGTTAATCTCCCAAAGGACTCCAACCTTTCCTGGTCCTGTCCCTTCTCCTGGAAAGATGTCACATCCATCACGGATTTCTTCTTCAGGGTTTTCCAAATTCTTCCAGATCCAGGGAAGGGAAAGGTTTTGCCTCGGGCTGGTTGTGCATGGAAAGGGCAGGAAGGTTTGGATCCAAGAACCTTCTGAGCAATTCACAAACTCCTCAGGTGAATTTTTGGAGCTGCCAGGGAAGTGTTCCCATCATGGATTGATTCCTTTTCCACATGCAGGAGGAAAATTGGAAAAAAAAATTTCCCCACCTCTCCTGTGGGGAAAGGCTGAGGGAGCTGGGATTGTCCAGCCTGGAGAAGAAAAGGCTCCAGGGAGATCTGAGAGCCACTTCCAGTCCCTAAAGAGTATTCCAGGGAGCTGGAGAGGGACTGGGGACAAGGGATGGAGCAACAGGACACAGGGGGAAGAGTTTTAAACTAAAAGAAGTGAGGTTCAGGTGGGATATTGGGAAGGAATTCCTCCCTGGGAGGGTGGGGAGGGCTGGGATGGAATTCCCAGAGGAGCTGTGGATTCCCCATGATCCCTGGAAATGTCCAAGGCCAGGCTGGACAGGGCTTGGAGCAACCTGGGACAGTGGAAATTGTCCCTGCCATGGCAAGGGTGGCACTGGATAGGTTTTAATGTCCCTTTTCACCCAAACCATTCCATGATTCCATGATTTTTCCAGACATTTTCCATAGCCATAGGTGCAGCTCTTCATCCAGCAACAAATAACTGTGGGTTTTTCTCCTCCCCACCATGTTTAAATTACCATGTAATTTAAAACACCTAATTTAAACTATCAATGATAAAAAGAATATGATATGATATGATATGATATGATATATGATATGGTAAGATATATAATATAATATAATGGGAATATAATAAATAGAATACAATAGAATACAGTATGATACAATATAGTACAATATATTACAATATAACATAACATAAATAACATAATATATATAACATAATATATTTTATTTCAATCTATATCCTGCCAAAACCAACTCCACAAAACATCCCTGACATCCTGGTCACCCCCAGCCATTTCCCTTTTGATGCCCTCAAGCCAAGAGAAGCAGAATCCCCTCAGGGGATCCCAGAGCCTCCTGGTGTTGTCTAAAATACAGAATGAGTCAGAAAGGATTTATCCCGGTCTGGAATTATGGGCAGGAGGTGATAAAAATGATTTCTTTGGCGAGCCACGGCTGCAAAACCAAACGAGGAGCGTGAGGATGCATCCAGCTCCCCCCGCCAGGGCAGGGACTGAACCAAACTAATAAAGTTATATGGGATTAAAGGGAAGAGTTATATGGGATTGCAGGGAAAGAGTTATGGCTCCAAATAAAGTTTAAACTCCTGACCCTCCCTCTCTGCTGCTCTTTATGGAGTCGTTCCTGGAGAAGCAAAAATGGTGTTAAATGCTCCCAAGGAAGCACAGAGGGTTTTTGTGCTCATGGAGGGAGAGGAACTCCAGGGATGGGAAAATGCAGCTCTGGCATGGGGATTAGGATACCCTGGAGCATCTTCATCCTTGGAGACCTTGGAGCATCCTTATTCTTTGGGACACCCTGGAGCATCTTCATCCTTGAGAGAACCTGGAGCATCCTTATCCTTGGAGATCCTGGGGCATCTTCATCCTTGAGAGACCCCAGAGCATCCTCATCCTCATCCTCATCCTCATCCTCATCCTCATCCTCATCCTCATCCTTGAGACTCCCTGGAGCATCCTGATCCTTGGAGACACCCTGGAGTGTCTTCATCCTTGAGAGACCCTGGAGAATCCTCATCCTTTGGGATACCCTGGAGCATCCTGATCCCTTGAGATATCTCAGAGCATCCTCGAGAGACCCTGGAGCATCCTGATCCTTGGAGACACCCTGGAGCTTCCTCATCCTCTAGGACACCCCAGAGCATCTTCATCCTCTGAGACCCTGGAGCTTCCTCATCCTTGGGAGACCCTGGATCATCTTCATCCTCTTAGACAACCCTGGAGCATTCTTGTCCTTGAGAGACCCTGGAGCATCCTGATCATTTGAGAGACCCTGGATCCTCATAGTTTGGGACACCCCAGAGCATCTTTTATCCTTGAGACACCCTGGAGAATCCTCATCCTTTAGGACATCCTGGAGCATCCTGATCCCTTGAGATACCCCAGAGAATCCTTGTCCTCGAGAGACCCTGGACCATCCTCATAGTTTGGGACACCCCAGAGCATCTTCATCCTCTGAGACACCCCGGAACTTCCTCATGCTTGAGAGACCCCAGAGCATCCTCATCCTTGAGACACCCTGGAGCATCTTCATCCTTTGAGACCCTGGAGCATCCTGATCATTTGAGAGACCCTGGAGCATCTTCATCCTCATCCTTGAGAGACCCTGGACCTTCCTCATCCTTTGGGACACCCTGGAACTTCCTCATCCATGAGTGACCCCAGAGCATCCTCATCCTTTGGGACACCCCAGAGTATCCTCATCCTCAAGACACCCTGGAGCATCCTGATCATTTGAGAAACCCTGGAGCATTCTCATTCTTTGGGACACCCTGGAGCTTCCTTTTCGTCTGGGACACCCTAGAGCATCTTCATCCTCTGAGACCCTGGATCCTCATCATTTGGGACACCATTGTCTCCATCCTTGGAGACACCCTGGAGCTTCCTCATCCTTGGAGACCCTGGAACATTCTCATTCTTTGGGACAACCTGGAGCATCTTCATCCTTGAGAGACCCTGGAGAGTCCTGATCCTTTAGGACCCTGGAGCATCCTGATCCTTTGAGATACCCTGGAACACCCTCATCCTTTGAGATACCCTGGAACACCCTCATCCTTTGAGATACCCTGGACCATCCTCATCATTTGGGACACCCCAGAGCATTTTCATCCTTTGGGACACCCTGGAGCTTCCTTGTCCTTGAG
Source organism: Lichenostomus cassidix (assembly GCF_008360975.1). NCBI lineage: Eukaryota > Metazoa > Chordata > Aves > Passeriformes > Meliphagidae > Lichenostomus > Lichenostomus cassidix. The sequence goes on along the minus strand of NC_139502.1, from coordinate 3,306,966 downwards.
ACACCCCAGAGCATCCTCAGCCTTGGAGATACCCTGGAGCTTCCTCATCCTTGAGAGACCTAAGAGTATCATCGTCCTTTGGGACACCCTGGACCTTCCTCATCCTTTGGGACACCCTGAAGCATCTCCATCCTTGAGACACCCGAGAACATCCTCATCCTTGGAGACCCTGGAACAACCTGATCATTTGAGAGACCCTGGATCCTCATCCTTTGGGACACCCTGGAGCTTCCTCATCCTCTGACACATCCCAGAGCACCTTCATCCTTGAGAGACCCTGGATCCTCATTGTTTGGGACACCATTGTCACCATCCTTGGAGACATCCTGGAGCTCCCTCATCCTTGGAGACCCTGGAACATTCTCATTCTTTGGGACAACCTGGAGCATCTTTATCCTTGAGAGACCCTGGAGAGTCCTGATCCTTTGAGATACCCCAGAGCATCCTGATCATTTGAGATATCCCAGAGCATTCTCATTGTCTGGGACACCCCAGAACATCTTCATCCTTGGAGACACCTAGAGCATCTTCATCCTTGAGAGACCCTGGATCACCTTTGTCCTTGGAGACACCCTGGAGCATCCTCATCCTCTGAGACACCCCAGAGCATCCTCACCCTTGAGAGATCCTGGAGCACCCTGGTCATTTGAGAGACCCTGGATCCTGATCCTTTGGGACACCCCAGAGCATCTGCATCCTCTGAGACCCTGGACCATCCATCCTGATCCTTGGTGACACCCCAGAGCATCTTCATCCTTTGGGACAGCCTGGACCATCCTGATCCTTGGGACACCCTGGACCTCCCTCATCCCTTTCAGGCACACAATGCCAAGGGAATCAATTTGCCCCTTGATTTTTGAACTAAAAGCACAGAAAGCTGCGATGCAACAGAACAAACTACAAACAAATTTCAGTGCAGAATATCCGAGAGAGCTCCGGGAATCTGCTTTTCGGGGATATTAAAAATTCCTTCCTCCTGTCAAAATGACTCTCCTGCAGTTATCCACATTAACAGGTCCAGTGATTATTTAATTAATGATTTCAGTGACAGTTTAATTAATGATTTCTGTAGGTTTTTGGGCCTTTTGGGCTGCAGAAATCCCCAGACAGGGTTGTTATTTCAGATCATCCCAGCTGAGCATGGGGAATTCAGCAGTTCCACCCACTGTAGGGTGGAAATTAACTTTTGTAGGACCAAAATCTGGCTTTGGGAGGAACAAACCATATTCACCCTCAAACCAAACCAAGGGCCAAAAAAACCCTCTGCCTTCAGCAGAGGATTATTATGAAATAGAGGAGGAGATGTGGGGCTTTGAAGCAGCTGAATGATTCCACTTGGAGACAAGGATCTGGGAAAAACAGACATTGTTAGCTCAGTCCTGACAGGAATTCCTCATGCATTGACAGAGTGATAAATTAATGATTGACAGAGTGATAAATTAATGATTGACAATCCAGGGGGAGAATGAAAAAACCTCTCTAAATGGAACCATCAGGGTTTTTAAAAGCAGAGCCAGGCTGGGCTCTGAGGTGGCTGCACGGAATGAAAATGAGCTCCAGAAAACTGGGATAACACCAGTCCTGGTTCCAAATTCCCCTGGTTCTGGGAAATTCTGGAATTCTTGACTTTTTCAGGATGGTTTTGGGGAGGAAAAGCCTCCCTGGGGCAGCTGAGGGGAGCTGGGAGAGAAATCCCAGTGTTGGATGGATGGAAAATGTTCTGTGCCTGGAAAAACATCTGCATTCCCAGTTGGAAAAATGGGATTAAACCCCACAAAAATTGGTAAAAACAACCACAGATAATGCCAGGGGAAGAAGAATTATGATTATTATGGGATACCAAATTCCCAGCTCCTAAAGAATTTGGGATCCTCAGTTGTGTCCCCAAGCTCAACCCCAGCTCAGCTACTCGAGGGTTTTGTGTCTCGACTTCATCCTCCAAACTGAGATGGAAAAATATTAAAATATTTTTTTCTCTCCCCCAAAAAATCAAATGTCAAAAAGCCACCCAAAGAAACCATCAAAACTTGAGAATTAGACAGGATTTAAAAAAAAGAAAAAAAAGAGTCTGAGATTATTTAGAGGAGAACAGAGAGAATTCTATAAATACCTTGGAGAAAAATTTCCAAACTCAGTTTCTGCAGCAGCGCAGCCTAAAAAAGAACATTGTCTTACACTTTAAATTCTTCATGACTTAAGTGACTGCATCCCCAAACTTTTCTCCTGCTTTTCAGCACAGCAGCAAAAGGAAAAAAAAAAGGGAAATAAAACAGATTCCTTGGTTTCTGGGCAAAGCTCTGTAAATGGGTGGCAATGTGGGAAGTTTTTGGTTCATCTCCTGTCTTTGACAGGTTCACCTGTCTTTGCTCCTGCTTCAGTTTGGAGGGATTTTGGGAAGGAATTCCTGGCTGGGAGGGTGGGGAGGGATGGGATGGAATTCCCAGAGCAGCTGTGGGAATTCTGGATCCCTGGAGTGTCCAAGGCCAGGCTGGAGCACCCTGGGATGGTGGGAGATGTCCCTGGGGTGGCACTGGATGGGATTTAAGGTCCTTCCAACCCAAACCATCCTAGGATTCCAGGAATTTTCAGGCATCCAAAGATGATCCTGTGAGGTCCCCAAAAACACCTGAATCCTCCTGCACATCAGAATCCCAAAACGTTCCAGTGTTCAAAGCACCTTGAGATCTGAGAACAATTAAAGTGATAAATCCTCATTTAAGCCTTGATCCATCAGTATTGGAATGAAAGCCTTGGAAATTCCACCCCTGGATGTCAGACCAAAGAAATTTTGAGTTGGATTCTGATGATATTGGTGGATCCCTTTGAATTCTGTGATGATCCTTCCTCCTTCCCAGTCCAGATCCAGCAAAGATCCCAAGTGCTTTATCAGTGTTAAATTCCCCAAAATTCCCCAGAATTCCCCATTATTAAATTCCCCATTATTACTTTCCCCAGAATTCCCCATTATTAAGTTCCCCAGAATTCCCCAGAATTCAATTTCCCAGCCAGAATTCCTGCAGGAAGGGAAACACTGGGATGTTTTGGGAGCCCAAAAACCACAACTTCAAATATTCAGCTGATTTCTAAACTCAGCAACACTTGAGAAACACCCAATGTGCAAGAAGAAAGTCCTGGAGTTGCCCAAATCCGGGAAGTATTCCCAATATTCCTGACTTCAAAGCCTTCCCTTTTTCTGTACGAATCCAATCTCCCAGCAATGAATTTTTGAAACTCTCAAACCTCTCTTGCGGCGATCGCTGGAGTTGTGAAATATGGAGAGAATTAACGCAAAGTTACAAGGGCAAAAAGAAAAAAAAAAGAAAAAAAAGAAAAAAAGAACCGAGTTTCCAATAAATGCTGAGCAACTTTTAATATTTGCAGTAATAGGATTTGCTGCAGTAATTTATAATTTTTGCACAAGCAACAGCCAAGATTAATGTTGGGAGTTATTATATGCAATAATTAGAGGGTTTTTTTTCGGAGCTGCCTGGCTGGAGGGGCACTGCCTGTTTGTGCAGAAGATAATTATGGGACAAATGGAATTTTCCTGTTCCCCCAGTTCGGCTGCAGATAAATTCATCCTTCATTTCCAAGCGCTTGGTCCTTCTCCCTGTCTTTGAAGAGTCACCATCCTCACCCAACCTGGAATTTTCCCTCCCTGCTGGAGCAGAGTTTATTGAGGCACTCACAGCTCGTTAGTGTTCCTTCAGTTGGTTAATTAATTTATTTGGGGTGTTTCAGCCTGAAAATCCCCTCTGCTCATTCCCTGGCACCGGGCAGGAGATTCTGGTGAATTGATCCCATTGATTTTGTTGGGTTTGGATTGATTTTGAAGCAAACTTGAGGTTTTTTTTTTCCTTTACAACGTTTTGCTCCAGTCCAGTTTTGTCATGAGCCAAAAAGTTGGTTTTTTTTCCAGTTTGGCCCAGTTCCTGAGGCTTAATGAGGGCTGAAAAAGAAATTTTTTCATTTTCCTGAGGCTTAATAGAGGCTGGAATCAGAATTTCCTGGTGGATTGTGGTTATAAACCCACAGGGCAGGAGGAGAGTGGAGCCCAGAGAGGTGAAATTCCTCCCGAGGGCAGTGATTGTGTCTGGGAATGCAGAGCTGGGGTTTGTTCCCATTTTTTGGTCACTTCCAGGGTCAAATCCCAGCAGGGAAGAGCTGCAGAAACCTCTCTTTTCTGCAGGTTATCCATGGACATTTCTCCTTGAACTCATTCAAAACACCAGACATTCAGAACTGCTCTACATTCATCCTTCAGGTGAAGAAATCTGTGATTTTTCTGCTCATTCCTGGAGAGATAAAGGACATTAAAGCAGCTGGAGAGGAGAAAAACCCAAGAACAAAACCTGCCTCGATATCCAAACCCCATTCCAGTATCATGGATAATTAATCCATGAAGGAGATAACGATGGTTTGGTTCCCAACTCGACTGTTTCAATTAATCCTCAGAGTTAATGAGGGTTTTCCTCTCCTAATGAGCCGAACGTTGGTGATTCCTGAAACTCAGAAAATTTGGTGGCAAACAGTGGTGGAAATCATTGGAATTAATAATTCCAATATATTGGAATGAAGAGGTGATGAAGATGCTGGGAGATGATGGGAGCTCGAAGCAGGAAGCATTAGCAGAGAAGTGAGTTTAACTTGGAGATTTATTTACTGAGGAGGCAAAATTAACAGGGAGAGGAGAGGAGTGTGTGGGGAAAATCCTGGGAATTGCTTGATGGGGAAAAGGATTCCATCCCTGGATGGGGTTTGGAGCAACCTGGGATGGAGGGAAATGTCCCTGGGTGGGATTTAAGGTCCTTCCCACCCAAACCACTCCATGATTCCATGGAGGTGAACATCTGGAAACAAGGAGAACATCTGGAAACAAGGAGAACATCTGGAAAAACCTCCTGAAATGTGTTTCTCCCTCAGCCCACGATGAGTCTCCTGACAGAACCAACACAGATCCACGACCTGGCATTGCTCAAACCTCGCTGAACATCCCCAAATAAAAGCAAATTTCTGCCACATCAATTTGCGTAATTAACTGGATATTACAGGATATTACTCCTTTCCCTTGGAGTGTCTCCACACCATCCGAAAGAGCGAAGATTTACCCCAATTTTACACCTGAACAGCTTTTTTATTCTCTTTTTTTCCCATCCTTTCCTCCTCTAACGGCAGGTCCTGAGCTGGGGGCAGCTCTGCTGTTGGAGACGCAGCAGAAACGATAATTTTGCCCGAAATTTGGGGGAAAAAAAAATTAAAACAAACCAGCAAACCGTGCAGCAGAAATGCAAACCCAAACAGAGGCTGTGGACAGCTGTCCTCGCGCCGCGTTGTTATTTAGGACGTTCTGAAACATCATTAGTTTAATTGCAAATACATTTAAACGAAGCGTTCCGACGGTCGCTCTGAATGGGAAAATGAACACAATCTACTCCCTTCAAAAGCCTCTGGAATGAGTAAATCAACACCATTTACAAATTATATTACAGAGCTCCTAACCATTTCTGTCATTTAATCAGCGAGCGCTGCAGGGAGAGGTTTGGTTAGAAATATTTTGGGGAAAGAGCTGGTTTAGGGTTTTGGGAGTTGGGGAAATGTTGGAATTCTCACGGCAGCTAAAGCCCTCGGCCTTCCCTGCTTGCCAGCTCATTATTTATGGGAGTTTTGGGGGATGACACTTTAAATAATGCTCTGCTTTTGGAAGGGAGGAATAATGGAGGGGAAAATATCTGTTCAGCACAAGCCTCCCATAAAAGCGGATTTGTCAGAGTTATATTGGGGAAAAAACTGGAATTAAAGAATTCCTGGTGTGGAGGAATTGGTGACTGAAGCCTCTTGACCATCAAAAATACCTGGAATAGGAAATTCCTGTTTTTCTCTGCTAAGGAATTTGATTTTTGGCTTTGATTCCACACATTCCCGAGCAAATGTGAATTCCAAAAATCTCCCCCAACCACCAAATCCTCCTATTTTTTGAGAATAAAATTCACCTGAATGCACAAAGCACGGAAATTAAAAAATTCCTTTCTCAATGTGCCTCAAAGTTTGGAAAAAAAAAAGGACAAATAATTGGGGTAGAGCAATGAGAAGGGAAATTTCACTGCTTTATTTTCTGCCTGTTTGTGGGATGAAACAAAACTCCCAGGGGAAAAAAAACTTCCCAGTGAAAAAACTGCTTAAAAACCCACATATTTGTCAAACTGAGTGAGACGTTTCCATCCAGCTGATGCTGCAGCCACGAGTCATTCCTGGAATATTTATTTTGGAAAAGAGGAACAGGAGAAGCTCAGTTTGTACAACCAGCTGGGTCATCAGATCATGGGGATTTTTGAGAGTTTTGGATGTTGAGGGTAGAGCAGATTCATTCTCCAAGGTGTAGTGGATTCCTCTGGAAATCAGAATAAAATCATGGAATGGGTTGGGTTGGAAAAGAGCTTTGGGATCATCTGTCCACCCATCCCCCCAGCGCTTTATTTGGGCCACTTTGTCCTGTTGAAAAATGAATTTTTTGGGACATTTTGTCCCTTTAAAAAATGAATTTTTTGGGACACTTTGTCCCGTTAAAAAAGGAGTTTATTAGGGCCACCCCATCCAGCCAGAAAAGGGCTTTACTGGGGCCACTCCATCCAATTGAAAAAATGAATTTATTAGGGCCATTTCATCTAGAGAAACAAGGGCTTTATTGGGGCCACTCCGTCCTGTCAAAAAAGGGATTTATTTGGATCACTCCATGCAGTCAAAAAAGGACTTTATCAAGGTCACTCCATCCTGCAAAAAAAGGGCTTTATTAGGGCCACTCCATCCAGCCATAAAATGAATTTATTAGGGCCACTCCATCCAGTAAAAAAAGGGACTTTATTTGGGCCACCGTGTCCTATCAAAAAAGGGCTTTAGTGGGGCAACTCCATCCAGTCAAAAATAAAATTTATTAGGGTCATTTAGACAAAAAAGTCTTTATTTGGGCCATTCTGTCCTGTCAAAAAAGGGATTTATTAGGGCCACTTCATCCAGAGGAAAAAAGAGCTTTATTAGGGCCACACTGTCCTGCCAAAAAAAGACTTTATTAGGGACACTTTGTCCTGTCAAAAAAGGACTTTATTAGGGCCACTGCATCAAGTCAAAGAAGGGCTTTATTAGGGCCACTTCAATCAAAAAAAGACTTTATTTGGGCCACTGTGTCCCATCAAAAAAGGGCTTTACTGGGGCCACTCCATCTTGTCAAAAAATTAATTTATTGGGGCCACCCTACCCAGTTAGACTTTATTAGGGTCACTCCATCCTTTCAAAAAAGGGCTTTACAGGGACAACTCCATCCTGTCAAAAAATTAATTTATTAGGGCCATTTAGACAAAAAAAGTCTTTATTTGGGCCATTCTGTCCTGTCAAAAAAGGGATTTATTAGGGCCACTTAATCTAGAGAAAAAAGAGCTTTATTGGGCCACTCCATCCAGACAAAAAAGGACTTTATTTGGGCCACTTCAGTTCAAAAAATTATTTTACCAAGGCCACTCTGTCCTGTAAAAAAATGACTTTATTAAGGCCACTTCAGTCAAAAAAGGGCTTTATTGGGGTCATCTAGACAAATTAATTTATTAGAGCCACCTAGACAAAAAAGGGCTTTACTGGGGACATTCTGTCCTGTCAAAAAAGGGCTTTATTGGGGCCACTCAACCCAGAAAACAAAAAGAATTTTTTGAGGCCACCCCATCCAGCCAAAAAAAAGGAATTTATTAGGGCCACTCTATCTAATCAAATAGAATTTTTTAGGGCCACTTCAGTCAAAAAAAAATTTTATTGAGGCTACTCTGTCCTGTCAAAAAAGAGCTTTATTAGGGTTGCTCTGTCCTGTAAAAAAAGGGCTTTATTGGGACCATTCCATGCAGTAAAAAAATGAATTTATTAGGGCCACTCCATCCAGTAAAAAAAGGGACTTTATTTGGGCCACTGTGTCCTATCAAGAAAGGGCTTTATTGGGGGCACTCTATCCAGTCAAAAAATTAATTTATTAGGGCATTAACAAAAAAAGCTTTATTTGGGCACTCCCATCAAAAAAGGGCTTTATTGGGGTCACTCTGTCCTGTCAAAAAAGGGCTTTATTGGGGCCACCCTACCCAGTTAGACTTTATTAGGGTCACTCCATCCTGTCAAAAAATTAATTTATTAGGGCTATTTAGACAAAAAAGGCTTTATTTGGGTCACTCCATGCAGTCAAAAAAGGGCTTTATTTGGGCCATTCTGTCCTGTCAAAAAAGGGCTTTATTGGGCCACTCCATGCAGTCAAAAAATGAATTTTTTTAGGGCCACCCCATCCAGTCAAAAAAAGGCTTTAGTAGGGCCACTCTGTCCAGCCCAAAAAGGACTTTATTAGGGCCACTTCCGGCAAAAAATTATTTTATTGAGGCCACTGTGTCCTGTCAAAAAAGGGCTTTATTGAGGCCATTTCAGTCAAAAAATGAATTTATTTACAGCCACCCCATCTGGACAAAAATGGACTTTTTTAGGGTCACCCCATCCAGTCAGAAAAGGACATTTTTAGGGCCACTCCACCCTGCCACTGCCACCAAGGCACAGTGACATCTGCAGCAAATGGCTGGGAAGGTTTGGGCTGAAGGATTTCTCATTTCCTTCCCGATGCTTTGGGAAGCAGGAATCAGCCCCAGGATGGGTCAGAACCATGAGGAGCTTCTCTCCAGGGGTGGGGTTGGGGCAATGAGAGGAAATAAGAGGCGACAATTTAAAATAAAATAAAATAAAATAAAATAAAATAAAATAAAATAAAATAAAATAATAAAGGGTATAAAAATTGCCAAAAAGGGGCTGACAAAACACTGCAAACATCTGGCGCTCCATGTCAGGAGGGATCCACCCCAAATCTCAATTTTCCTGATTTTTAGGGTTGTTAATCCTGAAAAAAAAAGATTTTTCGAGGATTTTTTTCCTGTATTTTTGGCCTGGAGTTCCAGAAAATAAACCAACTCCATCTCTTCCCCAAATTCCTCCCTCATGGATCCAGAGGTTGTTTATATTATTTGACTTCATAAAAGGAGACTCTTTGAGATTAATTTAAATGGAAAATCAATCAGCTTTTGATACAGGAAAAACTGTTGGCTGCACAGAGCTGCACAAATGGATCATAAGTCGCCTGTGCCTTCTCAATATTTAAGTTAAAAATATTAATCTTAAGGGGAAAAAAACCGCGGGGAAGCAAAATGTATTGATCTGTTTTTATGCTGTCCTAGGCTGGTCATTCCCTTAAAAGGCAAACCCCTTAAATTTGTGTTAACTCAGCCCTTTTTTATGATCATCATCTAGAGAGAGGTGATTTATCCTGATGGATGATTTTCGCTGGAAGGATAACTGATATTAATAGAGGTGGACTTGGTTTTAGTGGAGAGAAAAGAGAGCAAAAAAAAAAAAAAAATTTAAAAAAAAGGATGGAAAAGGAGAAAAATGATGATTGAAACCCCAGCAGAGCCAAGGGGAAAAAATCTCACTGGAGCAAACCCTCAAATCAGGATTATTCTTATTTCTTGCTCTGAATTGGTAAATAAATACATTTTTAAGGAGGTGAAGATGTGAAAAGGAATTTTTATCCAACAAATTAATGTGGAGAGGAGAAGCAGCTCTGACTGAAGGGTGAAATGACACCAGTTGGGGACACAACGTGGATTTTATCCCAGCCTTTCCCCTCCGTCAGCAAACAACAATTCCATCGCTCCACAGCTGATTTTCCTCCACCAAGCTGACCCAAACTAGAGGAAAAAAACCCAAATTAATGAAAAACTACAAACTGTGACGTCCCCAGGGGAGATTTCCCAGCTGACATCTGCTGAGGTTTCATGGGAGTAAGTTACCCCGCGGAAAAGTTGACAGAGTGGCCATGAAAAAGTCAGGATGAGGCCACTAAAAAATCAGGAATGTGACCATTAAAAAGTCAGGATGTGGCCACTAAAAAGTCAGGATGTGGCCACTAAAAAGTCAGGATGAGGCCATTAAAAAAGTCAGGATGAGGCCATTGAAAATTCAGGATGTGGCCACTAAAAAATCAGGATAAGGCCACTAAAAAGTCAGGATGTGGCCACTAAAAAGTCAGGATGAGGCCACTGAAAAGTCAGGAATGTGGCCATTAAAAATTCAGGAATGTGGCCACTAAAAAGTCAGGATGTGGTCACTAAAAAGTCAGAAATGTGGCCACTAAAAAGTCAGGATAAGGCCACTAAAAATTCAGCATGTGGCCACTAAAAAATCAGGATGTGGCCATTAAAAAGTCAGGATGTGCCAAGAGGGAGCAGGCAAAAAAAAGAAAAAGAAACCCAACTGGAAATAAGAACTAAACCAAAACTTAAACCCCAAAATCAGCAACCCAATCCATCTGCATTAGCCCAGGCGGTGACAGGACAGTGGTGGGAGCTGTTGATTTATTTTAAACGATTTATTAAAAAAAAAAAATATTCCACTGCTGCAAAACAAACGCCTCACGCGCTTTCCCGAGGAGGAAAAGGAGGGGTGGGGGTGTGGGAAGGGAAAAAAATTGAATTTCTTTTTTTTTTTAATAGCAGTTAAATGTCACCCTATTAATTCTTGCAGGGTTGAGAACACCCCGCAGGCTTAACCTTTAGGATTACTTCATTCCCCAAAGCAAGAACAACCCTCTGCTCGTGCCAGATAACCGCCAGGGTGAAATCCCAATTTAGACATCCGGCGTGGAGATCAATCCCTGAGAGCCTGGCTGTGGAAACTGCGCTGAACTTCCTCACTAAAAGATCCCAAAAGATCCCAAAAGCAGGATTTTTATGGCAAAAAGGTGAAATTTGGGGTTGTTGGAAGTTGTTGTTGGTGATCCCATTCCAGCATCTGTCAGTGTTATCCTGGATCACCCTGATCCCAGTGCTCCCATTCCCATTCCCATTCCCATTCCCATTCCCATTCCCATTCCCATTCCCATTCCCATTCCCATTCCCATTCCCATTCCCATTCCTGTCCCATTCCCATTCCATCACCTACCGCGGATCACCCCAATCCCACTGACATTTCCAGGCTCCCTGTCCTGCCTCTCCCTGTCCATCCAGCTGGACACTGTGACAGAAGGGCTGGAAAAGCCCTTGGCAAACAGCAGCAGGAAGCTCTCCTGGAATTTCACTTCCCAGCAGGTTGCAGGGATGGAACATTCCAGATGCTCAGCTGAGGTTGGGTTGGATCCCATTTTCTCCTCCAGGCATCTGCTGTGCTTCCATCTCTCTCTCCAGGTGGAGGGAAAAGGTCATTCCCAACCCAATTCCTGTAATTTCCACCATAAAACCTTCCCTGATTCGAGGATCCTCAGCCCAACTCTCCCCTGAACTCCAGGATGATGAAAAATACACCTCGAGGGGAGGGGGAGCTTGAAAAAAACCCCAATTTTTGTTCATTTAAAAAAAATTCCCTCTTTAATTCATCCAATTCTCCTCTTGCACGGACAGAGCATTGGATTTTCCAATTCCAGGTTTTTTTCCAGGGAATTGGATTGCTCCCACCATTCTGGGGATGGCTGCTGCAAACCAGCAACATTTGATGGATTATAAATATTTGATGCTTTATAACCACCAGACACGAGGCAGCTCCGTCCCTCTCACTTTCATTTGTGATTATTTCGAATTATAATGAACTTTTTATTTGTGATTTATTTTTGAATCCAAACCACTGCCGTCTGCCCCATCCTGGTGATTTATTGCTCCTCTCCAAGCAGATGGAAATCTGGGAATGTTTTTACGACTCCGAGGGTCCGATTAGGACTTATCAGCAGCAAACTTGAAAAGGTGAGGTTATTTTGGTGAATAATATATTTATATTATTCAGCATTTGAAAGACCGATCAGGTTTTGGCAGCGACTGGGATTTTTTTCCCCCATTCTCTCCGGGGAAATGTGATTTTTTATCACAGGCAGTGTATCTTTATTCATTCATAACTGTTTGGGAGAATCAACATAATATTCCCTTCCCTCCATTATCATTCCTTAATAACTTTTTTCTGCTTATTCCTTTTTTTTTTTTTTTTTCTTTCCTAGGCAGTAGCTTAATATTCTCTTTGGACAGTGAGAAATATTATCCCTGCATAATGATGGGGATTGACTCGCTTTGTCCCTTTATCCTTGACTCTGTAATTATTCCTCCCGGATTTGGCTCCTGGAACTTCCACTGAATGCTCCGAGAATTTCGGAAAAAGTTTCGCCTCTTTTATGGCTGCAGAGGTTCTGATGGGAGGATTTTGGCTCCACATTTTTATCAGGTTTCCTCTGGAGATAAAATAGAATTCCATGGAAGGATCACTTCCAGTTGCTTCCACGTTGGGAATCTCCAGAGATTTAATTCCAGCAGTTTTCCACATTTCACATCAAATTTCCAGAGGTTTTGAAATCCCCTCTCAGCCCAAAGTGATGTTTGTGTGGATGGACAAGAGAATGGGGAGAAATTCCCTGTTCAGGCAGTAAAAAAGAAGCATTTTTTAGGGAATCCAGGAGTGATTGAATGCACCAAGCTGAGAGTTTGGGACAAAAATCCTGGATTTTCACAGGGGAATGGAGTGCTGGGATAAGGGGGAATGGCTCTAAAGTGGAAGAGTTTGGGTTTAGCTGGGATATTGGGAAAAATTCCTTCCTGTGAGGGTGGGGAGGGGCTGGGATGGAATTCCCAGAGAATCCCTGGAATGTCCCAGGCCAGGAGCACCCTGGGACAGTGGAAGATGTCCCTGCCATGGTGACACAGGGTGGGATTTGAGGTCCTTCCCACCCAAACCATTCCAGGATTCTGGGATGACTCAAATATTTGGATTTATTTCTCTCTCTTCCACACGACCTTCAGCAAGATCTTCTACCCCACCCCGTTAATTTTTGATTTTCCCCCAATTAAAAGCGGGAATTGCACCTCTTGTTCTGAATTTTAAATTACTGTGAGCTCCACACATCCTGTCATAGAAACAAATAAACAAATGAAATTTCATGTTAATCCTAATCCTGGATTTTTAGTAACTCAAGCAGCAGCAAAGGGAAAAACTGCAGGAAATGCCAAAATTCCAAAATCAGGGAGGATTTTGATCTCCTCTATCCATCAAATCCCAGAGTTACTCCACTTTTGAGGGAATTTGAGGGAATTTTGAGGGAATTTATTCCCATTTCCAAGTTCCAGGCTAGCCCAGCTTTGTGAGGAAAATCTTCATGGGTTTTGCCATGTGGAACTGATATTTTTCCACAGAAAATGCCTGGAATTTCTCTGGGATCAAAGCATCCCTGTTTTCCTGTGGCTCCAAGGCAGGGATTAATGGGAAAAAAATGAGAGATTTATAGGGAATTGAGGTTTTTCACACAAAAAGGAGTTTGTGGAACTCAAATCCTTCATCCCTCGGGGTTTTCCACCTCAGGGATGCTCCACTGGGACACACCTGGAATGGGGTTTTTTTGGGATTTAGGCAGAGCCCAAATCCCACAATCCCAAATCTACACAATCCCAAATCCACGTCCTGCTGTGCCAACCCTGTCCTTGTGTCATTCCATAATAATCTTTAGGATATCCTAATCCTAAATTTCTTTAGGAAATTCCTAAACCTCCCAGGCAGCCAGAAGAAGGGAAAAATCCCAAATAAAACAACCCCAAAAAGCCTAGTGGGATATCCTTGTAGGATAATTGTCACTGACTTTAATTGGGATTTTCCCTCTCTCTAATCCTACAAATATCCATTAAAAATATCCCTGAATCCCCATTTTAGGAATGACCCTAAACCCCAAATCCCATGATTTCCTCAGAACAGGAGCAAATAATTCAGGAAATTTGCTCAGCGCCGAAAACTTCCAGGAGTTTGGATGATTTTGGAAATTTCCACATTAAAAAAATCTTTGTCTGAAAAAGAGAAAAGGGAGAAAATAAATCAGCTAAAGCTCAACTTGGGTGAGACTTTAAATATGAATTAAAAATCCTGCAGCGGCTGCAGAGACAGAATTAATGATTTATACCGAAGATAATTTTAATAATTTACTTAACAAGAACATTTATCCTACAAGGACATTTGTTATCCTTGTAGTGCTCTTGTAGGATGTTTGGTCCCGGAGATTTGTAGGGTTTTTTTTTTTTTAACCTTGTAGTGTTCTTGTAGGATATTTGTTAGTGGATGTTTGTAGGATTTTTGTTAACTTTGTAAGGTATTTGTAGGATATTTGTTACTGGATATTTGGAGGATATTTATTAACTTTGCAGTGTATTCCTAGGATTTTTTTTTTCTGGGTATTTGCAGGATATTTGTCATGCTTGTAGTATATTTCTAGGATATTTTTTAAACTTGTAGTGTATTTGTAGGGTATTTGTTACTGGATATTTATGGCATATCGTAGCATATTTGTAGGAAATTTGTAACCAGATTTTTGAAGGATATTTGTCACTGGATTTTTGTAGGATATTTGTTAACTCTGTAGGGTATTTTTTACCGGATATTTATAGGATATTTGTTATCCTCGTAGGATAGTTTTTACTGGATTTTTGTAGGATATCTCTTAACTTTGTAGGATATTTGTCACTGGATATTTGTTAATTCTGTAGGGTATTTTTTCTAGATATTTATAGGATATTTGTTATCCTCGTAGGATATTTTTTACTGGATTTTTGTAGGATATCTGTTAACTTTGTAGGATATTTATCACTGGATATTTGTAGGATATTTGTTAATCTTGTACAATATTTTTACATTTCCTTGCTGCCCCAAATCCCAAAATTCTCCTCAGACAGTCCAAGTCTGTTGCCTTTTTTTCCTCCTTGGCATCTTTTCCACTTCCCTTCCAGTCACTCCCACATTGGGAATCTCCAGAGATTTAATTCCAGCAGTTTTCCACATTTCACACTGAATTTCCAGAGGTTTTGAAATCCCCTTTCAGCCCAAAGTGATGTTTGTGTGGATGGGACAAGAGAAAGGGGAGAAATTCCCTGTTCAGGCAGTAAAAAAGCAGAATTTTTAGGGAATCAAGGAGTGATTGTGTGAATGCACCAAGTGAGAGTTTGGGGCAGACTGTGCTGGAATGAGGTGTGGATAAATCCCATAAACCTCCAGCATTTATTGAGGCAGAGGGTGGAAAAAACAGGGGAAAAAAGTCAAAATAAATATATTCAGGAGGCCATGAGCTGCACTCTTAGAGTGGAGTTAAAGCAGCACTTATATATAAAGATATATATTTATATATGAGATATATATTTATTTATAAGGATATATATATTTCTATATTAGGATATATATTTATATATAAGGAGATACACATTTTTTATATAGGGAGATATATATTTCTACATAAGGTATATATATATTTCTATATAAGATATATATATTTCTGTATAAGGTGATACAGATTTCTATATAAGGAGATATAGATTTGTATATAAGTATAAATTTATATATAAGGAGATATATATTTCTCCATAAGGTTATATATTTATATATAAGGATATATATTTATATATAAAGAGATACAGATTTCTATATAAGGATATATATTTTTACACATAGGTAGATATATATTTTTCTATAAGGTTATATATTTATATATAAGGATATATATTAATATAAAAGGAGATACAGATTTTTATGTAAGGATATATATTTTTATAAATAGGGAAATATAGATTTCTACATAAGGATATACATTTATATATAAGGAGATACAGATTTCTATGTAAGGGTATATATTTCCACATTAGGATATATATATATATATAAGGAAATAGAGATTTCTATGAGGATATATATTTATATATGAGGAGATATTTATATATAAGGAGATATATTTTTATATGTAAGGAAATATAGATTTATATATAAGGAGATGTATTTATATTGATATTTATATTGATATTTATATTGATATTTATATTGATATTTATATTGATATTTATATTGATATTTATATTTATATATAAAATGCAGCTGTGATCCAATGCAGGAGGCAAAGGGGTTCCCCAGTGCTGTGCTGGAGTTCTCACCCAGCCCAGTAACCCCAAACTGGAGCCACTGGGAGGGAGCTGAGGGCAGAAATTCCCTCTCAGCAGAAAATAAACTCTGGGATAATCTCACCAGTGCCAGCAGACTCCAGGAGTTAATGAGGGAGAGAGAGGGAATCATGGAATAGTTTGGGAAATGACATTAAAGTTTATTCCATTCCCACTGATTTCTTTATGGGATTTATCCACACCTCACTCCAGCACAATCTGCCCCAAACTCTCACTTTGGTGCATTCAGACAATCACTCCCTGATTCCCTAAAAATTCTGCTTTTTTACTGCCTGAACAGGGAATTTCTCCCCATTCTCTTGTCCATCCACACAAACATCACTTTGGGGTGAGAGGGGATTTCAAAACCACTGGAAATTTGGTGTGAAATGTGGAAAACTTCTGGAATTAAATCTCTGGAGGTTCCCAACGTGGGAATGACTGGAAGGGAAGTGGAAAAGATGCCAAGGAGCATGTTTTCTAGGTTGTCGTCTTCATCTAGGTGATCCAACCTGGCCTTGGACATTCCAGGGATCCAGGGAAGCCCCAAATCCTCTGGGAATTCCATCCCAGCCCCTCCCAGGGAAGGATTTCTCCCCAACATCCCTCTAAATCCACTCCCTTTCACCTCAAAAACATCCCAGAGATGGGAGAAATCTCCAGATCTCACCAGGGAAAAAAACCCATCAAGGAAAAGGGATGAGGGAAGAGGTGTAGAGGGAAAATTTCCCATCCTGTTCTGCTGGAAAGTGAAAAACAGGTGGGAAACCACAGCTGGATTGCTGAAAGAAAATAAAAACATCCAAGAAGAAAACAAGTTTTCCCCTCGTGTGAGACGAGATTAGAGCTGAAGTGGATCCAGGGTGGCTGAGGAAGAATGATCTCTCCAGATCTCACCAGGAAAAAAAAACTTATCAGAGAAAAGGGATGAGGGAAGAGGCGCAGAGGGAGAATTTCCCATCCTCCTGCTGGAAACAGCAGGTGGGAAACCACAGCTGGATCGCCGAAAGAAAAGAAAAACATCCAAGAAGAAAACAACTTTTCCCCTCGTGTGAGACGAGATTGGAGCTGAAGTGGATCCAGGGTGGCTGAGGGAGGCTGATCTCTCCAGATCTCACCAGGAAAAATACAAAAAACCCATCAGAGAAAAGGGATGAGGGAAGAGATGCAGAGGGAGAATTCCCCATCCTCCCAACAGAAACAGCAGGTGGGAAACCAGAGCTGGATCGCTGAAAGAAAAGAAAAACATCCCAGAAGAAAACAACTTTTCCCCTCATGTGAGATGAGATTAGAGCTGAAGTGGATCCAGGGTGGCTGTGGGAGGCTAATCTCTCCAGATCTCACCAGGAAAAAAACCCATCAGAGAAAAGGGATGAGGGAAGAAGTGCAGAGGGAGAATTTCCCATCCTGTTCTGCTGGAGAGAGAAACAGCAGGTGGGAATCCAGAGCTGGATTGCTGAAAGAAAATAAAAACATCCAAGAAGAAAACAACTTTTCCTTCTGGAT
Organism: Lichenostomus cassidix; assembly: GCF_008360975.1. Taxonomy (NCBI): domain Eukaryota; kingdom Metazoa; phylum Chordata; class Aves; order Passeriformes; family Meliphagidae; genus Lichenostomus; species Lichenostomus cassidix. The sequence continues at coordinate 3,289,465 of NC_139502.1, read as the reverse complement.
CGCCGAAAGAAAATAAAAACATCCAAGAAAAAAACCCAACTTTTCCCCTCGTGTGAGACGAGATTGGAGCTGAAGTGGATCCAGGGTGGCTGAGGAAGAATAATCTCTCCAGATCTCAACAGGAAAAAAAAACTTATCAGAGAAAAGGGATGAGGGAAGAGGCGCAGAGGGAGAATTTCCCATCCTCCTGACAGAAACAGCAGGTGGGAAACCAGAGCTGGATCGCCAAAAGAAAATAAAAACACCCAAGAAAAAACCAACTTTCCCCCTCATGTGAGATGAGATTAGAGCTGAAGTGGATCCAGGGTGGCTGTGGGAGAATGATCTCTCCAGATCTCACTGGAAAAAATCCTATCAAGGAAAAGGGATGAGGGAAGAAGTGCAGAGGGAAAATTTCCCATCCTGTTCTGCTGGAAAGAGAAACAGCAGGTGGGAAACCAGAGCTGGATGGCTGAAAGAAAATAAAAACATTCAAGAAAAAAAAAAACTTTTCCCCTCACATGAGATGAGATTGGAGCTGAAGTGGATCCAGGGAGGCTATGGGAGAATGATCTCTCCAGATCTCACCAGGAAAAAAACCCATCAGAGAAAAGGGATGAGGGAAGAAGTGCAGAGGGAGAATTTCCCATCCTCTTGACGGAAACAGCAGGTGGGAAACCAGAGCTGGATCGCCAAAAGAAAATAAAAACATTCAAGAAGAAAACAACTTTTCCCCTCGTGTGAGACGAGATTGGAGCTGAAGTGGATCCAGGGTAGCTGAGGAAGAATAATCTCTCCAGATCTCACCAGGAAAAAAACCCATCAGAGAAAAGGGATGAGGGAAGAGGTGCAGAGGGAGAATTTCCCATCCTCCTGACAGAAACAGCAGGTGGGAAACCAGAGCTGGATTGCTGAAAGAAAATAAAAACATCCAAGAAGAAAACAACTTTTCCTTCTGGAACACCGAAAGAAAATAAAAACATCCAAGAAGAAAACAACTTTTCCCCTCGTGTGAGACGAGACTGGAGCTGCAGTGGATCCAGGGAGGCTGAGGGAGGCTGAGGAATGAGGAAATCGCTGGCAGCCAAAACATCACAGCTCCAGCAGGGCTGTCGGAAGGGCTCAGGGTGAGAGCAAGGCTGAAGTGAAGCAATGGCACAGAAGAGTTTAAACATCTTGCCTGGCTGTGGCACGAGGGGATTTCCTCGGGGGAGAAATAAATCCTGGTTTTTTAGCCATGGCTGGGATGGGGAGGATGAAAGTTTAATGCAGCAGGTCAGGCAGTAGAGGACAGGCTGGGGGATTTTTTTGCAATATTTATGATGAAGTCATCTGAGAGAGCATCAATCTCTGATCAGCTTGCCTGAAAACAGGGAATAAACAATGGGAAATATCCTACAGATAGCCAGGAACAAATATCCTACAAGGAGAGCAAATATCCTACAGATAGCCAGGAACAAATATCCTACAAGGATAAAAAGTATCCTACAAATACCCAGTAAGAAATATCCTACAAGGATAAAAAATATCCTACAAATATCCAGTAACAAATATCCTACAAGGATAAAAAGTATCCTACAAATATCCAGTAAGAAATATCCTACAAGGATAGAAAATATCCTACAGATATCCAGTAAGAATCATCCTACAAAGATAGAAAATATCCCATAAATATCCAGTAAGAAATATCCAACAAATACACTACAAAGTTCACAAATATCCTGTAAATGTACTACAAGAATAACAAATATCCCACAAATACCAAGTAACGAATATCCCACAAGGATAACAAATATCCTATAAATATCCAGTAACAATAAATAAATAAATATCCTACAAATGCACCACAAAGTTAACAAATATCCTGTAAATGCACTACAAGGATAAAACATATCCTACAAATATCCAGTAACAAATATCCCACAAGGATAACAAATATCCTACAATTATCCAGTCAGAAATATCCTACAAACACACTACAAAGTTAATATATATCCTGTAAATATACTACAAAGATAAAAAATATCCTACAAATATCTAGTAATGAATATCCTACAAGGATAACAAATATCCTACAAATACACCACAAAGTTAACAAATACCCTGTAAATATGCTACAAGGATAACAAAAATCCTACAAAAATCCAGTGAGAAATATCCTACAAATACACTACAAATTTAAACAAATATCCTGTAAATGTACTACAAGGATAACAAATACCCTATAAATATCCAGTAACAAATATCCTACAAAGATAACAAATATCCAACAGTTATCCTACAAGGATAACAAATATCCTATAAGTATCCAGTCAGAAATATTCTACAAATACACTACAAAGTTAAACAAATATCCTGAAAATTTACTACAAGGATAACAAATATCCTACAAATATCCAGTAATGAATATCCTACAAAGGTAACAAATATCCTACAAAAATCCAGTAACAAATATCCTACAAGGATAACAAATATCCAACAGTTATCCTACAAGGATAACAAATATCCTATAAGTATCCAGTCAGAAATATTCTTCAAAAACACTACAAAGTTAAACAAATATCCTGAAAAATTACGACAAAGATAAAAAAATATCCTATAAATATCCAGTAATGAATATCCTACAAGGATAACAAATATCCTACAAATATCCAGTCACAAATATGTTACAAATATTATATGCTACAAATATTACAAAAGTTAACAAATATCCTGTAAATATCCTACAAGGATAAAAAATAACCTACAAATATCCAGTAAGAAATGTCCTACAAATACACTACAAAGTTAACAAATATCCTGTAAATATACTACAAGGATAACAAATATCCAATAAATATCCAGTAACAAATATCCTACAAAGATAACAAATATCCAACAATTATCCCACAAAGATAAAAAATATCCTATAAGTATCCAGTCAGAAATATTCTACAAAAACTCTACAGAGTTAAACAAATATCCCGAAAATTTACTACAAAGATAAAAACATATCCTATAAATATCCAGTAATGAATATCCTACAAAGGTAACAAATATCCTACAAGGATAACAAATATCCTACAAAAATCCAGTAACAAATATCCCACAAATACACTACAAAGTTACCAAATATGCTGTAAATATACCACGAGGATAAAAAAATATCCTACAGATATCCAATAACAAACACCAACATCAATCTCAGGGTATTTATTGTTGTCCTCACATCCCCACTTTTGGCAAAGGCCAAGGAGAGTGTGCTAAACAACCTAATTACTTTAATTAACTTCTGCTAATGGGGCTGATTAACCTTAAGGAGGGAAGGTTAAAAATATCTGCAAACCGAAATACAAGAGGTGTTTTCCTCCCAAAGGCAAAAGGGAAGAGGGTTAAACCCCAAAGATTGGGAATCCAATCCAGTGAGGAACTGGTCCACAAATAAATGAAAAGAAAATAATAAATAAAATAAAATAAATAAAAAAATATAATACCATTTGTTGCTTGAATATTTTGAAATTTGGGTGAGTGAAAGGATGAAATTCTGGTCTGAACTGAGTGTTTTGTGTTTGAAGCAGGGAGAAAGACTCCAGGAGGTTTTCCTGGGATGTGCTAGAAATGGATTTTCCCAAAGGAAAATGAAGAGCAAATAAAATTTAAAAAAATTAAAAAATAAAAGTAAAAAGGTTTTCCTTGCCCAGGAAAAGCAGCCATGCAGAGTAACAGGAGTTGAGCTCTGAGGAGAGGCTGATGGAGGAGGAAGCTCTGAAATCAATATTGAAAATATTCCTGTGGCCAAGGATATCCCTTGTGGTTATCCCATGGTTTGTAGGGTGAAGGAAAACAGGCAGAAATCATGAGAAATTTGGAATATAGGAGCTTAGAGGTGATGTGGCTTCGATATTAATTAACCCAGAATGTCCACAATCAAAGTGTGCAATTAGTGAAACAAAACAAAGTTATTTTTGCCCCCCAACCATGGAATAACAGCAGCTCTTGGAAAACCTGAAATGTTCATCAGCTGAAATCACATTATCACCACTTTTATCAGCAACTGAGTGTATTCTTAGGGACATTTTTGTCACAGGGTTGTAACACTTTAATTTCTCCATTTTCTCCAGTGTCACCCCCTTTGCCATTTTAATGGCATGTATTACTTATTATTATTTATTACTTATTATATATTTATTATTATTATTAATTATTATTTATTTATTATTATTAATTGAAACAATTTAAATTTCTTAAGGACCACGAGATGATATCCAAAGCCCCAAAATTTCAAACCTCTAAAACACGAAAATTGTAAAAACATCCCCTAAAGGAATCCACATTTCTTTTCCAGGATATTTGGGGGAGACGAGGGAAAGGGAAGATGATTTATGATTCCTCAATGCTCAAGTTGCCACAGCTGCTTCCCTTTCCTTTGAAATTTGGGTAAAAAACAGAGCAATTTATTTTTAACATGCTAGCAGAGCAGGAATGTTCCTGTTTTGAGGTGTGATGGGAGCAGAAAAAAGACAAAAAAAAATATTTCCCAAACATTTGAGGTGCTCTGACCTGGTTGTCAATATTGGTTATTAATTAAAATTAAATTAATATTAAATAATATCAAAAGATGCTCCTTGGCATCTTTTCCACTTCCCTTCCAGTCACTCCCACATTGGGAATCTCCAGAGATTTAATTCCAGCAGTTTTCCACATTTCACACCAAATTTCCAGTGGTTTTGAAATCCCCTCTCAGCCCAAAGTGATGTTTGTGTGGATGGGACAAGAGAATGGGGAGAAATTCCCTGTTCAGGCAGTAAAAAAGCAGAATTTTTAGGGAATCAAGGAGTGATTGTCTGAATGCACCAAGTGAGAGTTTGGGGCAGACTGTGCTGGAAGTGAGGTGTGGATAAATCCCATAAACCTCCAGCATTTATTGAGGCAGAGGGTGGAAAAATGGGAGAAAAAGAAGTCAATGGGAAAAAAAGTCATTAGGAAAAAATCCTCCATGTCCCTTTGGGCTGTGACCCAAAAGCTGGGGGGCAAGAGCACAGGCAGCTTCAAATTCACATTTTTTGGTAAAATTGATCACAAAACCTGTGAGCCAGGAGCACAGGAAGTTTTATTTCACCTTTTTTGGGTAAAATGGAACACAAGGCCTCTGGTGCAGGAGAACAGGAAGCTTCCAGTTCACATGTTTTGGGTAAAATGGAGCTCAAAACCTGTGAAGCAGGAGCACAGGAAGCTTCCAAGCTTCCAATTCACCTTTTTTTGGGTAAAATTGAGCACAACCTGTTGGGCAGAAGCACAGGAAGCTTCCAATTCACATTTTTGGGTGAATTTGAACAAAAACCTGTGATGCAGGAGCACAGGATGTTTCCAATTCACCTTTTTTTGGGGAAAATTGAACACAAAACCTGTGGGGCAGGAGCACAGGAAGTTTTATTTCACCTCTTTTGGGTAAAATTGAACACAAGGCCTCGGGTGCACGAGAACAGGAAGCTTCCAGTTCACATTTTTTTGGTAAAATTGAGCACAAAACCTGTGAAGCAGGAGCACAGGAAGTTTCAAATTCACATTTTTGGGTGAATTTGAACAAAAACCTGTGAAGCAGGAGCACAGGATATTTCCTTTTTTTGGTAAAATGGAACACAAAACCTGTGGGGCAGAAGCATGACAGCTTCTAATTCACCTTTTTTTAGGTAAAATGGAGCTCAAAACCTGTGAAGCAGGAGCACAGGAAGATTCCAAGCTTCCAATTCACTTTTTTTTGGGTAAAATTGAACACAACCTGTTGGGCAGGAGCACAGGAAGTTTCCAATTCACATCTTTGGGTGAATTTGAACAAAAACCTGTTAAGCAGGAGCACAGAAAGCTTCCAATTCACCTTTTTTTGGGTAAAATCAAACCTATGAAACAGGAGCACAGGAAGCTTCCAATTCACTTTCTTTGGGGATAATTGAACTCCAAACCTGTGGGGCAGGAGCATGGGCAGCTTCCAATTCACCTTTTTGGGTAAAGTTGAACACCAAACCTATGAAGCAGGAGCACAGGAAGCTTCTAATTCACTTTTTCTTGGGTAAAATTGAACACCAGACCTGTGGGGTAGGAGCACAGGAAGCTTCCAGTTCACATTTTTGGGTGAATTGGAACAAAAACCTGTGAAGCAAGAGCACAGAAAGCTTTCAATTCACCTTTTTTTTGGGTAAAATTGAACACAACCTGTTGGGCAGGAGAACAGGAAGCTTCCAATTCACATTTTTGGGTGAATTTGAACAAAAACCTGTGATGCAGGAGCACAGAAAGCTTTCAATTCACCTTTTTTAGCTAAATTTGAGCACCAAACCTGTGAATCAGGAGCACAGAAAGCTTCCAGTTCACCTTTTTTTGGGTAAAATTTAACACAAAACCCATGGGGGAGGAGCATGGCAGCTTCCATTTCACATTTTGGGTAAAACTGAACACAACCTGTCAGGCAGGAGCACAGGAAGCTTCCAATTCACCTATTTTTGGGTAAAATTGGACACAAAACCTGTGATGCAAGAAGCACAGCAGCTTCCAATTCACTTTTTTTGGGTAAAATTGAACAAAACCTCTGGAGGAGAAACATAGGCAGTTTCAAATTCACCTTTTTTTGGGTATGAGCACCAAATCTGTGGGGCAGGAGCAGAGGAAGCTTCCAATTCACCTTTTTTGGGTAAAATTGAACACCAAACCTGTGAAGCAGGAGTGTGGCAGCTTCTAATTAATCTTTTTTGGGTAAAATTCAGCAAAAAACTGTGGGGCAGGAGCACGGCAGCTTCCAATTTACCTTTTTTTGGGAAAATTAAACACCAAACCCGTGAGGCAGGAGCACAGGAAACTTTCAATTCACCTTTTTTTTGGGTAAAATTGAGCACAAAACTTGTGGGGGGAAGAGCACAGGAAGCTTTCAACTCATCTTTTTTGGCTAAAATTGAACACCAAACCTGTGGGACAGGAGGACAGAAAGCTTCCAATTCACCTTTTTTTGGGTAAAATCCAAACCTGGGCCTCTGGCAGCAAAACCCAGTGAAGATGGCAAACCAGGCCAAAAACATTTCCAGCTATTCCAAAAGATATTCATCAGAAATTACCAGCCAGACCCTTTTTGGGAGGCATCCTGTGCCTTTTTCAAAAGTCTGTGATGCTGTTGCTGATGTTGCTTATTTATATATAAATTTATGTTGAGATATAAAATAGATATTGAGATATAAAATAGATATTGATGTATAAAATAGATATTGATATGTGTATTGATATATATGTAATATCCATCGATCTCTATCTATTGAAATAGATATATAGTATTTGTTAGATGCATTTAACATGCAAAAAAAAGAGATATTTATTTATGGCAAGGCTCTGCTCCATCAATGCCCAGGTCCCACTGCCATAGCAACCCTGCCTGCAGGAGCCCAGAGCAGCTCCAGAGGAAGCCTGGAAGAACTATTTCCAACGGATTTCACAGTCCTGGCAACCTCCAGGCATCTTTTGGGTCTGTGAGGGGAGAAAACTCGATCTGGGAGAATTTTGGCAGAATTCATGGCGCTCCCCAGGTCATTCATTTCTTGTTCTCCTGACCATAACTGCCTCTTAAACGGTGAAAGCGGAGAGGCAGCGAGGTTTGTAAATTAAAATGAAAAAAAGCCCCACGGTTCCTTTCTTCCTGACTGAATAAACATTTTAAAAGGGAGAGAACTGAGCTGGAAATCGCCGGTGACGAAGGATTTTCATCTCGGTTTATCTGTGGTGGCCTCCGAAAAATGTGATCCCATCTGTGCTCCTCTGATTGTGGGGAAAAGCAGTGAGGAATCGTGGTGAGTGTCTGGGGGGGGGAGGAGGAGGAGGAGGAGGAGGAGGAGGAGGAGGAGGAGGAGGAGGAGGAAGGAACATTTCCACCTCCAAATTCCAATGTTTTATAAAGCTCAGGGAGCCTCATCCTCACCCTAGTCGCACCAGGATCGCCTGACTCCCATCCGTTTTGTCCAAATTCTTTGGGAAACTCGAGTTTCAGAGCTGTTTTAGCCTCGGGCTGCCAGCCCTTGCCTCTGGAGGAGCATGGAAGGCTCAGGGTTGGATCTCGAGGGACAATTTTGACTTCAAAAGGGTTAAAAGTGGACAAACCACATCAAAAACTCTTTATCAAGTACCTTTATCTCCCTCCCCTTCTGTCACAGCCACTTGTCCTTTTAGGCCATGTGCTTTTCCACCCCCAAACCCAATTTCTGTGCTAAAAAAACCCCAAAAGGAGCATCAAAGAGCAGGAAAAAGGTTCTGTTCCAAGACTGACTGGCTCTCAGTCCGGGCTGTGGCAGCAGCCATAGATTTTGCTTAATTAAGATAAGGCTGTTGCTCCTTTGCAGATTTCCTTAATTCAGGATTTATCGATGCAGCATTACCCAGCGTTTTAAAGTGATAAAATACAGCTGCTGCAGGAGCCAAAGGCACCCTGAGCTGAGATCTCTAATGGAGACAGATCTCCAGCTCCGGCCAAGCGCGGCTGCCTCCCAAAAATCCGATTCCAGGGGGTAAAGTGCCTCAAGTGCTGGTTTAAATCCATCCCTGACACTCTGAACTCCCTCAGGAGGGATTTTCCCTCATCCAGGTGTTCAGCCTGAGTCCCACCTGCTGCTGGAAGGGGTTGTGGTGCCACAAATCCCACCTGGGGCCACCAGGAGGTGGAAATTCCGTTGCTCAAATCCCAAATATTATGGAGTTGTTGAGGTTGGGAAAGCCCTCTGGGATCACCGAGTCCAACCATCCCCAGCACTGCCAAGGCCACCCTAAACCATGTCCCCAAGTGCCACATTCCCAGGGCTGTGAAATCCCACAGGGTTTTCATCCCCACATCTCCTGTGGATGGGATTGACAAACCACAGAGAGGTTTTGCTCCCAAAATTTTCAAATCGAAGGTGCAGTTTCCTAAATCCTTCTGGATTCTGTGAAAAGGGCAACAAATTCCTGGCAAAACCTCCCAAACCTGTAAAGGGAAATCAGAAATTTCCCAAGCAGTGCTGAATCCCAGGATCTTTGAGGTTGGGAAAGACCTCTGGGATCATCGAGTCCAACCATTCCCAGCACTGCCAAGGCCACCCTAAGCCATGTCCCCAAGTGCCACATTCCCAGGGCTGTGAAATCCCACAGGGTTGGGGATTCCTGTGGATGGGATTGACAAACCACAGAGAAGTTTTGCTCCAAAAATCCTCAAATTCAAGGTGCAGTTCCCCAAATCCTTCTGGATTCTGTGAAAAGGGTAACAAATTCCAGGCAAACCCCCCCAAACTTGTAAAAGAAAATCAGAAATTTCCCGAGCAGTGCTTAATCCCAGGATCTTTGAGGTTGGAAAAGCCCTCTGGGATCATCGAGTCCAAGCTGTGCTCAATCCCCACCTTGTCACCAAGGTCACATCCAGGAATTCCTTGGACACCTCCAGGGTTGGGGACTCCAAACCCCCCTGGGCAGCTCCTTCCAGTCCTTTCCATGAGGAAATTCCTGCTGATGTCCACCCTGAACCTTTCCTGGCCCAGCCTGAGGTCATTCCCTCTCCTCCTGTTCCTGTTCCCTGGATCAGATCCCAAATCCCCCCTGGCTGTCCCATCCTTGTGCAGAGCCAGAAGGTCTCTGATAGGATGGAATCATCCCTAAAACAGTGGAATTCCCCTGGAAATGCAGGAATTCCCCCTGAACTGGAATTCCCTGCATCCACACCCGAGAAGTTCCTGTTGTCCTCTTTCCCCACCCAGACCAGACCTCCTTCCAGGACTTCCAGGGCAGAGCAGATGTCGCTGTTGAGCCGCTAGCAGAGAAAAGGACTCCAGGTTCTCAGTGAGGCAAGAAAAGTGCGTTTATTATTTTGATTTCCATATATATAGACTTTTCAGAGGTCACCCAGATTGGTCAGTCAGAAACCTCCCCCTAGGCCTGACTGGCCAGGCCTGAACTGCCCAAATCTCGAGACACTGTTTGCAAAACATCCAAACTTTATCTTTGTTCATGAAACACAGCAGAATGTTCTCACGAGAAAGACCTGTGCTAGCCACAGAGCAGAGGCAGCTGGAAAATCCTCATCCCCGGAATTTTCAGGACGCAAACAGAATTCCAGCTCCCCAAATCCCCTCCTCAACATCTGACAGGTTAATCCACATTCACAGCCCGGGAAAAACCCGACAAGAGCCCTCTGAACAGAGCAAGCCAGCAGCTCGTGTTTAATCCACTCCCATTTGCCACGGACGCTGATTATCTCCGAGATTCATGAGAACAACTGTGATGAATTACTTGACAAACACGATTAAGGTCCCCGAAGTTCTCTGCTGTTCCCACCCGCTTGCAGGCATTCAAAATGCTCTCTCACATTAACCCCAACTCCTTTTTATTCTCTCCGACTCCCCGTGTCAAGTGCGTCTCCTAATTATTTTAAAATTAGGATATTATTCCGTGGATGTGTATTTTGTGATTCCCCAGGGGGAAAGTAATTTTTTCCCAAGGTGACAAAGTGTCCCAAGCCCTGGAATGTGCAAAAAGAAAAGCCTAAAATAACCCCAAATAGCTTCTCTCTGCTGCAAAGGCTGGAAAAATAAATAGAAAATAAATAATCAAGTCTGTTCCTGCTGTCTGATTGTTCTAAACTGAGCATTCCGAGGGATATTTTGGGTGGAGTGTTGGCTCAACACAAATCCTGCTATTTTCAAACAGGTTCTGGAATCCAACCTGGAATTCAGCATGAACCAAGGAATGTCAGAGATTTGGGCCCAGTTTGGAGAAATGCATGAAAATTCCAACAAAATGCACTGAAAATGCCAAAGAAATGCCCAAAAATGCAAAAAAAAAGCCCTGAAATGTCAAAAAAATGCCCTGAAATGCCAAAAAATGCCCAAAATTGCCCAAAAATGCCAATGAAATGCCCTGAAATGCCAATGAAATGCCCTGAAAATGCAAAATAAAAGACCTGAAATGCCAAAGAAATGCCCAAAAATGCCAAAACATGCCCAAAAATGCCAACACAATATGCCCTGAAATGCCAACAAAATGCCAAAAAATGTCCAAAAAAGCCAATGAAATGCCCTGAAACTTCCAAAAAATGTCCAAAAATGCCAATGAAATGCCCTGAAAATGCAAAAAAAAAGTCCAAAACCCCAAAAATGCCAACAAAATGCCCTGAAATGCCAACAAAATGCCCAGAAATGCCAACAAAATGCTGTGAAATGCCAACTCTCCCAGCAGGGTTTTACCCAAACAGGGCTGGAGTTGCTGCCAGCTGGAGCAGCTCAGGTTTTTTCCACATTTTTTTCCAGCAGCATCCCTTGTTTTGGTCCTGCTGGAAACACGACAGAAAAGGGGCTGAAATCATGGTAGGGAGAGGAGGATGGTGATGATGAGTTATTATCTTTATTATATTTTGATTTATAAGAACAGCTCTCTGTGAAAAATATTTTGGGTAAAGTGTTGTGTTAAATAAAATAAAAAAGAGAGTGAAATGACACAGTTGTCAGAGGATAAAGAAATAAAAATAGGGCATTTATTAGCCTTGTAAATAAAGGAATAGCTCAGGGGATTTGGGGAGTAAAGGAGAAATCAGCTGAGGATTCCAACTCTAATTCCAGCCTGAGTTAATAAACCTGTCTATAAATATATCTGATTTTTCGTGTTAAATGTATCTAACAAACACCACATATCTGGAGAGATCAATGAACAGTAGAGATCAATGTATAGAATTTATACAGAGATTAATATATATAATAGAGATCAATGTATAGTATACATATATATATCAATGCACACATCAATATTTATTATATATATCAATATCTATTTTCTATCTCAATATAGATTTTTATATATCAATACACTTATTAATCTATATTTTATATATATCAATATCTATTTTATATAACAACATACATTACATATATTGATATATATATATATATTACGTATCTCAATATATCTAACACAGAGCAAATGGATAAATCAAGGTAAAAATACTTGCAAATAAAAAATAAAAGCACCAAGAACTGGTGACACTGCAGAGGCTCAGTTTGGCCTCCACAGCTCCTCAGTTTGGGACAATCCCAGCTCGTCCTGTTTTTGGGGCTCCCAAGGACATCTCTGCACCCCCAGGAATCCCCAAAATCTTGATTTAATTGGATTATGAGTTGTGCAGTTGATGAGTTTTCCTTTTGGCCTCGTTGTGCCACAGCTTTTCCCTTCCCCGGGCTCTGTGAATTCCTGCAGCACATTTGCACTCGTGCAGGAACCAGCAAAACAAAAAACTCCTAAAAAGATGTAAAATACAACTGGATTATCACAATTTACAGCCACTGCTGACGTTTTCAGGGCTCTGCCCCCCTCAAGCTTTTACTCCTTAAAAGATGTAAAATACAAGTGGATTATCACAATTTAAAAGATGTAAAATACAAGTGGATTATCAGAATTTTATCATCCCAGCTAGGGGGGCAGCTTGTTAAAAAAAAAAAAAGTGGGTTTTGCTTTTGTTTTTGGGGGCAAAGAAGAGGGAAATATATTTTTTAATTTTATATTTTCCTTCGGGTTTGGAATGACTTCCAAGGATGGTCCAAAGGATGGAGAGGCTGCAGCAGCTCTTCACGGCAAATGGGGAGAGAAAACCTTTTTTTCCCTTCTCCCTTTTTTTGTATATACATTGTTTGTTGTTTTGTTTGAGCCTCTCAGCCCAAATCTTCGAATCACCGCAATTCCAGCTTCCAGCAGGTGAAGGATGACTCTGCCTGCGATTCTGGAGCTCCCAAGGTGGTTTTTTTTCCCCAGCACACACAGAAATCCAGCTGGTGAGCTCTCCAGCTGCTCCTCGGAGGGTGATGGCAGCCAGGCTCTCCTGCAGATCCATCAAAATCCACGGAAAAAGAGGCTCAGGGTGATTTCAGGCTCCTCATTCCTGAGGGAAAGCCTCCTGAAACGCCAACCCCAGATCTCCGAATTACCACCACTCTATTATGTGAATCCATTTCCAGGCAATTAAGGATATTTAATGGCCTCAACAACTGGTGGGAGACAGCAGAAAAATAAATCAGCTTCATTTGGAAGCCTGGAAAAAGAAAAAAATCCCTCCCTACAAAAGCTGGTGGTATTAACAATTCATGTTTAACTACCCTCGTGCAACTATCAAGGTGTCACTTAAAGAGTGAGTAATGGGGAGGGAAGGATTTTAAACGATTCCCAACTAGACCCTGACCCTCTTCTTTCCAGCCATTAGCGAGTTCCTGAAGCCTTCAGAGCAGTTTCGTTTGTTCTCAATCACCAGGAGTTCCAACAGTGGAATTTAAATGATTCTCTCCCAGACAGAGCTAATTTTAAGAGCTGTTCAAGTGACATCCCTCTGAGCTGCAGCGCTCGGAGAAGACACTCCTGGAGCATCCACGGGGCTGTTTGCTCCACTGGAGCAAGGGGAAAACGGGAGTTTTATCAGGAGAGGTGCAGCATCCAGGGGACAGAGCCAAGGAGCCACGAGCAAAGGACAAAAAAACCCCAAAATTAAAAAAAAAAACCAACAAAAAACCCCTTGCAAATTTGGCACCTGAGCTTGCAGGTGGAAATCCCAGTGGCAGCAGGCTGGTTTGCAGAGATACTGAGCACCTGCAGCCCCTCCCTGGCACAGCATCATCTCCAGCCCTTCGGAAAGATCCAGCAGATCTTTGATTTGGGTTTCCTCACAAACCACCCCTTCAGGCCAAGTGCTCCAATCCAAGCCAGAATTTCCCGTGCAGAAACCAAGATAACCTTTTCTAAAGCCCCGAGAGGTGAAACCCTCCAACAAAAAACCCCAAAGAGATGAAGTTTGCAGAGCAAACCTCACACCGAGCGTTCAAACTCCTCCTTTACCGGGGTGCAAAATCTGCGGAAAACTTTCAGCAAAAAGAACAGAAAGGCTTTTAAAAACCAGCTCTTTCCACGCTGCTTTATGCAGATATCTTCTGTTTAAAAACCCTTTTTCTCAACCGTTTGATCCGAGCCAATTACTGCAGACGCTGTCAGGCAACAACCCCGGAATTCAATCAGCAGAAGAAAAGCACAGGCGTGCTCAGGTACAGCCTGAGGGTTTGTACCGTGCCTGTCTCCCCGCGAGTGTTGTTCCAAACCACCAAACCCAACAGGAACTTTCCACTCCGGGAGCTTTCAGGCCGCTTTGCCATCACGGTTTGCAGCAGATGTCAGAGTGGCTCAGCGCTCTCGGCTCGGCCTGCTCCGTGTTTTACACGAGAACATCTTTTCAACGTCCGCTGCGAATACATCAAGGAGGCTCCGCGTCCTCACCGCCACTACTCTCATTTCCTCCCTAACCTATTTCTGCTCTCATCCCTCTCCCCAGCACAAAAAAGAACAGTGGGAGCAGCCTGGGCTTTTTAAACGGCCAAGAAATTCGCTCTGAAATTCAGCCCTCTCTCCGAGTGTGGCCTGAGAGCTGCAGGAAAAATGCCTCCAGCTGCCTTGTGGATTTTATTCCCTTCACATGCTGAGAGAGAGAGGCTAACGTGAAACTTCACTACGAGAGGCTGTGAAAGATGTTTTCCAGCCCTGATAATAGCCTGACATCCCGATCTGCACCCGCAGATAAAAGTTACTTTTGCTACAACGGGAGTACAACTCGTACAGAATCTCCTGGTAAGGGCTGAAGCAGCTGCTGTGGGCAGAGCCTGGCTCTGTGTCAGCTCCAGATGTTCTCACACAGGATTTGCAGCCAGAGCGGCACAGGAGGCCAATAAACCCCTCAGTGCTGCTGGAGGCCTCAGGGTGTTTATCAAACCCAGAATTTCTGTGTGGTGTGACATGTGAGGGGGACAGGCCACCTCCAGGGCAGGTGGCAGCAGAATTATTTTCCCTCTGCAGTTTTCCTGCTCCCTCTGAGAGCTGCCCCATCCCAACCCCAAGTTCCAGGCCTCAATTCAGGCCTGCCCAGGGTGTTTTCCCTATGAAAATTCCATGGCAGAGCCCCAAAATGCTTTTGCTCCAGGGGAGGCTGAAGCAGAATTCCTTTCCCTCTGCAGTTTTCCTGCTCTGCCCCAACACCTGCCCCATGCCAACTCCAAGTTCTAGGTCTTGTTGGGGGAATTCAGGTCTGCCCAGGGTGTTTTCCCTATGAAAATTCCATAGCAGAGCCCCAAACTGCTTCTGCTCCAGGGGAGGCTGGAGCAGAATTCTTTTCCCTCAGCACTTTTCCTGCTCTGCCCTAACACCTGCCCCATGCCAACGCCAAGTTCCAGATCTCAGTTCAAGCCTAGCCAGGGTGTTTTCCCTGTGAAAATTCCACAGGGAACCCCAAACTGCTTGTGCTGCAGGGGAGGTGGAAGCAGAATTGTTTTCTCTCTGCAGTTTTCCTGCTCCCCTGTGAGAGCTGACCATCCCAACACCAATTTCCAGGTCTTCTTGGGGGAATTCAAGCCTAGCCAGGGTGTTTTCCCTATGAAAATTCCCTAGCAGAGCCCCAAACTGCTTTTGCTCCAGGGGAGGTTGAAGCAGAATTCTTTTCCCTCTGCACTTTTCCTGCTCTACCCCAACACCTGCCCCATGCCAACCCCAAGTTCCAGATCTCAGTTCAAGCCTAGCCAGGGAGTTTTCCCTATGAAAATTCCATAGCAGAGCCCCAAACTGCTTTTGCTCCAGGGAAGGTGGGAGCAGAATTCCTTTCTGCTCGAAACAAATTCAGATTAGTTTCCCTCTGCTGTTTTCCTGTTCCCTGTTGGCGCTGCCCCATCCCAACATCAAATTCCAGATTTCAATTCAAGCTTGCCCTGGGAGTTTTCCCTATGAAAAATCCCTAGCAGAACCCCAAACTGCTTTTGTTCCAGGAGGCTGGAGCACAATTCTTTTCCCTCTGCAGTTTTCCAAGTTCCAGATCCCAATTAAAGCCTGCCCAGGGTGTTTTCCCTGTGAAAATTCCCCAGCAGAGCCCCAAACTGCTTTGCATGAACGAGGCATCATCCTTTGCAGACGCCGCGCTTGGCTCGGGACGTGAACTCCATGTACAACAGCTCTTCCCTGCTGCAGCCTTTCATCTTCCCAGCCCTGACTGCAGGGGTGGATTTGGCCCTTGTCATCGTGCATGAAATTATAGATGGCTTTCTCATCAGAGAGGGGAAGGACCTGTCCTCTGTTGGCTGCCAAAATTTGGCACGTCCTGCTCGCTGGAGTGACTCAGCCTTGTCTGCTGTGCTGGGAGAGCTTCAGCCCTTCCTGCCAGCCAGGAGCCTCCCAGGCCAACACCGCGGAGAAAGAGCAGAGGGAAGCTGCCCAGAGTGCCAAAAAGAAGAGATTTTATTAAATATCAGCTCGTTGTGACATCCCCAGTGTGTTTTTTTCACGTTTTATGAAGTGGGCTGACTTGAACAGCGCTGAGCTGGAGTGGTTGAATCAATGGATGTTTCACAAGGATCCTGCTTTCCCAATTTTGGTCCTGTTTATCCACACCCTTCCTAATTTTCAGGCTTTCCTAGACTGCAATGGATCTTCATCAACTATAACCGACTGCATTTAATCACATTAGCAGGGAAAAGATGTTTGCAGAGTGACTCTCCCTGTACAATTTCCCCTCCTTATCACCATTCTCGGAGCAGAGTTTCAGAGCAAGAAGATCTGCAGCATAAAATCTCCCTGAATATGAAATTTTCTGAGTAATTCTGTCACAATTCTCCCAGGACACCCTAGTCAAGGCTGAACAATCCAGTAAAAGCCCTGCAGAACAGCAGAGAAATTAATCATGCATTTTTAAGTGTTTTGAACCTCCTTGTAGGATTTAATGAAGAATTCTGGGGAGTTTTTAAAGGCATAGGGGAAAAAAAGCCTCACCTAGCCTATAAATTGAGTTCTTGATGTAAATTAAGCTGATGAAAATGAGGGAAGATCTTGCCCTAACTCAAGGCAATCCTGAGGCAATCCTTGATGTCTTCTCGCTGCTCTTTGTGATTTTTTTATTGCATCCATCCCCGCTGAAGTCAACAGCAGAGGTGCCATTAACTCCGCACCAAATCCCTTCCAAAAGGCTCCTCCTTCCCATTTTTAATGTGGAAGTTATCCACTGGCTGGAAATGTTGAGCTCCATTAAAAAACAAACGGTTTTCCTACATAAAGCAGGGATGCTGAGCTAACCCGGGGAAAATGAAAAGGTTTAAGAGGCAGGAGTGAAAGGAGGTACCAAGTGTGTCGTATCTCCCCGGGAGGAACGGCGGGGTGAAGCTGTTAAGGATTTTATTGAGTGGCTGAGAAATGGCCTTTAGCCTGATGGATTGGCTTTAAAACACCCCGGGGGACAGTCAGTAAAATCCAGGGATTTGGTTAAGGGATTTTGGAATTTTCCACCACAGCTTCGCTCCGGGAAAGGCATGGAGGGGCTGGAGTGTGGCCAGGGATGGAATGGAGCTGGGAAGGGTTTGGAGCAGTGAGGGAGCTGGGAAAGGAGCTGAGCCTGGAGAAAACAGGGGTCAGGGGGAATTATCTGGTTCTGCACAGATAGGACAGGAGGATAGGATAGGACTGCTATCCACAGATAGGATAGGACTGCTGACAGGACGGGCAGCCGGGGGAATTTGGTATCTGACCCAGGGAACAGGGACAGGAGGAGAGGGAACAACCTCAGGCTGTTCCAGGGGAGGCTCAGGGTGGACATCAGCAGGAATTTCCTCATGGAAAAGGTTGTAAAACATTAGGACAGGCTGCCCAGGGATGTGGTGGAGATCCCATCTCTGGAAGTGATGCCTTAGGATTTTAGCTTCTGTATTTTCTGTGTTTCTATAATTTTAGTGTATAACTCTGGAATACATATAAAGTGCAAAGCTGCTGTTCTCAGGGTTTTTAGACAAAACAATTCCTCTCCAAGCCCAAAACTCAAGGACACCTCACTGCCTCAGAGCCCCAAGATATGTAAACAGCAGTGAATGAACTGGGGGAGCAAACTTGGAGTGATTGACTTCATTAGCTGAAGCTGTAATTGGAGGATTAACCCTGAGATGCAAATGGACAGAACTTATAAAGGATGAAAAACTCCTGACTTATAAAAAACCTATAAAGTATGACAAACTGGTGCCCTGCTGTCCATGTTGGGTGTAGCCCTGGGTGAGCTGTGAGTGCCCTGAGTGCACCTGAAGGCTTTCAATAAATTTAACTGCTTTTTATTCTCTTAACTCTGTCTAACCTCTGTTTTAGGTGAGCCCCTCCAGGCATCAGAAGTGTTCAAACATGGACATGGCACTTGGGGACAGGGAATGTGGTGGTGCTGCTTTGACAGTTGGACTCTATGATCCCAAAAGGTCTTTTCCAACCTCAGCAATTCAGTGATTTAGGACACTCCTTGACCCAAAGTGACACAAGGAGTGGACATTCAAAGGGCTTTAAACCTCCCTGGAATTGTGGCACAGAAACCCCCAAACCCAAAAAACCCAATAAAACTTCTAAAATAAACCCTCTTACTTCAAAAACCTCTCAGAACGATGCTAAGAGGAATCTTCATTATTTGGTAAATAAATTAAAAAACCCACAGGATGTTTTTGCTGGCGAAAAGCTGACGTTGGAGCAGCAGCTGAGTCTGACAGGTTTTTTGGGAACACCACAAAACAAAGCTCCACCAGCAGCACAGGTGAAACTGCCTGTTGAATCACCACTTAATTTTTTCTTTATGGCGTGCAAAGCCTGTGTCAGAGGCGCTTTTCATTATCCACTTCAGCAGCCCAGAACTCCTGGGTAATTATGCCCATCCACTCTGCTTTGACAGCGCTAACGAAGAGAACAAGGGCTGCTGATAATACACAGGCTGCTTGTGAGGGATTCACGGCGCAGGCAATAATCTAAATAGCAGAGCTGATGAGTTTGCACAGTGCCTTGCTCCAGGGAATGTGTGTTTGATCCAGGATGGAGCAAATACTGCAGCTTGGGGAGCTGGCTGGGATAGGATGGCTTTAGGAGTTGGTAAATGCAGTTCTGACAGTCCCTGCCTTGGCCAAAACAGCAGATAAGTCACCCCTTCTGCCTGGATCTGGCTGGAAAGTGCTCAAAAGCTCCTTCATTCACCTTTCACCACCTCGTTCCCTCACTTTTCCCCCATCTTCACTCACCTTTCCTCATCTCCTTCCCTTATTTTCTTCCCTCACCTTTCCTCATCTCCTTCCCTTATTTCCCCCACCTTATTCCCTCACCTTTCCTCATCTTCTTCTCTCACCTTTCCCCACCCCATTCCCTCACCTTTCTCCCTCATTCTCTCACCTTTCTCCCTCATTCTCTCACCTTTTCTCACCTCATTTCCTCATCTTTCCCCATCGTCCCTCACTTTTCCCCATTTTCCCTCACCTTTCCTCTCCTTCTCTCAGCTTTCCCTCATCTAATTCCCTCATCTTTCCCCATCTCCTTCCCTTATTTTCCCCACCTCATTCCCTCACCTTTCCCTCATCTTCTTCCCTCACCTTTCCCTACGTCATTCCCTCACTTTTCCCCTTTTTCCCTCACCTTTCCTCATCTCCTTCTCTCAGCTTTCCCTCATCTCATTCCCTCACCTTTCCCTATCTTCTTCCTTCACCTTTCCCCCCCTCATTCCCTCACCTCCCCCGCCACTATTACATCAAACAAATTACAAAACACAATTAAAACCACGCCAAAATAACCTCAAGAGCAAATCCCTAAACCCTCAGACATGACGCTCCCCGCTGCAATAAAGCGAATTTCAACTATCAGAAACATCCTCGTTTGTTTTGTTACAATCCAAGGCGTTCCTCTAAGATTAACTCAGAACCTGAAGGAGCTTAGAGCCGTTTTCAGCTGAATTTCTGGAACACAAACTTCAATGAGTTCATTGAACCTGGGGATCAGCCGAACAGCCGAATTTAAGGCGAGACAAACTGAGGCATCAATCTGTCTCCGTGCTTGTGAAATATCTGAAGATTAAGATCCTCGGCCAGATCAAACGCCCCAGATTAGCGCTAATGACATATTTAAGGCTTTTTCAACCTCCATTCACAGACAAATCTCCTCATTGCTGCAGATAAAGCTGCCTCATTAGACACTTCTCCATACAAAGGCTTCTAATATTTCCATTTTTCATCTGCCTCGTACTTTTAAGCCAAAAAGAGACGCCTTACTATAAAAATAAAGGAAGTTTTTCATCTATTCACCGGGACACCTGACAGGATTTTGCACAGCCGACTTCGAGACCATAAAGAATTTTGAAGAAGCGGCAGTTGGTTAAAAGTCAGCCTCTTGAAAAGGTTTTTTTTTTTTTTAGGGGCAAAATATCAAGTTCTAATTTTGATACTGAAAACGTGTTGGAAGACTCAGCTCCTAATCCATCCATCCCCAAAGAAATACAAATCTGTTTTACACAAAGAACAATTTTGGGGGTTATCTATATCTTGCCACCAAATAGAATTGATTTTTGGGTGTGCCATTATTTTACACACATCAGTAAATTCCGAAGGTCCTTCAGCCCCTTTGCCACAGCAAAAAACAACATCAGGTGGTCCTGCTTGGTTTCAAGGCAAATATTTTGGCTTCAAATCCCTCATTTTATCACAAAACAGTGCATTTTTGGGAACAGATAACACAAAATTTGCATTTTTTCCTTGTTCTCTGGCTGCCCCCAGGAAGGGGAACAGGTTCTGCCTGGGAACCATCTGTGCTCCTCCTTTTCCTGCTGGGAAGGGAGGTAGTGAGGAACTCAAAGTGACTTCTCAAAGGTCCAGAGAAATGCTCAAAGTTACTCAGCAAAGGCTGAGAGTGACTCTCAAAGTTATTTCTGAGAGGTCGAGAGTAACTCTCAAAGTTAGTCCTCAAAGGTTGAGAGTAACTCTCAAAGTTACTCCTCATGGGTTGAGAGTAACTTTCAAAGTTACTCCTGAAAGGTGGAGAATAACTCTCAAGGTTACTCCTCAAGGGCTGAGGGTAACTCAAAATTACTGTTTAAAGGTCCATAGTAACTCTCAAAGTTACTCTTCAAAGGTTGAGAGTAACTCTGAAAGTTACTCCTCTAGGGCTGAGAGTAACTCTCAAAGTTACTCCTGAAACATTGAGAGTAACTCTCAAAATTACCCCTGAAAGGTGAAGAGTATCTCTCAAGGTTACTCCTCTAGGGTTGAGAGTAACTTTCAAAGTTACTCCCCAAGGGTCAAGAGTAACTCAAAATTACTGCTCAAAGGTCCATAGTAACTCTGAAAGTTACTCCTCAAAGGTCGAGAGTAACTCTGAAAGTTACTCCTCAAAGGTCCAGAGTAAGTCTCCAAGTTACCCTTCAATGCCTGAGAGTAACTTTCAAAATGACTCCTGAAGGGTTGAGAGTAACTCTCAAAATTACTCCTGAAAGGTTGAGAGTAACTTTCAAAATGACTCCCGAAAGTTTGAGAGTAACTTTCAAAGTTACTCCTGAAAGGTCAAGAGTAACTCTCAAGGTTACTCCTAAAGGATTGAGAGTAACTCTCAAAGTTCCCTCTTGAAGGCTGGGAGTAACTCTCAAATTTACTCCTCAGGGCTCCACAAGAACCCTCTGAGTTACTCCTCAAAGGTCCAAAGTAACTCCCAAAGTTACTCCTGAAGCCTGAGCGATTCCTTGCCGTAACAGATTCTTGAGAAGTGATTAACAGCTGGGATGAACAATTAATTCAAAGATTGACTTTGAAATCCTGGCTGGCCAAAAAGATTGTGTCCACATAATTCTTTGGACATAAACTCTGGGGCTAAACCTGGATCCAGCCGCAGCAGAACTCACCTCAAAAAGGGTTTTTTATGGGATCCTTGCAGGGTTTTCCTGAGTTCTGTCACACCCAACACTCCATCCTTCCATCAAACCCCCTTCAGCCATTGTCACATTTAATGCCAAATTTTGTTTATTCGCTGGTTTATATCAGCATTGAGATTTCTCTGCTGCAAGCAAAGCTCCATCCTCAGAAAGAGGATCTCCCCCAGGAATTTCAGTGGGGAGGGAATTCTCCGTGTCAGCAGGAGCAGAGTTCACTTCACCGAAGACAAAAGGAGCAAAAGAAAAGGAAATAATTCCCATTCCCAAAAGCACATGGGAGAACTTGCAGCACGAATGGGTCGAGAATTAAAGTCAAGACTAACTCAGAGAATCAAAACCAAGCCTAACTCAGAAAATCAAATTCCAGATTAACTCAGAAGCTGAGCCCCATCTCGATTCCCTTCAGCGCAGCTCCCTGGAGAGCTCCTTCCATCAGGTGAGAACATCCTTTTAATCTGCTTAATTCCACTTGTCATCTCCACGCAGCCTCCACTCCCAACCACATCCCATCCCCTCCGCCTTCACCAGCCGAGTATTTCTATCCCCCTCGAACATTTTATCCCATTAGGGGAGTTAGGGAGAAATAAATTGGAATCACAACACACCTACGGCTTGTTCCGAAAGAGACTTAGCACTTGACTCACCTACTTAGCTGTCAATTTAACGCTCTTAGCTGGATTTAAATTGAGTCAGGACCCATCAGTTCGAGGCAGAATCTTGATTTGATTCCCCCACACGTGGAAGGATTGGGATGGGGAGAAAAAAAAATCAAATATTGCCACAACCTTCAATAATTCTGAACGTGCTCCTCCAGGATCCAGGGGTTCATTGCCAGGATTTCCCTGCCTGTCCCACGGAAGCACCAGATTCTCACAAAATAACAAAGATTTTGTCACTCCAGGCCATTATCTTCAAAACCGTGTTTCTAAATATGAAATGTCCTAGCCTTTCACTCAAACAGCAGCTGAGGAATAAAGGGAATTTATTCCTCAGCACCTTTTCCTCAGGTATTACTTAGGTTTTTCCTGGGAAAAAAGAGCAGGAATTTGTCAGGAATGGCTGAAAAGCCTGAAAGGCTCACACAGAACTGCTCTGAACTTCCTTCTCCCCACACTTTTATACCTCCAAGGGTCTGCCAGCAGCCATAAACCCCATTTTTGCCCCTGTGTGACATTTTTGGGAAAGATAATCCTCTCGTTTCCAGGATTTAGCACAAAGGTTGCCCAGGCACTAATGGGATTTTGGAATTACTCCTGAGAGGGGTGATTTTAGAGATGGTTCTCCTGATGCCACTGCCAGCATTAGGATAAACTCTGTATTTAACCACCATTACCAGTAATGTCAGCTCCTCTGAATTACCTGGGACTGAGATTCGGAGATGCCTGAGAAAATAGGAGTCAGATTTTCCAAAGCAGCCAATAATTCCATCCAGGTGCTTTTTCATAAATAAGGTCCCTCATTACCCAAGCCTGAAGAGACTCATTTTTCAAGCATATTTCTTCCAATTCTGATGCAGAATTCCAATTTCCAGTTCACCCATCAGGTCTGGGAGTTGGCCTGGATGTTTAATTACCTGACAAAACCAGCAAATCCGATTCCTTCTCTTTGCTACAAATCAGAATCACTCCCTGCAACCCCTCTGCTCCAAATCACTGAAAGAAAAGATATTTTGAGATAATCTCTGATCTTTTCCCTATCCACGTTTCCTCTGGATGAACTGACACCCCAAGGTGATGTTTAGCATCCCAAAACCACTCAGCACTGTGGTGACATCACTCAAAGTTTGTCCCACACTTTTGTCACAGCCCCATCTAGACCCAAATTTTCCCAAATTTTCTCCCCTTTCCCAGCTTTGGAAGCACCTTTGGTCTCCACCTCAAACCACAAGCCCAGGGATGTCACATTTCCTGAGGACAAAATCCTGCCGCCCCATATCCTTGGAATGCATCAATCCCATAATTAGGTGTATTAAGAGCTGTGCCTGTCGTATCTCACTCATTTCCACCGACAGAAGAAGTCACATTTAGAAGTCATTAAGCTGAAATGAAATCTTTGCTGGGCTTAATTAACTTAAATATTCATGAAACAGGATAGCAGGGGAGAGTGTTGTTCTTAATCAAAACAGACATCGCTGTTCCATAATGCAAATTCCGATTTCTTCCGTGGACAACGGCAGTTCCTGCAGCACCAGAGGAGTTTAATGGGCAGAGTTGGAAAGTGCAGCTGAAGAGGATTCTGATGACTGAACAAGGATTGTCTGAAACAGAGGCTAGACAAAAATCAGAATAAAAGGCAGATTAATTTATTAAAGGCCTTTAAGGTGCATTCAGGGCAGACAAAGCTCACTTGAGAGGCTACACCCAAAATGAGTAATGATATTTTCATTTTATAAGTTCTGTAATTAACATATCGAGCTTTAATCCTCCAATTACACCTTCAGCTGATTGATGATGTCAATCACCCCAAGTTTGCTCGCCCAATTCACTGTTGTTTCCATATTTTGGGGCTCTGAGGCAGCAAAGTGTCCTTGGATCTCGAGTTTTAGAGGAATTGTTTTGTCTAACAAATGCTGGGAAGAGAAATTTTAGCACTTTATATGGAGTCCAGTTATACACTAAAATTACAGATACACAAAAAATATAGAAGCTGAAATCCCACGGCATCAATTCCCATTGTCCTTTAGCTCCTGAACACAGGGGGAATTTGCTGATCCAAACATGTGCTTAACAACAACGCCGTGCCTAATGCAGGAGTCACTTCCAGGGTCATTTATCACCATTTGCTGGGGCTGAAAGCTGCCCTCGCCACCTCTCCAGCCTCAAAAAACCTTTCCAGAGGGAATTTTTCATTTCTGTCTCAAGGCTGTGGTACTTCCACAGCTCCCAGGCTGTTCTCCATCAGCACAGAGCTCTGGGTTAATCTGCAGGGCGTTTAACAAACCCACTTCCTCATGGATCATTCCAGATTCCTGTGCCAGAATTCCTGTGCCACTCCTGCTCCCAGCCCTCTGCTCCACCACATCCTCCTGTGTGTCTAGCACAGGTCTTTCCCATGAGAATTTTCTCCTGTGTTTTATAAACAAAGATAAAGTTTGGATGTTATTAAAAACAGTGTCTCGAGATTTGGACAGTTCAGGCCTGGCCAGTCAGGCCTAGGGGGAGGTTTCTGACTGACCAATCTGGGTGACCTCTGAAAAGTCTATATAGGTTGGATTCAAAATAATAAAGCTTTTTTTTCTATGCCACGCTGAGAATTCGGGTTTTTCTTCTCTGCTAGCGGCTCAACAGCGACACTCCTGGGAATGCCCAGAGCAGCTTCTCCCCCTCGTTCCTCCTCCTCCAGCAGTGTCCAAGCCCTGCCCAGCCCCTCAGGGGCCCTGGGGGTTCCTTCTCTGTGTTCCTCCTCAAGCAGAGTGTTGCTGTTGAGCCGCTAGCGGAGTGAAAGACCAGGCAGGGTCACAGGTGGCACAAATCTGAATTTATTATTAATTTTTAGAATTTGTATAGACTTTCAGAGGTAGTCCGGATTGGGCTAATTCAAAACCTCCCCCTAGGCCGATTGGCCAGGCTTGAACCGCCTGTCTTTCCAGAGAACGTTCCAATAACATCCAAACTTTATCTTTATTTATAAAAACACATGAAGAAGAAGAGAAAATTCCCATGGGAAAGAGTCTGTGCTGCCACAGCAGAGGAGCTCCAGGGCAGGCTGAGCATCCCCAACCTCCTCAGGCTGCCTGGAGAACCTGGGGCTGCTCATCCCTGGAAGTCTCCAAGGCCAGGCTGGATGAACCTGGGATGGTGGAGGTGTCCCTTTGAATAAAATGATCTTTTCGTTCTCTTCTCGCCCAAACCACTCTGTGATTCCATGATTTCTGTTTCCCGCACTAACACACAGCGCTGGTTTCTTTATCCTGTTGTGTCCACAATGATGGGTAGCAACTCTGGGTGTTTGTTTCTGTTTTAACAAAGAGTTTTTTCCAACCCCAAGGGTTGAAAGCCTGAAGTGTGAGTTCTCCATCACTTGTTTTGTTCCCCCAGAGCATTCAGAGCCAACGTGGGTCACAAAATCACAGTCACAGAGCTGCACCCCCTGCTCTGCTCCTCCAAAGCTGTCGGGAAGGATTTCCAACCCCTCTGAGCTGAAATGGACATTCAAGTTAAAGTTTCACAGAACCATGGAATGTGCTGAGTTGGAAAAAACCCATCAGGATCATCCATTCCAACTCCCAGCCCTGCACAGGACACCCCAAAAATCCCACCCTGTGACTGAGCACATTGTCCAAATGCTCCTGGAGCTCAGTTTAATAAGTTTAATTTCTCTGCCTTGGAATTCTTACAGCAAACTCATGCCAGGATGGAGATTCTCTCCTTCCCAAGCCATGGCTCCTTGTGAAGCTGTGGAAGGAGTGGCAGTGATTTCTCCTCTTCATCCAAACCTTGGTAGTGAGGGTAGATGCCCAAAAGTGGGAGATGAAAGCTCCCCTTCCCTGGGAAATTTCCCAGAGGGAAATCCATAGAACTCAGCCCTTCTGGCTGGAATTCCTTATCCTACCCTGGCCAACGTGGCTGTTCAGCAGGAAAAAAATGACCCAAGATTTTCTGGGTTGAGAAGTGAAGCAGCAGATTGCCATGAGATGCAGAAAAACTGCTTTAAAAATAGGAAGGAAATACAGTTTCGCATTTGTGTTAATGGAAGCTTTGCTTTCATTATCTGCCAGCCCCGTGCTCGGCTTTGGATGCAATTAAAACGAGAGAAATAAAATACTTGATGGAAGGAGCAGCATTTGCTGGTAATGAAATGTTTATGGATCAATTTGTACCCCAGTAAAGAGTGAATGAATTTACTGCAGGAGGAGAGAAAACAAAGTGGAGATAAGCGCCGAGAATCACTCGGACTCCAGACATTCACAAAATGTTATTATTTCCCCTCAGAAAAGATAATATTGATTGTTGAGAGGTGTTTGGACAACGCCAACAATGTGTTTTGCTGATAAAACACAATGACCCATTTAGGAGATGTCTGTACAGCAAACAGCACGGGCTGGAATGAAACTCCACATTTCAGATCTGCTTTGATAAATCCCCAGAAGAGAAAACCTTGCCATGACCTCCTCTCCTCCACAGTTCTGCTCTCTCCAGGACACGGGGCTGGCATTGTGCTGGAGCAGGTGCCCCAACTTTTGCTCGAAATGTGACAGATTTCATCTGTTCCTACCTCATTTCCCACTTCTAACGCCGGCAAAATCCTGTTTGCATATTTACAACAAAAAGCAAAAATTCAATTAGGTTCCTAAGGGCAGGAACAGATTTATTCAGTGCCTGGAATAACAAAAGCCTCAGCTGGGATGAAAGGGAAAAACATCTCCACGCTACCAAACATTTAAAGGAAGTTTTGATCTGATGCAGTTTAATGTGTACACAGAGGGGGGAAAAATTCTCAGAGAATTTTGCTGCTTTTAACTAAGATGAAATGTTTTACATCCTTGTGGGTTCAGCCACTATTAGGAACAGCATCGGATCGCAATCCCACAAAAGAATCACAAAGCTTTGGGGGGAAGCAGCAGGATTCCCTCACTGTTATTTTTACAGAAGAAATGAGTCTTTCTCTAACGTGGTGGGAAAGGAGAGTTTCATGCAAATCGCTCAGCTTTGTCTTTGAGTTTGGGGATGATCCAAATCCTGCTCCCAGCTCTGCCCTGGCGCTGGAAAGCTGCGGCTCAGGAGAAACCTCAGAAAAAAAGGAAGAAGAATAAAAAACCCCCCAAAAAGGGGGAAAACGGGGCATGGAGAGAAAGGAAAAGAAAGGAAGCAAAAGGGAGAGAAATTAAGAGAAAGGAGGGTTGGTTTGAAGTGCCGGAGGGCTGGAAAAGCTCTGTTCCTGTCCAGAACAAAAGGTGAGGGATAACAAGCGCCGCACCCTGAGGAGACCTGGGTGGGGCAGAGGGTCCCAGGAATTCCTGGGAATTGCCTGGATCACCCCAGCCTGGTGGCTTTTGTAGGAATCTGTTTGTCCCACGTGGCTGCTGAGAGCCCACAGAGCTGTGGGTTAACCCAAACTTGTCCATCCCTCGTGTTTAATCCAAATCCGTGGAATTTCTGACCCCACGATGGATCCACGGTGAAGGTTCCACCTCGGAGCAGGGAAAACAAAGTCCTGGCCAGGCTCTGTCACCTCTGGGTGACCTGCAGGACACAAAATCCTCTTGTTAAAATCTGCTGCTGCCTCTGCAGGGTCGTTCAGGTTCAGCTTCCATCGTTCCAGCAGGGTCAGGGCTGGGAAAAGAAAATTCGTCACCCCAATTTAGAGCAGAAATTGTGCTCAGGAGTAAAATCACTTCAGAAAGTCAACACCTGACCTTCCCTCGGAGCTGAACACTGACCAGCACAGCCAGCAGCACCTCTGGAAGAGCCAAATAAATCAGATTTCTCTCTCTCCAATCTGCTCTTCCCCTGCGGCGCGATGGAGGCGAAAAGTCATGATTCAAACTCGCCAAGTTCCCCGAGAATCCTGACAGGCAGCGGATGAGCGCGGCATGAAATATGCAAAGGAAAGACTCATCTTTGCCTGAGGATTGGGGAAGAGGCTGAATCCCAACCCACACACCCGAAAAAAGGCTTTTTTGAAAGGATTCCAAGGCTCCAGGACTTTGGGAGCGACGTGGATTCAGACTGCGGATAGGTTGATGCTCCCTGCGCCAAAATGGGGCATCGACCAGAAATAGCCCCTTAATTAAATGTTCCCCAAAAAGTTCGTTTAGCTTCCCGGTGAACTTTCCTGCAAATCCCAGGAAGTTTCAGAGGGTTTCAGAGGGTGCAGTGCTCGAGCACCTGCAATGCTTTAATTAAACTCGTTTTTCACAAAATTCTCTATTTCTGCCCTCGGAACAGGGATCCTTTTTCAAGTCAGGTCCTTTCGGGAAGCTGAGCCGAGCTTCCCAAAAACCCTTGGGATTGGAGCTCCTCAAGCTGAATCAGTTCCCAATTTATTTTAAACTGGGCTATAAGTGATCCATAATTCATGAAATTCGCAACCTTTTGCTATCCTGAAGGAGATTTGATCCTTAACAATTGAAAAAAATGATTTTTCTTTTTTTTAGTCCGGAAAGAATTATGGAATAACCTAACAACACAAGTGGGAGCATTCAGCCATTCCTCCATCCTGGAATGGATTTACCAAGCTGGAATACAATATTTCATAAATCTTCAATATCTCACGGACTTCCGCTGATTGAGGATCAACAACATTCCCACAGAACTGGTGAAAACAAAACCTTTGTCGATTTCTCTATTTTCGACATAGTGTCAAAAACCACTGTCGATTTCTCTGTTTTCAATTATTTCTGATATTTTTCCTGTCGCCTGCAGGGTGACAAGTTTGATTTTGCGAAGGGCAGCGGCACCTCCAAAGGATTTACCAGGCTGCTTGTTCACCACCCAATCGATCTGACCTCTGCTGGCTCACCTGCTCCTCGGAATTCTCTGGGAACCTCAGGAGTCACCAGGCTGGGGGATAATTCTTAAATCAGATTTTCACACCAGTGCTGAACAACTTCATATCCCAATGAATATGGGAAAATGTAGAAGCAGCCAAGAGGTTCCAAACCACCCAGCTCGGGTCATTCTGCAATTCCCAGATCCATCTGCAAAATTCCCCAGTGGAGCAGTTAGAGGGGAAAAAAGGCAATGTGGAAAGAGGCAGCAAAGGCATCTGCTGAGGATAAACACAGCTCCAAATTACAACAAACCCGAAAATTCTTGGTTTGCTATTCATAGCTTCTTCCCTCGGCTTGTCAGAGGAGATTTCTGACTCTCGGCACAAAAGGTTTCTATTCTGTATCAGTCGAATTCGCAATTGGATGCAAATCAAGCTGTTTCCCCTTCCTTTATATTTTGGATTTCCAGCCTGATGTTATTGAACGGAGAGGGAAGAGCTGCCAAACGAGCTCTGAGCGGATGTCCCTTCCATGGAAACAGGGATGGGAATCGATTTTGGCCTCGGTGGGGAGGAGGGAGAGGCAGAAAATGATGTTTGTGTATTTTGGGGGCTTTTTTCTTCCTTTTAAAATCATTATTGTCTGGAAATCCCCATCCAGTGACATCCAAGCCCTGCCCTCAGCCTCTCCAGGACTCTCACAGCTCCAAGGCAGCTCCAGGAGCAATGCCAAGGCTCGTTCCACACCTGGAATAAACCCCTCATCTCCCAATTTCCAGCAGAAATCCTTGCTCCAGGAACATCCCCATCTTTATAATAAACCCATGGAGTTTCTCACCACGCCCTGGGAGAGGTAAACCCACCAGGCCCAGCTCAGGGAGCTTTTATCTGCTCCAGACCCAAATTCCGAAATTCGGGCAGAATTCTGGTTCAGCTGGAGGAGTAATTTGTCGCAGGGTTGGGAATTTGAGAGGGAAATGATCCTTTCAGGAATGATAAACCCATTCCCATCAACTCATCCAGTTATTCCCACATCCGGTGAAATTCCAGAATCCACAATCCCATCCCATCCCAATCCCAATCCCAATCCCAGTCCCAATCCCAATCCCAATCCCAATCCCAATCCCAATCCCAATCCCAGTCCCTCTGCTCCACGATTTTAACCCAAACCACAACCCTGAAGTCCTCCCAGTCCCCATCAAGCCCCAAATAATCTCAATCCATTCCTTTTCCATTCCATTCTTCCATCAAGCCCCAAATCATCTCAATCCATTCCTTTTCCACCCTGCCAACCTCCCGACGGGTCAACTCCAAACTTCCCCACATGCGAAATGTGGGATTAATAGGAAGGAATTAAAATGTGGAATTAAGATGAAGGAAGAGTCTCGTTCCCATCAGCCAAACCCTAAAATTATCTTGTTTTGAACAG
Organism: Lichenostomus cassidix; assembly: GCF_008360975.1. Taxonomy (NCBI): domain Eukaryota; kingdom Metazoa; phylum Chordata; class Aves; order Passeriformes; family Meliphagidae; genus Lichenostomus; species Lichenostomus cassidix. Next base: position 3,258,899 of record NC_139502.1, on the reverse strand, counting down.
ATTGCGGCGCCGAGCTGGGAAACAGAAAGCTCCTGAGGATGATCAAACCTCCCAAGCTGCTTTTATCCCAGGCAGGGAATGTTTCATCCACCTGACTGGGTTGGCAGGGTCTGCTTTCCCATCTGAGCCCACCGGGTGGAAAATTAGCTTCAGCAGGCAGGAATTCTGAAATTCGGGAAGAATTCTGGTTCAGTTCAAGGAATAATTTGGTATGAGGGTCAGGAATAGGAGAAAGGCGATTTCCACCTGTGGGGAAATTCACTTCAATAGGCAAGAATTCTGAAATTTGGGAAGAATTCTGGTTCAGTTCAGGGAATAATTTAGTATGAGGGTTGGAAATAGGAGAAAGGTGATTTCCCCCTGTTGGAAAATTCAGTTCAACAGGCAGGAATTCTGAAATTCAGGCAGAATTTGGGTTCTGTTGGAGGAATAATTTGGTATGAAGGTCAGGAATAGGAGAAAGGTTATTTTTACCTATTGGAAAATTTACTTCAGCAGGCAGGAATTCTGAAATTTGGGAAGAATTCTGGTTCAGCTCAAGGAATAATTTGGTATGAGGGTTGAGAATAGGAGAAAGGTGATTTCCACCTGTTGGAAAGTTCACTTCAGCAGGCAGAATTCTGAAATTCAGACAGAATTTCTGGTTCAGTTGGAGGAATGATTTGATATGAGGGTTGAGAATAGGAAAAAGGTGATTTCCACCTGTTGGAAAATTTGCTTCAACAGGCAGGAATTCTGAAATTCGGGCAAAATTCTGGTTCAGATGGAGGAATAATTTGGCAATAATAATAATTAGGGTTGGGAACAGGAGCAAGGTGATCCCAGCTCAGGTGGGACTCCAAATTGCTCTGCTGAAATCAGGGAAATCCCAACAGGGATAGGATTTATCAGCCAGGGCTAGGATTTTTTAGTGAAAACAGCAAAAAAAAGAGAAAAATTCAAACGAGGAAATGAGGAAAAATTTAAAAAAAGAAAGAAAGAAAGAAAAAAAGGAAGAAAATAAAAGTAATATCTAAGAAATTCCCAACCAATTCTCCTTCCATCCCCCCAGCTCACAAAGCCTTTGGCATCCTCTCTTTTCACTGATATTTTGCCGTTTGAACTCAAACCCTCCACATTTTTGGCACTGTTATTTCTCTGTTTTGCTGCAGAGATTTTTTCTTTTGAGCTGAATTCCCTGCAAAAAGGGACTTTTCCTCATCTGCAAGTGTCACCTTGCACCTGAGGGTACAAATGGGATTTGGTTTAAAAACTGGAGAGCACTTGGAGATTGCTCCTCCTTGGAGCTCATCAAATCACTCCTGCAAGGAGCTCTCTGCTCTGAAAAAATGGCTTTTCGTGGAATTGTTCCTGGAAACCTTCAGTGCGGGCAAAATCTTGGAAAAACAGTTGTTCTTTTCAGGAAATGCACAAACGCTGCGTTTAAGGTTCTTTCCTCTCTCGTTTTTAAGGTTCTTTCCTCTCTCATTTTTAAGATCGCAAAGTTGTCAAAGTGATAATGGAGAGTTTTTACAGATTTCCCCACTTTTGATTCTTTGATTGAAGCAGCACCTTCCCCTGTTGGTTCCCTGTCGCTGTTGAGCCGCTAGCAGAGAAAAAAGGTCCAGGTTCTAAGTGTGGCATCAAGAAGAAGGTTTTATTATTTAATTCCAACTTATATAGACTTTTCAAAGGTCACCCAGATTGGTCAGTCAGAAACCTCCCCCTAGGCCTGACTCCCAGGCCTGAACTGTCCATATTTTGAGAAACTGTTTCAACAAACATCCAAACTTTATTTTTGTTTATAAAAACACAGGAAGAAGAGAGAAAGAATTCTCACGGGAAAGGTCTGTGCTCGCCACAGTTCCCAGCGCCTCCAACATTCCAGGAAATTCGGGAGGAGAAAAACCAAAGGGGAAAAGATGGAATGAGAGCAAGGCTGCCCTAAAGCATGGATATTCCCAAGGATTGATGGCTTTTGCTCCATCCTGGGGGGCAGCAATGGGGCAGAGAGCACAGGATGGGTGACAAAGACTCCAGAGGTGCCACCAACCCCGGGAACATTTTTGGCGCCATGAATTTTGGGAATTGCTCAGACTGGAGAATTCAGAGTCACATCCATGGCTAAGGTTTGTCCTATGGAATTACGGAATATTTGGGTTCAAAGGGACCTTAAATCCCATCCAGTGCCACCTCAGGGACACCTCCCACTATCCCAGGGTGCTCCAAGCTGGTTTTGGACGCTCCCAGGGATCCAGGGGCAGCCACAGCTTCTCTGGGAATTCCATCCCAGCTTTTCCACAACTTCATTCCTGCCCAAAATCCCATCCAAACCTCCCCTCCTTCAGCTCAAGGCCATTCCCTGTGTCCTGTCCCTCCAACCCTTATGGAGGTGCCGCTTCAAGTTAAAGAACCAAAAGTAGGGAAATCTATAAAAATTATTCAATATCATTTTGATAACTTTGTGATCTTAAAAATGAGAGAGGAAAGAACCTTAAGCTCTCCATCCTCGTACTCCACAATTCCCAGATTTCACATTCCCACTCTTTACAAGGGAATTAAAGCTGTGTGGAAACACAGGAATGAGGAGATGGGGAAAAAAAAAGGAGGAGCCCATCCTGCACTACCTGGTGCAGGAGCAGCTCTGCTGCTGATTATTTCAATTTCAACCTGAAATTTGGGAATTCTGAATTCCTTTCCACAGGGACATTGGGAGGCTCAGTTTGATAGCTGCTGATTATTTCAATTTCAACCGGAAATCTGGGAATTCCTTTCCAGGGGTATATTGGGAGGAGGTGAAACACAAAAGTTAGTGATAGGTTAATGAAAAGAAATTTTCTCCTGAAATTTCCGGGGTCTGAAATCCCAGGAATTCAGGGAAGCAGATATTGATTGTGTTCTCCACATTGGCTATATGAGTTATTTGTTGGAATCAGTGCTCATGGAAAAGGAGAATTGGAAACAATTCTTATGGTCCTGGTTCTTCCATCTCCCTGCTCATGGGAGATTGGAGAACAAGAAATTTCCCCTGGTGAAATTCCTTAATTTTTAATAGAAACCTTGTGCAGAAGGGTCATGTGAAACCAGCCTGATCAGTTTTATTTCTAATTAGGAGGCATTCCTGTGATTATGGAAAGAACCATCCCATCTTTCCAGAACCTCCTTTTAAATTGTTTGGGCAACGAGGGCAAAACTGAAGGACAACATCAGAGGAAAACCTAAAAACCACAATTCTGCTGTTTCCCAGAATTCCAGAATTGTTGGGATTAGAAGGAACCTTAAATCTCATCTCATTCCATGGACACTTCCACCTTTCTCCTCATCCTCCAAGGACATGGATCCTCGGTTACCATGGATATAATTAAATATAAAAATAAGGAATTTCCGGCAACAGTAAGAAGTGATGGATGTGCAAGGGAGTGAAGGACAACACCAGAGGAAAACCTAAAAACCCACAATTCTGCTCTTTCCCAGAATCCCAGAATTGTTTGGATTAGAAGGAACCTTAAATCTCATCCCATTCCACCTCATTCCATGGGCACTTCCACCTTTCTCCTTGTCCTCCAAGGAGATTATTATATCCTCCTATAATATTATATATTATTATCCCAGAAGTGTTTGGATTAGAAAGAACCTTAAATCTCATCCCATTCCACCTCATTCCATGGGCACTTCCACCTTTCTCCTCATCCTCCAAGGACATGGATCCTCTGTTTCCATGGATATAATGAAATAGAAAAATAAGGAATTTTCGGCAGCAGTGAGAAGTGATGGGTATGGAAGGGATTTTCACCAGGGATTTTGGGAGATCAATCTCTCCGAGAATAAATCTCCACCCCAGCCCACGTTTGGATGGAGATGGGTGAGGGTTGTGCTCATCCTCTGATCCTCCCACCCTGTCAAGGCTGAGGGAGCTCTGGGATGAAGGTTGAGGGAGGAATGTCATTTGGAGATGTTTCTGTCACCCCGCTGTCTCCAAAAAAATACAGGAAAAAAAGGCAAATAACAAAAAAACCCAAACCCACACAGCCTCTTCTCCCCCTCCCAGCTCACTGGAAGCCCAAAGATGTATCAAAAATAGGGTTTGAGGGGAAGTTTTGGAGAAGAGGAGCCATCAGTCACCTCCAGGCCCTAAATGAGAACATCTCACCTCCAAGTCACTTCAGCCTCTCACCCAGTCAAAACCAAACCCTGACTTATGAGTTTCCATAAGATAACATGAAAAAAAGATTGAATTATTTCCTTTCCTCCTTCTCCTTCCCTGAAAAACATGGAACGTTATCTAAATGTGGATCTGGCTCAGTCAGAGCAAAATTTCTATTTTTCTCTTTTTTTTTTTCTCTTTTCTCTACTTTTTCACTCAACATTTCCCTGCCCCTTGCAGCAGAGTGGGAGGGTGGCAGTGCAGGGCCAGGCTGAAGGTCCAGAGACCCCAAGGTCACTTCTGTCTGGGTGAATATTTAGGAAAAAAGCCACGTGGGAAACACAACCAAACCTCCTCTCCAATTTCCATAGAAACAGCAACTTGTAGCTTTTCCAAGGCAGAAGAACTCACATTATCAGCTGTGTTTATTGTCCCTGGAGGCTGTTCTTTTGGAAGTGCATCTTATTTTCTCTCCGAAATAACTTCCATTTCTGCCCTCCCAAACACCCTGTGGCAACGAGCTCCACCGCTGGAAAACACAGGGAAAAATAACCCCAAACTTCCTTTTTATTTATTTTTTTTTTGTTGTTGTTTTTATAACCTGCTGATGAGTTTTAAAAGACCCTGCAGAAGCTTTTAAGTTTGAAAGGGAAATAAGTGCCAAATCATCATTCCTACCTGTGGGCTGAATTTGAGTCAGTTCAGGATTAATTTCCATCAAACTGCACTGGTGTCATTTTCCTCAAGCACCTTTTCCATGAGGAAGAGCTGATAATGGACCAATTTGTGCTGCTGTATCAAACCCACAGCAATTCCATCACTTTGTTAAACCATAAATCCAACCAGGCATTGGTTGGACTAAAAGCAGGATTTTGCATCTCGCTGGGCTTTTCCTTCCAAACCTCCTCCATGTTTTCCATAATGTTGTACCAGGTGCATCTCCTGTTTTATAACCGGATTATTTACCCCCAGCTGCACACGATGGATTTCTCCAGTGAAATGTGGACATCGCTCAAGGTTTACAGTGTGAGGGAAATTGGAGCAAAAGCTGAAATAAACTGAAATTTGCCTTTCAAGCACCCAATTCCAGGCAAAAATACCACCAAAAATAGAGGAATTGTTAACAAAGTGAATGAAGTCACTGTGTTTTTCATTGCCTTTTACCTTCCTGGCTCCTTACCCTTTATTTCCTGGAGATACCCAAGGAAAAAAACTCCCTTAAATATCTGATCCCACTCTTTCAGTGGGAAAATTCCTTAAAATTCCACCAAAAATAGAGGAATTTTGAACAAACTGAACAAAGTCACTTGTTTATCATTGCCTTTTACCTTCCTGGCTCCTAACCCTTTATTTCCTGGAGATACCCAAGGAAAAACTCATTTAAATATCTGTTCCCACTCTTTCAGGCAAAAATACCACCAAAAATAGAGGAATTTTAAACAATCTGAACGAAGTCACTGTGTTTTTCATTGCCTTTTACCCTCCTGGCTCCTTACCCTTTATTTCCTGGAGATACCCAAGGAAAAACTCATTTAAATATCTGTTCCCAATCTTCCAGGCCAAATCCCATGAGGTTAAATATCTCTTCCCACTCCTTCAGGCAAAATTCCATGAGATTTTGGCCATCAATTATTCCCAGGAGAGATTTGAAGACCAAGATGCTCCCAACGGTCTGTAGTCATTCCCCTGTCATCTCCCAAAGGCCATGACATCAACTCTTGGGACGAAGATGAATCCAGAATGGAGACCTCGACTCCCATAAATCGTGATTCCAGGTGTGAATCCGTGCCCTGAGCACCTTAAATCCAGCAGAAACGCAATCACCATCAGCCTCTCTGATTTCAGAGCTCACCTGGTGTATTTATATCCCAAAGGCATCGCTGGGGAAGGCTCTTGGCTCTGGGGCTGGAAAAGTCATTTTAGCGGCAATTCCGCCACAAAATACAACCCCTGTTAGCGGAGGTCAGGAGGAGTGTTTTCATAAAATATTCCTGTCTGCTGACACCGTCCTTGGTCAAGTGCTGGGCACTGATCTCAGCGTTCCCTCCAAAGGCCTGATCCTCCCCGGGCTGTGGCTGCGACATGACAACCTTGTAAAAAATTCTAAAGGTCAGGCCTGAGCTCCGAGGAGCCCGCCTGCCAGCAGGAAAAGCGGAGCTAAATCACCAGCGGCTGCACAAACATGAAATATAAAATTCGTGCTGAACAGCTGTGTTTCCACGAAGATGAGCCAGGCCAAGGTGACCCACTGCAGGAGATAAACCCCTCACATCACCTCCTTTTCTCCCCATGGGCTCCTTGGGTGCTGCTCAGTGAACAGTTGGAGGCAATCCCGAGGTAATTAAGCCTTAGATTAACACTGCTGTCCCATAACTGACTAATTCCACTTTAATTCATCCTGAGGATACTGCTGAGCTGACTTTTGATCTGAAATCCCATCCTGATGCAGCTTTAAGCAACTTCTGCATTGTGTTGAGTTAAAGATTACTTGTTCAAGTGTTTCAACTTCTATGTTGTGTTGAGTTAAAGTCGATTTGTCCAAATATTTCAACTTCTACATTTTGTTGAGTTAAAGATGATTTGTCCATGTGTTTCAACTTCTGTGTTGTGTTGAGTTAAAGATGATTTGTCCAAATACTTCAGCTTTGCATTGTGGTGAGTTAAAGACGATTTGTCCAAGTGAAATCCCACCCTGATGCAGCTTTAAGCAATTTCTGTGTTGTGTTGAGTCAAAGACGATTTGTCCATGTGTTTCAGCTTCTGTGTTGTGTTGAGTTAAAGACGATTTGTCCAAATGTTTCAACTTCTGAGTTGTGTTGAGCTAAAAATGATTTGCCCAAATATTCCAACTTCTGCATTGTGTTGAGTTAAAGACGATTTGTCCAAGTGTTTAAACTTCTGTGTTGTGTTAAGAATGATTTGTCCAAGTGAAATCCCACCCTGATGCAGCTTTAAGCAACTTCTGTGTTGTGTTAAAGATGATTTGTTCAAGTGTTTCAACTTCTGCGTTGTGTTGAGTTAAAGACGATTTGTGTCCCAACAAGTGGCTGCTGATGCCTCAGATCCACTATTCACCCCCTGTGGCATCACAGAGATTTGAGCTCTCTGGGAACTCGGGATGAAAACGCAAAGAAGTTCTACAAAGCCACCACAGCCTCCCCAGCCTTTGCTCTGGCACTACCCCGAGGGTTCATCCCACCCGCGGTCCTTGAGAGGGATCTGACAGCAGGGTCAGCCTCATTATCACATCCTCCAAGTGCATCTCCTGCCCTCTGAGGTCAGGCAGCTTCTCCTCGTTGTGGCTCTTCACACTTTATTGGGATGAGGCTGAGGAGGAGCACAAAACCACACAAAACCCCCGCGGGAGCGTCGTGCTCTGAAGCAGTGACTTCCGAGCTGTGACATCTCTCAGAACCTGGACTTTCAGGTTTTGTCTGAAGTGACCTCTTCAAGGCCCCTCTGCAGGCCTTTTCATCCGAGTCAGACAGTCACATCTCCTCGCGTGGGTGGCTTTGAACCCTCGGCTGCAGCGGGGAGGAAGAGCTCTGTCCTTGTGGCCCACGGCTCTGTTTGATTTATTGTGCCTGGAGCAGCAGCACGGCACCCAGTTTTGTCAGGAGGGTCAGGAGGTTAAGGAAAAGGTCCAAGAAGAAAACTTAACCTCCCTGAGATGGAAATTAGTGCTCACAAAGATGCGTGGGGGAGAGAAATGTTGGAGGATAAAAGTGGCTGTAGTGACTTCTTTTAGTTCAAGACCCGCTGCAAGTGAGTTAGGACTCCACAGCCTGAAAAAAGGCAGAACTTTGCCATGTGAACAGCGAAAGTGAGGACTAAAAGTTAGCACAAGCACTCAACATGGCCTCCAACAAAACAGAAATAGGATCTTGTGAGGGAATCCAAAGGTGCTGGGTTGGGATGGAGCGAAATGCATCCTGAGCGCCCACAGGGACTCATCAACTACTGCTGCAGCCTTCAAACCTGACTGCACATTATCCCCAATCCCCAAAACAAACCCATTCCTTCACTTTCCCTCTCCTTCGACCTGCAGATGATTCATCCAGGCGCCTAAAAGCCACTAACAGCCAAGCTCAGGACTCATTTCCCTCTCCTCCCCGCTCTCTGCCTGGTGCTTCCTTTCAGGCCGTGCCAGAGCCCCAGGCTTTGTCACTCGGAAAAGGTCAGGCAGGATTTACAGAGCCCAAACACGGCCTTTGAGGCACAGCCTGTCCCAAACCTCTGTGAAGCTCCAGCTGCACGGCAAACGGGCAGCAGTTGTGGAAATCAGGTCACGGGAGCATCAGGCTCGGAGAAGAATTCCGAGCAGGTTGTGCGGTGAGAGAGAGGAGCTCTGCCGAAGGGTTTGCACTTCAAGAGGAATTAATTTCCTCCAGCAAGGCACAGCTTTGCCATGTTGGGACTGGTGCTGGTGCCGTGGGAGAAATCCCTTCTTCTTGGGGTTCTGGGGGAAGGCAAGAGGTCATTTTCCCTCTTTTCAAGTGGCAGCAGCTCTGCGGAATGATAATGCTGGCAGACACTTGGTTCCTGGGAACTTCAGTGAGACTGCGGATGAGGAGGATCAAGAGCTGCTGCTCTGGAAGTGACAAGGAGCCCAGGTTGACACGCAGGGATTACAACCCCAGGCACTGATTCCTGGCGTGGAAATCTGCTCCTCTCAGCAGCGAGGCTCTGAGATCAGATGTCAGACAGAGACGGCGTGAAAAATGTGAGATACAAGAGCAGGAGGGGAAAAAAGGCAACGGGGGAGATAAAAATCCTGTAGCAGTGCATAAATACAGATTTCTCTAAGATCCTACTTAGAGGCTTCACTTCTGGCTTGGCCAGAGTGTTGCCTTTTTCAGCCTGGAAATGAAAATTCGAGGTAATTTTAGTACAGGAGGAAACATAGAAATGGATTTTTCTCAGAGCTCCAGGGGCAGTTCTGGAAGAATATCCACAAAAGCCCAAACCCCACAGGGGTGAATACAGTTTGATAGGTTTGAGGAAATTAGCAGAATTGATCAGAAGCACTAATTAGGAGAACAAGTGGTGATGCAATTGCCCCCAGGTCAAGCTCCTTCTCTGGAGCTCCCTACTCTTGGAATTAGCTGGACTTGTTGATGAAAATGTGTGTTGAAGATTTTGTTCTCAATTCTGAATCCCAGGAAGAACTAAGACAGGAGAGGAGCTTTGTGTCCCCCAGGGCTTGGAGCTCTGCAATGGCTTTGGTCTTTCCAGCTGGGGAAAAGGTGGGGAAAATACTGGGAAGGTTACAAATATATGAAAGGAAAAAAAAGCAAAAATCCTCCTGCATCAAGAGCGAAGCATTGATTTCTCCCCCCATGGTCAGCGATGCTGAAAACGAGGAGGCAGGAGCAGGGTTCACTCAGAACCAGCACCCCTCTCACCCCATCTGCTGCTGCCCTGCTGCCCAGGCTGTGACAGAAGCCGAGCACAGGAGGGGATGAAATCCTGCTCTGCCCAGCCCTGTCCGAGAGTGAAACCATCTGCAGCAGCAGCAGCAGCCACAGCTTGGGTTTCACTCCTCCTGTGCCAAGAGCTCCACTCGAGCGTCGTTGTCGTATCAGCCATGAGCCTGGAGGACCCTGAGGGTTTGGGGAAGGGTGGGAGAGCATGAGAGGGAATTTAACTGTCCATATTAACCCATCCTTCATGTCTGAACCTCATTAGGAGGAATGGAGCTGTGAGGATTCCAGGAGGAGCAGGGATTGAGGATTCACCTGGTTTTCTTACAGGTGCAACATTTCCAGCTCTAGGATGGCAAAGCCCAACCCCAAAATTAATGCAAAACGCAGGGGAACAACAGCAGCCGCAGAGGTGGAAGAGGAGGTGACAGGGATTTGTCAGAATTCAACTTGCAGGAGGTCAAGGAGTCACAGAACTCAATTTATTTGTGTTTAACTATGGCCACGGACGTGATGTTTGCCCATGTTTACACAGAGAATATTGCACGGGAGAGTTCAGGGCTCAGATAATCCAAACTGCCTGAATTCCCCTCGGATTTGGTAAAACGTGAGTGTTTAATAAACTCAGAGGTGGCTTTGGAAAGTGTTTCACTCTACAATATTTACCCTGCGTATTTTGAAAGTGCAGGTGCCTAAGATTCCACTTGGTCAAAGGATTTTTTTTCTGAAAACTCCAGCCTTGAAATCAAACCGAACTAAATGTGGTCCCCAGTTGACAAATCCCACACAAGGGATGAAGCTGAGTTGGGGGAGATTTTAAAGACATCCAAAAATTGATGCTGAGCTGTGCAGCAACTCCCAGGTTATTTTTTTGAGGGGGTTAAATTTGGGGTTTTGTTTTCAGATGTAGACTCTGAGAGAAAATGCTTTAAAAATCTGGATTTTCCACAAAGGTCATCCAACCCCCTCCCCCTCGTGCAATTCCCAGGTTATTTTTCTGAGGGGGTTAAATTTGGGGTTTTGTTTTTAGGTGTAGATGCTGAGAGAAAACCCTTTAAAAACCTGGATTCTGTTTTCCACAAAGGCCGTCCAACCTCCTCCCCCTGGTGCAACTCTCAGGTTATTTTTTGGAGGGGGTGAAGTTTGGAGTTTATTTTCAGATGTAGACTCTGAGAGAAAATGCTGTAAAATCCTGGATTTTCCACAAAGGTCGTCCAACCCCCTCCCCCTCGTGCAATTCCCAGGTAATATTTTTCTGAGGGGGGGAAGTTTGGGGTTTTGGTTTCGGACTCAGACTCCAAGAGAAAATGCTTCAAAAACCTGGATTTTCCATCAAGGTCATCCAACCCTCTCCCCTTCGTGCAATTCCGAGGTTATTTTTTTGAGGGGGTGAAGGTTGGGGTTTTGTTTTTAGGTGTAGATGCTGAGAGAAAACCCTTTAAAAACCTGGATTCTGTTTTCCACAAAGGTCATTCAACCCACCCACCCCCCCCATTTGCAATTCCCAGGTTATTTTTTGGAGGGGGGGAAGTTTGGAGTTTTGTTTTCAGACATAGACTCTGAGAGAAAACCTTTTAAAAACCTGGATTTTCCATCAAGCTCATCCAACCCCCTCCCCCTCGTGTAATTCCCAGGTTATTTTTTGAGGGGGTGAAGTTTGTTTGGTTTTTTTTTCAGATGTAGACTCTAAAAAAAACCCTTTAAAAACCTGGATTTTGCACAACGATCATCCAACCCCCTCCCCCTCATGAAATTCCCAGGTTATTTTTTTGAGGGGGTGAAGTTTGAGGTTTTGTTTTCACGCATAGACTCTGAGAGAAAACCCTTAAAAAACCTGGATTTTCCATCAAGCTCATCCAACCTCCTCCCCCTCATATCAAAGCTCTTCATCCCCAGGAGGAGGAGGAGGCAAAGCGAATTTGGGGTCTGTGGAGAGGCTGGCTGGTCGGTGGGGCAGGAGCAGGAATTTCGGCTATCCATGGGCAGCTCCAGGTCACATTCCTGCTCTCCCTTTTCCCATTCCTGCTCCTCCCAATCCTCCCAGCACTGAGAGAAGAAAATCTCCCGCTGGGAATCCTCGTCACACTCACGTCAGTCCTTTCTCCTGGCTCAGCTCAAATCCTGGGATTCCTGCAGCTCAGAGAGTCTCAAACAGGGTGATTTCAGCATCACAACCCCCAAAATGTGCCTAAAATTCAGTTCTCATAGATCCATCCTCCTTAGCTCTGCATTGTCATAAAGCAACATTGAAATGGATCCTCGGCCGAAGTAATTGGGATAAATTAATTGGAGCGTTTGTTAATTGGACCTGAAGTTGCTCAGGAACTTCCAAATTCATTCCAAAGGAATTAAGTTCCCAGGACTGATGTAGCTCCCAGCAACTTTAAAACATAATTTGAAGGGAAAAAAAGAAGAAAAATAATTATCAGTAGCATCCTGTTGGTCCTATAATAACATGGAAATGTGGGAAAGCAAAGACCAACAATTATTTTGTCAGGAGAGGAAAGAATCACTACTGCCATGAAGATTCTGTCCAAACCAACCCCACAGCAGCTTCCCTGAGCACCTGGAAAATGAGAGCTGTGCTCATCCTCAGAGCTAACAGAGGTTTTTAGGGCTGCTGGAATGTGGGGAATGGATTTTTTCTAACATTTCTTTCCAAAGCTGTTCGATCACGAGCGGTGTGAGAGCAGATAAATCCCAGTTTTTCAGCAGAGCTCAGCAGGGAGGCACCAAATGCTCCCAAAAAGCAAAGCAGGGACGTTTTGGGGACAAAATTCAAAGTGCAAAGTGCAGGCGACACATGGAGCAGTTTGGAAAAAACAAACCCTTAGGGCTGGGAGGAGAAGGGGATTTAAAAGATGAGCCCAGCTGGGAACACTCTGGGAATGCAGACACTGGGAATGCACAAAAAAACCCCAAAAAACAAAATTAACAGCGTTTGCCTGTGCTCTCCGTGTTTAAATCCGGTGGGAAAAGTAAGGATAAGTGAGCATATGGGAAGTGGAATTTGATCAGCCTCTCCTCGCTGCCTGCCACACTCGCGGCTCTCTCCATCGCCATGGACACGGAGAGAGGACAGGGAGCTGGGGGAACGCGCTCTGCTGCTGGAAATGTCACCCTGCTGGAGGGAGCGTGAGCAACAGCGGGGATTGCGCCGGGATTTCGGCTCTAAATCGAGAAATGGAGTGGAAATTCACTCTCAGATTGAAGGTATTTGCAGGAAGTCAGTGATGACAGAGTCTCCAAACACAGAGTTCATCCCAGCAGAGATCAGGACAAACCTCTCCGTTTCCAGCTCTGCTCTCCTCATGATTTCTAGGACCAAACAAAGCCAACAAACCAGCATTTCCCCCTGGAAAATTTCATTTCATTATTCATTTCATCCCTTGCACATGAAGATCCCAAAGCCACTCTGAATTTGTACAACTGCAGCAGAACCAATCCCTAATTTCTAACAGCCACTGACATCACCCAGCTCAGCCCCAAAGAGGATTTGGCTCCCTCAGTTAAATTTAGCTGCTGTTAACAGGCACTGATTTCCCTGCCTGGCCATTCATAGATTTATTCTATTCCAGAAAAAAAATCCTCCTGCTGGCTGCAGCATTCCTGGAGCTGGAGAGGACAGGAGTGAAGCTGCTCAGGGTGGTTGGAGCTGCAGGGGAGGGCTGGAGGGAATATTGAATTCCAGCAGAAATCAGGGGAGTTTGGAACTAAAATCAGCATCCCAAAGGTTTGGGTGAGGAGGGAAAGCAGCCCTGAGCTGCCATCACCATGTGAAATCCTCCAGCAGGAGATGTTTCATGGGATTATGGAATGGTTTGGGTGGGAAGGGACTTTAAATCCCATTCTGTGTCACCCTAGGGACATCTCCCACCATCCCAGGGTGGTCCAAACTGATCTTGGACACTCCAGGGATCCAGGGGCAGCCACAGCTCCTCTGGGAATTCCATCCCAGCCCCTCCCCACCCTCATTCATTCCCAAAATCCCACCTATCCCTGCTCCCTGTCACTCTGTGAAGCCACTCCCTGTGTCCTGTCCCTCTGTCCCTTGTCCCAACCCCCTCTCTCCTCTTTCCTGCAGGATCCTCCAGGCGCTGGGAGGTGACAGCTCGGTCACCCCAGCCCTGCAGGCTGAGCCAGCCCAGCAGAACTAACAAGAAACACTTCACAAAGTTTCACATCGGGAGGAATAAAATGCAGAGAAAGTTCCCAGCTCTCGCCGTGCATTTTTTGGGAAGCTGAGGGCCTTGGGAATGGGAATGGGAATGGGAATGGGAATGGGAATGAACGGAATGAGAATGGGAATGGAGAGAGAATGGGGATGGGAATGGAATGGGAATAGGAATGGAATGGGATGAGAATGGGAATGGGAATGGAAATGGGATAGGAGTGGAATGGGAATAGGAATGGGAATGGGAAATGGAATGGGAATGGGAATGGGAATGGGAATGGTGGCAGCATTTCCTGCTGCAACAGAAGCATTTCCCCCCCCCATTTAAAATTATTATTTAAAGGATCAGATTGTCTTGTCTGCCTTGAAATATTCCACCAAAACTTCCCTCCAGGCCTTTTGGGTGCAGCAGTTGTAGGGAAGGAAGAGCCAAGTGGGGATTGAAATAGAGATGTCAGTGGCTAAAGTGACACTGATTGCAGTAATTTGATTTTTGCGGGTGAAGAGGTTGGGAGAAGCAACTGGAAAATATTTCATTTGGACACGTGCAATTGAGATATCCCAGAGTTTCTCCTTTACGTCTTTTTTAACTGCATTACATGAAGTGAAACACGAAACAGCCACAGAAATACGGCTGGACTTGGCTTTAAAGGCCTTTTCCAGCCTAAACAACTCCATTATTCCATTTGGAAATGATACATTTCAATTTGAAACATTCAAATACCTTTATTGCCACGTAAACAAAGAGTGTTGAAGACATTTCAAAATATCTGCGTGAAAATAAAATCAATGTTTTGAACCAAAGCAGCTGTGGGGTTGTTATCTTTCCCCTCCTTCCGTTCTGCTGCTGATTAACATCTCCCTGACTTCAGAGCAGAGTCTGGAGCCCAATTTAATCAGTTTGTGCACAGCCTCCCTCAGAGGTTTTCATCTCCATTGCTTGATCCACTCAGAGGACTTTCTAAATGTGTGGAGAAGTAAATACTTTAAACCGATCGATGGGAAAAATGCAGAAAAATAAATATGTTCCTTGTCTGCTTCTGAAGTGTGTTGGGGAAATCTCTGCCACTCCTGAAGAGGTTCAGGACAAATTTTGGGGAGGCTCCATGGAAAACTGGGAACGAATCCCCAAATTTGTGAACTTCTCACTCCAAATGGGCCTGGAAATAAAATTATTTCATAAATCTGTGACCTTTCCTTTGACAGTTCCTCTCAACATCCCAAACAGATTCCCACCTTTTCCTGGAAAACAGAAAATGAAGGAAACAAACAACATTTAGGTTGGATTTTTCCCCTGTCCACCACTGACAGCCAACTTCAGTTCTGCCACAGGGACCTGTTATCCTGTGGGAAACAGAAAAACCCAACCCCAAGCTGGTGTTTGAGCATGGAGATGGATCCCATTTCTCTGGAAAAACCCAAACTCCATTTGGGAGGGAGAAGCTGTTTGGATTCTCCATCTGCTCGGCAGATTCCACATCCCACATCCCTGCCCAGCTCCTCCCAACATTCCCACAGCTGCTGCTGCCTCCCGACGAGATTTTAGGGATTTGAGGGACAATTTCTGTCAGCTGAACCTGCCAGGGCAGCTGGGAGCTCACAGTGAGCTGGGGATGGTGATGCCTTAAGGATTTTTAATTTCTATTTTTCGTGTGTCTGTAGCTTTGCTGTGCAGCTTTAGGCTCCACATAAAGCACTAAAACCTCTGTTCCCAGCGTTTTAGACAAAATTCCTCTCTGTTGGAAAATCCAAGGACACTTTGCTGCCTCAGAGCCCCAAAATATGGAAACAACAGTGAATTGGGGGAGCAAACTTGGGGTGATTGACATCATCAGCTGAAGGTGTAATTGGAGGATTGAGGCTCAATTTGTTAATTACAGAACTTATAAAATGTGAAGAACTCGTGACTCACTGTCCAGTTTGGGTGTAGCCTCTGGAGTGAGCTCTGTCTGCCCTGAATGTACCTAAAGGCCTTTAATAAATTAATCTGATTTTATTCTCCTAACTGTGTCTGGCCTCTGTTTCAGGTTGTTTTAGGCATCAAGAGGAATCTGAGAACCAAAGGGAAATAATGGAATCATGGAATGTTTGGGTTCAAAGGGACCTTAAATCCCATCCAGTGCCACCAAGGGACATCTCCCACCATCCCAGCGATCTCCAGCCTGGCCTTGGACACTGCAGGGATCCAGGGGCAGCACAGCTTCTCTGGGAATTCCATCCCAGCTCCTCATTCCTTCCCAAAATCCCATCTAACCCCTCCATCCCCTCTCCAAATTCTCTCTCCATCTTTCCTGTCCCTTCAGGTCCTGGAAGGTCACAGTTGGGTCACCCCTGGCCTCTTTCCCAGGCAGAACATTCCCAGTTCTCCCAGCCTTTTCCTTTGCTCCCAGTTCCACCCTGATTGCAAACAGCTCAGTCCTGAGCCCCATCCCAATCTCAGCCTGAAACGTGGACAAAAATCCTTAATTTGGGCATAATTAAGGATAAATAATTAGTTCTCTCTGCTTCTCCTGGCCGCCCTGAGCTCCAGGAGCTGAATTTGTCCCTTCCTAGCAGACCCCACATAGAAGTTCCTCAGCTCTTGTGCATTTTGGGTGAATAAAACAAACCCTCCCCTCCTTTTTTTCCTTTCAATTCCCCACAAAACTCTGGTATTTTGGTAATTAAAATTCCTCCCGTTGCTCCGGCTGGGGATTCCAGCTATCAGCACATCACCAAACAAAGATTGCCTGATTCCTTCAGGTTTGTTCAAAGCCAATGACCTTTAGGAAAATAAAAAATATCATTCAGGATGCTATTAATGCTGGCATTTACGTGCTGATGTGTTTTAAAGCCTCGGGTTTACCTCCTTTACCTACAAATTGTAAATTCCTAAAGCAGAACCTCCACGCCTGGAGTAACCCAAGCTCTGCTCGACTCAGCAGGGAAATCTCCTGGTTTTGTAGGCAATCAGGGAAGATTCCTGCTGTGGAAATTGCATTTTAAAATATTTTTGTTGAATAAATACCGCGAGGAAATGCTACAAAAAGGGTTTTCACTGCACCAGCTCATCGTTCCTACCAGTTCCAGCTCCCTGCCCAGATCCATAAGGCTTCCAAAGGGTTCTTTCCCTGCTCTGTCACTGGTGACTGCTCTGCCCAAAGGCTACAAAGAGCATTTGGAGGAAGAAACTGAGCCCAGGCAGAGCTGCTCAGTGGAGTGTGAGCTCACGGCCAGACTGAGCTGTCTCAGCCAGGAACCCCAGATGGAATCTGGACACTGATCTGGTGCTGGGTGGGGATGGAGTGAGCATTGGATCCAGGGAAGGAGCACCTGGAATGGGATGGGCTTGAAGGTCCCACCTACTCCATTCCATCCCATCCCATCCCATCCCATCCCATCCCAACCCATCCCATCCCATCCCATCCCATCCCAGTCCTCTGAAGCCCGATGGGTTTACCTAAAGCAGAGGTTAGACAGAGTTAGGAGAATAAAAAGCAGTTAAATTTACTGAAGGCCTTCAGGTGCACTCAGGGCACTCACAGCTCACCCAGGGCTACACCCAACATGGACAGCAGGGCACCAGCTTGTCATACTTTATAGGTTTTTTATAAGTCATGAGTTTTTCATCCTTTATAAGTTCTGTCCATTTGCATATCAGGGTTAATCCTCCAATTACAGCTTCAGCTAATGAAGTCAATCACTCCAAGTTTGCTCCCCCAGTTCATTCACTGCTGTTTCCATATCTTGGGGCTCTGAGACAGTGAGGTGTCCTTGAGTTTTGGGCTTAGAGAGGAATTGTATTGTCTAAAAATGAGAGAAATTAGCTCAGCACCCTGAATGGAGCCCAGAGTTATACACTAGAGAATCACAGGATTGCAGATACATGGAAAATAGAGAAGCTAAAATCCTAAGGCATCACCTCTCCCTGCTGCTCTCCCCAGCACCAGCCCAGCCCAGCTGAGGAGCATTTTTAACCTCCCCTCAGCACTGGTTAATGCTGGATGATTTTTGCCATTTTTCTTTTTCCTACTCTGTCTGGTCTGTTTGATGCCCACAGTGATTCTGTGGGATCTGGGAATGGGACAGGAATTGGGCACTAGGATCTTCCCAAGACCAGGGGAATGAACTCCAACATCTTCACCTTTTCCCTTCCTGCCTCACACCCCACATTCTGCAGTTCCCAAGCCCTAACCACCCAATTTCCCCAAAAACTTCATTTCTGAGAGGCAAACCCTCCACAGCCAGCAGTTTTTCCTCAGGAAATCACCTCCCTGGCTCTCGGAGGGTGTGCAGTGTGTTTGTGTGCTCAGCAGACAGACAAATCCCCTCTCCAAACCCTGGGGAAGGCTCAGGGAGCTGCTCGAGGCATCCGAGGAGAAACACCTCCAGCTCCCAGCGAATTTATCGCAAGTGAGAACACAGCCAGAGCCAAAATTGCTCTGCAAGGTGGCAATTTATAACCAGGCTGAGGCCACAGCTCTGTGTCAACGCCGAGTTTAGCTCATTCCCTCTGCCCCAGGCGCTCATTCCCCTTCCCCACCTGAGGATTCCTGTCTGCCACGTTCCTCCCACATGGAAAAAGCCAGGCAGGAAAACATCCCAGCCCCAATCCCACGGAAACAACCAGGCAGGAAAACATCCCAGCCCCAATCCCACGGAAACAACCAGGCAGGAAAACACCCCGGCCTGTTGTGTAAGCAGCCAAGGCCCAGCTGAAGCACAGACACTCCGATCTCCCTGCAGGACCAATTCCTCCATCCCAAATTCTGGGATATTCCCGGAGCATCCCTGCCAGGCTGGATCTGCAGGCAAACACCCACGGAGCCATGGGAGCTGCTCTAATCCTCTCAGTCCCACTCGGTGTTTGCCATCAGCTCTGCAAACCCACAGCAGCTCCTGCTGCTCCCACACACAGCTGGTCACCAGCTTTCCCTTCCCCAGACAAACTGCAGGCAGAAAAGCCAACTTTCCCGGTTTAATTGTTGGTTTTTCTGCCATCTCTGCGCTCCAGCTGCCTCATATCCCATGGATTGGGGTTGTTTCCCTGCTGGATGTGTCCTGGCAGGGTGGGAAATGCTCCTGAAGGCCTCAGTGGGGCTCACACCTCTGTTTGGCGCTGAAGGATTCCCACCCTGAGCCCACAGCAGAATTCCTACTCTAATTCCAAAGCAATTCCTTGCAGGATCAGGGTTCCTCCTCCACCCACACACGAAGGAAATCAAAGGAATGACATCCTCAGCCCCAAAATCCCAGTTTCACCCTCTCCCTGGGGGTTTATCCTGGTTGTATCCAGCACTGCAGCAGCTGAAAGGTGCAGAAATGCTGCACAAAATGGGAAAAAGCTGCAATGCCTAAAGCCAGCAGATTTCACAGATGGGATTGAGCTCCGTTTTGGGGTCACCAGGGTGGAGCGGGGCCTGATTTGCCCTAAGGAATCCAGGATTTTACCTTCTGTACTGCAACTCACTCAGTGTCAGCATCCTGAGCAGCACAGCAACCCCACCAAAACCTCCAGTCCAGCCCCGTGGGTGCCATCCTTGCTTTGTTTTCCAGGAATTCAACATTCCCAGGAAAATTCTTCCCTCCCAACCAACTCTTTGTGCTCTCCAGGGCTGTGCAAACGCTTCCCCTGCAGGGAGCAGGTGCCATATGGGCGTGTAGGCTCAATTAGCACATGCTGACAGATAGCAAGACACTTCAAAAAAAAAAGAGAAAAAAGATAAAAAAGCAAAAATCGCAAGCCTTGGCAAGCTCGGGAAGTTTTTTTTTTATTGATTATGTCATGTTGCATCTTGTGGTGCCTTAAATCAGGAGGTTTTCTGGGAAGAAAATGAGAGGGAAGAGGGAAAGGAGAAGAGGGAAAGGAGAAGATGGAGGAGGCAGAGGGAGAGGAGGGAGCAGCAGAGCCGGGAGGGAATTCTTGAATTCTTGCCAGGTTCCCCTGCCAAGGGTGGGCAAAGCCTTTCCAGGAGCAGACGTTTCGTTACTCACACATCCCTGACTGCCCAAGCTGATCCTAAAGCACTCTGGCATCTCCCGAGGGTCAGCAGGGATGGTTTCCTCCTCCCTGCAGCCGGGATGGGATGGTTTTTAACTGAAATTAAAGCAGAACAGCTCCGTGGCTTTGGAAATGGACAAATCTAGAAGAGCTGATTTCTTATTCCCCTCCTGTGTGTACAATCAGAACAGGAGAAAACAGGGAGGTTTTCTCTCTGAAGTGCTGAGGAAACCTCCTAACATCTCCAGGAGCCAAAAAGGAGCAGATAAATCCCTGATTTTTCAGATTCAGCAGAATCCCTGGTAAAGGACCTGACCCCAATTTCAGGGACCCCACAGTGGCTGCTTTTCCCAGTTGGAAAATGGGTGTTGGGGTGAGGAAAAGGTTCATCCTCTGCTCTTTCCATGGATGGATGAGTCTCTAAATCCCCCCTGACCGGGCAGAGCACAGGGCTGTGTCTCTGATCCCACGTCACTCCCGTGAGCATCCCAGCCAGGACCAGCTGGAGCAGACATGGGATATTTTCCCGCCTGGAAAAATGACCATCTGCCCCTTCAGCCACAGGTCTGGCCCTCAGTGGTGCAGGATGAGTTTTGCCTTTTTTTCTTTTCTATATTTGTAACCTTCCCAGTATTTTCCCCACCTTTTCCCCAGCTGGAAAGACCAAAGCCATTGCAGAGCTCCAAGCCCTGGGGGACACAAAGCTCCTCTCCTGTCTTGGTTCTTCCTGGGAAACAAAGCTGAGAACAAAATCTTCAACACACATTTTCATCAACATGTCCAACTAGTGCCAAGGGTGGAAAG
Source organism: Lichenostomus cassidix (assembly GCF_008360975.1). Lineage (NCBI taxonomy): Eukaryota > Metazoa > Chordata > Aves > Passeriformes > Meliphagidae > Lichenostomus > Lichenostomus cassidix. The sequence continues at coordinate 3,238,395 of NC_139502.1, read as the reverse complement.
CTCCAGAAAAAGAGCTTGACCTGGGGGGAATTGCATCACCATTTGTCCTCCAATTTGGTGCTTTTAATAAATTCTCCTAATTTCCTCAAACCTATCAAACTCCATTCAGCCCTGTGGGGTTTGGGCTTTTGTGGATATTCTTCCAGAAGTGCCCCTGGAGCTCTGAGAAAAATCTACTTTTGTATTACCTCCTATACTAAAAGGATCTCGAGTTTCATTTCCAAGCTAAAAAAGGCAACATCAGAACAGGGAGGGACAGGGAACCAAACCATCCTGGGTGGTTTCAAAGTCACTTCCATTCCTCAGAATGGAGTTTGGGTACATGGAACTCTCAGGGAAAGCTGGAAGGGTTTCTGAGACATGAACTGGGCTTTGTGCCCAAAAGGGACAGGGAGCAGCCCTTCCCAAGCCCTCTTGGGTAGCATAGGAACCACTTCCAATTCCTAGAATGGAGCTGTCAGGGAAAGCTGGAAGGGTTTTTGAGGCATGAATTGGGCTTTTTGAAATTGGGATAATATAGACTATAATAAAATCAAAATCAAATTAAAAATCAAAATCATATTTTGATTATAAATAATAAAAAAGAATCTCTTTTTTTCTGGGAGAGTCCTGTGCCCTGCCCCTCAGCCAGCGAATTTCTGGAATTCAGAATGGATGGGAATGATGCAGGACAGAGCATGGACACTCTGCATCCCTGCCTGGCTCATCCAGCAGGAGAAAATGAAGGAATCACTGGGAAAACCCAGGAGGAATCGAGTGCCATCCCAGCACAGTTTGTCTCCCACAGAAACAGCACCCAGCTCTGCTCCACAGGGATTTCCCATGGGATTTATTCCAGCCATTCTCCTGCTCTGGCACAGGGAACACCCCAAGTGTCACCTGCACAGGTGTGAGAACTGGAGGGTGACAAAAAGAGTTTTCCCTCCTGCCTCTCCGTCAAACACAAGGAATGAAATTCAAGGATGAAACTCAGTGTGAAAACCAAACCTGCCTGGGGAAGGAAACAACAATGAAGCAAGGTGGAAATGATCTGAGCAGCTGGGAGTCACAGTTCACCCAGAACAGGCACATCACACCTGAAAGGCTCAGTTTCAGAAGCTGCTGGGCCTTCCAGATGTCACCTCAGAGCTTAAAAATGGAGCTGTGGCTCTGAGGACTTCAAAGCTCCGAGGAGGTTGGGTGTCCCTGCACAAAAGGTGCTGTTAAAACCACAAAGGCTCAGCCCCTCGTGGCCCCAAAACTCAGAGAAACAGGTGGGGACTTGCTGATCAAACAGCAGCAGGGAGCACAGCCCTGCTCTGCTCCCGAAATCAAGCTGGGAACCTCTCGGCGACCTTTACAGGAATCAATCAGAGGGAAAGGGTTTGAAGATGAAGGAATTGCCTCACATCTGAAGGTGGGGAGCAGTGACCTCTTCCAGCTTTGATGGAGGAGCAAAGGGGAGCCAGCCTGGGCTGATGGAGAGGAAATGGATTTCTCAGACTGGCCAAGCAGCAGGGACAGTGCAGAGCAGAATTCCAGGATGTTTCCCAAAATCTGCTGGAAAACCTGGGGGAAAACCCTCAGCGCTGTGTGGGCTGTGAAGGATCGATCACAAACACTCTCCTGGACATTCCTGGGGCCTGAATTTCTCCCACCTGGGGCTCAGGAACAGTGGAAGGAAATGAATTTCTCAAATTGGCAGAGCGGGGACATGGCAGAGCAGATTTCCAGGATATATCCCAAAAATCTTCTGCAAAACCTGGGGCAAAACCCTCAGTGCCACATGGGCTGTGAGGGATCAATCACAAACACTCTCCTGAATTCTCCTGGTGCTGGAATTTCTCCCACCTGGCGCTCAGGGGCTGTGGAAGGAAATGGATTTCTCAGACTGACCGAGCAGCAGGGACAGTGCAGAGCAATTTCCAATATATTTCCCAAAATCTGCTTCAAACCTGGGGCAAAACCCTCAGTGCCACATGGGCTGTGAAGGTTCAATCAAAAACATTCTCCTGAACATTCCTGGGGCCTGAATTTCTCCCACCTGATGCTCAGTTTGGAAGGGGCTGTGGAAGGAAATGGATTTCTCAGATTGACCGAGCAGCAGGGACAGTGCAGAGCAGATTTCCAGGAAATTTCCCAAAATCTGCTGCAAAACCTGGGGGGAAACCCTGAGCGGCACATGGGCTGTGAGGAATTGATCAAAAACCCTCCCCTAAACATTCCTGGTGCCGGAAATTCTCCCACCTGGGGCTCAGGGACTGTGGAAGAAAATGGATTTCTCAGACTGGCCGAGCAGCAGGGACAGTGCAGAGCAGAATTCCAGAATGTTTCCCAAAATCTGCTGCAAAACCTGGGGAAAACCCTGAGCGGCACATGGGCTGTGAGGGTTCGATCAAAAACATTCTCCTGAACATTCCTGGGGCCTGAATTTGTCCCACCTGATGCTCAGTTTGGAAGGGGCTGTGGAAGGAAATGGATTTCTCAGACTGACCGAGCAGCAGGGACAGTGCAGAGCAGATTTCCCGGATATTTCTGCTGCAAAACCTGGGGCAAAACCCTCAGCACCACATGGGCTGTGAAGGATCAATCAAAAACATTCTCCTGAACATTCCTGGTGCCGGAAATTCTCCCACCTGAGGCTCAGGGGCTGTGGAAAGAAGTGGATTTCTCAGACTGACCTAGTAGCAGGGACAGTGCAGAGCAGATTTCCAGGATATTTCCCAAAAATCTGCTGCAAAACCTGGGGCAAAACCCTCATCCTTGGTGACACATGGGCTGTGAGAGATCACAAACTCTCCCCCAAACATTCTTGGGGCCTGAATTTCTCCCACCTGGGGCTCAGGGACTGTGGAAGGAAATGGATTTCTCAGACTGGCCGAGCAGCAGGGACAGTGCAGAGCAGATTTCCAGGATGTTTCCAAAAATCTGCTGCAAAGCCTGGGGCAAAACCCCAAAGCCTCAGTGTTGCCTTTCTGCTGGTAGAAATATGACACAGACACAGCAGCAAAGGGAAAAAGGGTTTTTACCTCAATTTTAATAGGATTAAGGTGCATAACTCATCAAAGGTGGAACATGCTGAGAAGCACATCCTGTACAAAGCAGATACAATTTTATGGACCTTGCAAATTAGCATATCTACCTAAAATCCCCCAATAAGAAACTTAACAAATGAAGTAATTATCCACCTGTTCTAATTCCTCACCCCTAAATGAGGCTAAAGCCCAGTTTATAAAATATATTCCAGAGACAAGGTTTCAGCTAAGGTTGGAGCCTCAAGTTCTGAGATAGTATAGAGCTTTTGGTCTCCTACTGTGAATGTTTGGCCTTTTTGCTTTGCAAAACCCCCAAACTAAGCTAAATGTCAGACTACAAAAATTACAAGTACGCGGGGCTGAGGTACCAGGAAAGTGCAAAAGGTACAATGAAAGGGTCTAAAAATGTATAAAAAGGGTATAAAAAAGAAAAACCAAAAACCATCAGGCATCACCAGTGCCACGTGGGCTGCAAGGATCGATCACAAACACTCTCCCAGACGTCCCTGGTGCCAGAAGCTCTCCCACCTGGCGCTCATCTCCCTCCCTGCTGCCTCCCTCCTGAGGGATGCACAGAAAACAGGCTCAAACGGGAGCAGCTGCTCCTCCCCGAGCAGTGCTGGGCCTGGATTCCCCAGCAGCTCCTTCCCCCTGTGGTTTCTGGGCTGCACAGATGTTCCAGGGATGCCTCTGTGCTTCCTCAAGAGGCTCAGAGCACAGCTGGTCCCTGCCTGGGCTTTGTCCCGCAGCTCTCCTGCTGTCACCAGCGCTGTCTTATCATCCTCCTCCTCCTCCTCCTCCTCATTCAAGCCCTCAACCTCCCAGTTCATGTCAAACTCTCAAAATCAAGTTTATTTCCCTCCTGTCCCTGTCTCTGTGGGTTGGTTTTTTTCTTTTGCCCACATTTTCCCCACAGACACCAGAGCCTTCATCCCATTCCCAACTCCATGGATTCCTGGAGAGGTTGGGCGAGAAAACTTCTAGCAGATTTTGGTGTAATTGTCACCAAAACTGAAGGAAAAACAAAAACTCTCCAACAACGTTTTTAATGGTAGAGAGTGAAGACATTGCTTGATTTTCTGGCCAGGATGTTGTTCTGGCCAGGATGTGTCACAGAAATCATCTCATCCACACCTGGTCTGGGTGTGCAGAGAGAATCATTCCATGACACGTGGATTTTACAGGATTTTCCCCAAACTTTATACAGTAAAGATCCATAGAATTTCATTGTTTTAACGTCCATTGGTCTGAAGTTGTGTAGACTTTAGTATTTGGTTTCTTACTGGATCTGAATTTCTTCACCTCTGATGCTAATTAGGTCTTCACTCCTTGATTTCTTGTCAGTCCTTTCTGGACTAGATATCTCCAAGTCTGACAGAGTGGACGTTGATGGATGGCTGTTGATGTTCCATTGATGTTCCATTTATGTTCCATTTGTGTTCCATTGACGTTCCATTGCTGTTCCGTTGATTTTCCATTGATGTTCAATTGCGGTTCTGTTGATGTTCCTTTGATGTTCTGTTGATGTTTCGTTGATGTTCTGTTGACGTTCCACTGATGTTCCATTCATGTTCCATTGATGTTCCATTGACGTTCCATTGATGTTCTGTTGATGTTCATTTGATGTTCTCTTGATGTTCCATTGCTGTTCTATTGACATTCCGTTGATATTCTGTTGATGTTCCGTTGATGTTCCATTCATGTTCCATTCATGTTCCATTGATGTTCCATTGATGTTCCACTGATATTCCATTGACATTCCACTGATGTTCCATTGATGTTGGATCTGAACATGGAAATATCAGCTATTCCTCTTTCATATTAAAGCTGGATTTTTAGGAAAAAAAATTCCTTCCCTTGGCAACACTGCTAAATGTGAACTCCCTGGAATTTTTCAGTCCCACATCCGTTATGGATGAGATAACAATCTGCTCAGCAACGAAGGGGAAAAGCAGAGATTTGTTTTGGGAAAGATTTCTTCCTGTTCTCAGGGAAAAAACACACAATATAAATGGAAAAAGGAAACAAAATACTTGCAGTAACACATCAGTTCATTTCCATGGGATGCAAGAATCTGGTTTAGTGTCGGAAAACATTGAATTTTGCACAGCAAAACAACATCAAAACACCCCTGGTTTGGGTAGCTGTGAGCAGCCCTCCCTCGGAAAATGTAAATCACAAATTTCCCTGCTTTCCCAGCAAGGGAAGTTCTGTAAACCAGGCTTAGCTCCGGCTTTAAATGAATGTTTACATTGATAAGTAAATTGAAAATTACATCTCCTGCATGCATTACCCGCGCTAATTCCACAGCCCTGGCTGCAAATATTGACAGAGCTTGAGCTCCTTCATTAGCCCAGATCCCTACAAATCATTTGGATATTCCCAGTTTATGGCAGCTCCGTTTTCCATGCTGGGATCAGACCTGGAAGGGTGGAAAAGCACCTGAAATTCAGCATTGCTGCTCCAAATTCCCAAGGCAGGAAGGTTGAAATGAAGATTTAATGAATCTGCTGTTCTCTACCTTCCCTCAAAAGCAGCTCCTCCTTCCCATTCCAGACCTTCTCCTGATCTGTTTGCATCTGGATTCACCCACTGGCAGTGGAACTTGAGGGAATTTGGGGCAATAAAAGTTGAAGCTATGAAAAAAAAGTTATATTCAATAAACTGAGAAGCTACAAGTCCTTTTTACAAGGAAAAGACTTTCAGGATCATCGAGTCCAACCATGATCCAACACCACCATGGTCACCACCAATCCATGTCCCCAAAATCCAGAGGTTTTTTTGACATTTCCAGGGATGGGAACTCCACCACCATCCCAAGGCAGGAAGGTGGTTTTGGATGTTAAGGCTGAAAATGGAGATTTAACGAATTCTGGAGCTGCTGGTTTCTACCTTCCTGCAAAAGCAGCTCCTCCTTCTCATTCCCGACCTTTTCCCAATCTGTTTGCAGCTGGATTCACCAACTGGAAGTGGAATTTGAGGGAATTTGAGGCAATAAATGGAGAAGCTATGAAAAAAAATTACATTCAATAAATTGAGAAGCTACAAGTCCTTTTTACAAGTAAAAGACTTTTAGGATCATTGAGTCCAACCATGACCCAACATCACCATGGTCACCACCAATCCATGTCCCTAAAATCCAGAGGTTTTTTTGACATTTCCAGGGATGGGAACTCCACCACCATCCCAAGGCAGGAAGGTGGTTTCGGATGTTAAGGCTGAAAATGGAGATTTAATGAATTCTGGAGCTGCTGGTTTCTACCTTCCCTCAAAAGCAGCTGCTCCTTCCCATTCCTGACCTTTTCCCAATCTGTTTGCAGCTGGATTCACCCACTGGCAGTGGAACTTGAGGAAATTTGAGGCAATAAATGAAGGAGCTATGAGAAAAAAAATATATTCAATAAACAGAGAAGGTACAAGTCCTTTTTACAAGGAAAAGACTTTTAGGATCATCGAGTCCAACCATGACCCAACACCACCATGATCACCCCCAATCCATGTCCCCAAAATCCAGAGGGTTTTTTTGGATGCTTTCAGGGATGGGAACTCCACCACCTGGACAGGCAGGGCTGGGCAGCTTCAGGAACTTTTATTAATCAAAGTAATTCAGGGCTGGGCAGCTTTGGGAACTTTTATTAATCAAAGTCATTGCAGGAGGAAGGAATTGAATGCAACACCAGAAGATTTTGGGCATTAAATTTGGGGAGATGTTGATTTTAGGGATCCCACTGGATCTATTCCCTCCTGGAGAAAGATTGGGATGTCCTCACTCAGCACAAGTGTTTGGGATTTTCCACACTCCAAGGAATTTTCCTCTCTCCCAGTGCAGCACCAACACCTCCACTGCAATCCGGAATTGGATTCCACATAAAATTCCACATAAAATTCCACATAAAACCAGGATATACTCTAGTTCTGACCATAGATAGACACAGGGGGTAATCCTGGCTCGTTTATAAACTGGTTTTATTTTAAAAAGTGCATTTATTATCATAAAATCATAGACTATCCCCAGCTGGAAGTGACTCACAGGGATCATGGGTTGGAATTGTTACAGGTGCTCTGAAAACCCCAAAGGTCAGAGGATGTTTAACAATATTTCTGGACTGAATAATTATCATTACTGAATAATTATTGAGTGTTATGCTCAGTGTTGGCCATTCTTTATGCTGTAATCTCTATTTTATTAGGTGTAAAAGCACCGAAATCAGGGCATGAGAAAAAGAAATAGTAATTATAATGTGGTAGCAGAAAAGGAACTAATCCCAAAATTAATTAATTAATAATTAATACAAAAATGTACACGTGTCCCAAAATCTTCCCAGTTCTCTCATCAAACTGCTGGTGGTTTGGACAAAAATGAGTTTTAATTTTTTTGGGTTTATTTCTTAAATTTTGGCCACTTTAGGCAGAAAATTGGAGCATCACAACCCCCACAAGATGCTCTGGAAGCAGCCCTGGATCCAGTGAGGACAAAGAGAGAGAAAAATTGGAATTTTCACATGGAAAGGGCAGGAAATTTCATTGCTCATAATTTCTCTGAGAAAAACTTCAGGATCTCTCTAAACTCCCCATTGAGGATAAAATAAATGAATAAAATAAATTAATTTGCGGATAAAATAAATGAATTTAGACTCCTCCAAGAATGCTGAGAAAAGTTTACCATGAAGTAAAAGCCAGTATTGAAAATAATTTCAAAGAGAGCCCCAAATTTTTGATTTGCACTATAGAAAGAGCCCAGAAAAAAAGAAAAAAAAAGCTGATATTTCTTTGGGATTCTTTCAGAGCTTAACTGGCAATAGCCATTGATTTTTTGTTTTCTTCACAGGAGCAGATATATTATTTAATACCACCCAACAGTTTGTAAACCAACTTTCCTGGGCCTCTGAAATATTGATGGCTTTTAGAAGGTTGGAAACTCGACTGAAAAAACCTCAATTCCACATTTGAAGCCTAAAATGCTGCAGCAAAATCTATACCAAAGCAAAAGAAAACAAAGAAAAAAACCCCAAAACCACATTTTTCTTAATTGCTGCTTTTTATGGGTTTTAAAAGCTGACATTCATCAAATTCCCCTCAAAAAAAATCCCCCAAAATCCAAAAGTTTTAAAATTTTCCTTGTTAAAGAGGACAGGTTTTCTTTTCCTTCTTGCTGCTTCAAAAATGTTCACATTAGGCTTTTTTAATTGAGTCACATCCCTCCTGCTCTGACCTAAAAATCGATTATTTCAGAGAATACACTGAGAAAATTTGGTCTGAACAAGTCTCCAATAATCCTGACATGAAGTTGTCAACTTCCACTGTGCCTGGAAAAGGCTTTTGTAATGTTTCTGTATTTTCACTGGAGCAGAGATGTTTTTGCAGGGAAAGGTTAAAAAAAAATTAAATTATTGGAGTTTAAAGTCAGTCTCCACTCAGTGGTGAACCAGCTTTTCTGAAAGGGTTTTTTGTGGTTTGAAGGGTGAGACTGAGGCTGCAGAAATCCCACCCCAAAATTCCCAGAGGAAACTCCCACCCCAAAATTCCCAGAGGAAATTCCCACCCCAAAATTCCCAGAGGAAATTCCCAGGGTTACAAAAATCCCACCTGGAAAATTTCCACAAAAAACCCCCAGGGCTACACAAATTCCACCCCAAAAATTCCCAGAGTAAACCAGGGCTACACAAATCCTATCCCAAAATTCCCAAAGAAAAATTCCAACTCAAAATTCCCGGAGTAAAGCAGAGTTACAAAAATCCTGCCTTGAAAATTCCCACAAAAAACCCAGGACTGAACAAATCCCATCCCAAAATTCCCAAAGTAAAATCCCACCCCAAAATTCCCAGAGGAAATTCCCAGGGTTACAAAAATCCCGCCTGGAAAATTTCCACAAAAAACCCAGAGCTACACAAATCCTACCCCAAAATTCCCAAAGTAAAATTCCATCCAAAAATTCCCACAGTAAAGCAGGATCACAAAATTCCTGCCTTGAAAATTCCCACAAAACCCCTGGCACTAAACAAATCCCAACTCAAAAATTCCCAGAGTAAACCAGGGTTACAAAATTCCTGCCTGGAAAATTCCCACAAACCCCCAGGGCTACGCAAATTCCATCCCAAAATTCCCAAAGTAAAACTCCAACCCAAAATTCCCAGAGTAAACCAGGGCTACACAAATCCTACCCCAAAATTTGCAGAGTAAAATTCCACCTCAAAATTCCCAGAGTAAACCAGGGTTACAAAAATCCTGCCTTCAAAATTCCCACAAAAAGCCCCACGGCTAAAAAAATCCAACCTTCAATATTCCCAGAGTAAACCAGGGCTACACAAATTCCACCCCCCAAATTCCCAAAATAAACCAGGATCACAAAAATCCCGCCTGGAAAATTCCCACAAAAATCCCAGGGCTGAAAAATCCCACCCAAAAATTCCCAGAGTAAAATCCCACCCCAAAAACTCCCAGAGGAAACCAGGGCTACACAAATCCCACCCCAAAATTCCCAGAGGAAATTCCCAGCGTTACAAAAATTCCACTGTCGCTGTTGAGCAGCTAGCAGAGTAATGAAAGCACCAGTTCTCAGTGGCAAGAAGGAATGACCTTTATTGTTTTGATTTCATCACATATATAGAGTTCTCAAAAGTCACCCAGATTGGTCAGTCAGAAGCCTTCCCCCAGGCCTGATTGGCCAGGCCTGCACTGCCCAAGTTCTGGGACACTGTTCCAACAACATCCAAACTTTATCTTTATTTGTAAAACACAAGAAAATTCTCATGGGAAAAGCCTGTGCTAGCCACATTCCACCTGGAAAATTCCCTCAAAAAACCCAGGGCTACATAAATCCCACCCCAAAAATTCCCAGAGTAAACCAGGGTTACAAAATTCCCGTATTGAAAATTCCCACAAACCCCCAGGGTTACACAAATCCCACCCCAAAATTCCCAAAGTAAAATCCCACCCCAAAATTCCCTGAGCAAACCAGGGTCACAAAAGTCCCACTTGGAAAATTTCCACAAAAACCCAGGGCTACACAAATTCCACCCCAAAAATTTCCAGAGTAAACCAGGGTTACAAAAATCCTGCCTGGAAAATTCCCATAACCCCCCAGGGCTACGCAAATTCCATCCCAAAATTCTCAAAGTAAAATCCCACCCCAAAATTCCCAGAGGAAACCAGGGCTACACAAATCCCACCCCAAAATTCCTAGAGTAAATTCCCAGGGTTACAAATATCCTGCCTTGAAAATTCCCACAAAACCCCCATGGCTAAAAAAAATCTCATCTCCAATATTCCCAGAGTAAACCAGGGCTACACAAATCCTACCCCAAAATTCCCAAAGTAAAATCCCACCCAAATATTCCCAGAGTAAAGCAGGATCACAAAAATCCTGCCTTGAAAATTCCCACAAAAACCCTGGGACTAAACAAATCCCAACTCAAAAATTCCCAGAGTAAACCAGGGTTACAAAATTCCTGCCTGGAAAATTCCCACAAACCCCCAGGGCTACGCAAATTCCATCCCAAAATTCCCAAAGTAAAACTCCAACCCAAAATTCCCAGAGTAAACCAGGGCTACACAAATCCTACCCCAAAATTTGCAGAGTAAAATTCCACCTCAAAATTCCCAGAGTAAACCAGGGTTACAAAAATCCTGCCTTGAAAATTCCCACAAAAAGCCCCACAGCTAAAAAAATCCAACCTCCAATATTCCCAGAGTAAACCAGGGCTACACAAATTCCACCCCCCAAATTCCCAAAATAAACCAGGGTTACAAAAATCCCACCTGGAAAATTCCCACAAAAATCCCAGGGCTGAAAAAATCCCACCCAAAAATTCCCAGAGTAAAATCCCACCCCAAAAACTCCCAGAGGAAACCAGGGCTACACAAATCCCACCCCAAAAATTCCCAGAGGAAATTCCCAGGGTTACAAAAATTCCACTGTCGCTGTTGAGCAGCTAGCAGAGTAATGAATGCACCAGTTCTCAGTGGCAAGAAGGAAATGACCTTTATTGTTTTGATTTCATCACATATATAGAGTTCTCAAAAGTCACCCAGATTGGTCAGTCAGAAGCCTTCCCCCAGGCCTGATTGGCCAGGCCTGCACTGCCCAAGTTCTGGGACACTGTTCCAACAACATCCAAACTTTATCTTTATTTGTAAAACACAAGAAAATTCTCATGGGAAAAGCCTGTGCTAGCCACATTCCACCTGGAAAATTCCCTCAAAAAACCCAGGGCTACATAAATCCCACCCCAAAAATTCCCAGAGTAAACCAGGGTTACAAAATTCCCGTATTGAAAATTCCCACAAACCCCCAGGGTTACACAAATCCCACCCCAAAATTCCCTGAGCAAACCAGGGTCACAAAAGTCCCACTTGGAAAATTTCCACAAAAACCCAGGGCTATGCAAATTCCACCCCAAAAATTCCCAGAGTAAATCAGGGGTACAAAAATCCTGCCTGGAAGATTCCCACAAACCCCCAGGGCTATGCAAATTCCATCCCAAAATTCCCAAAGTAAAACTCCAACCCAAAATTCCCAGAGTAAACCAGGGTTACAAATGTCCTGCCTTGAAAATTCCCACAAAAACCCCACGGCTAAAAAAATTCCAACCTCCCATATTCCGAGAGTAAACCCAGGGCAAGACAAATCTTACCCCAAAATTCCCAAAGTAAAATGCCATCCAAAAATTCCCAGAGTAAACCAGGATCACAAAAATCCTGCCTTGAAAATTCCCGTTAACAAGCCAGGGCTGAACAAATCCCACTGCAAAATTTCCCAGAGTAAGCCAGGATCACAAAAATCCCACCAGGAAAATTCCCACAAAAATCCCAGGGCTGAAGAAATCCCACCCAAAAATTCCCAGAGTAAAATCCCACCCCAAAAACTCCCAGAGGAAACCAGGGCTACACAAATCCCACCCCAAATTTCCCAGAGGAAATTCCCAGGGTCACAAAAATTCCACCTGGAAAATTCCCTCAAAAAACCCAATGCTAAACAAACCTCACCCCAAAATTCCCAGAGTAAACCAGCGTTACAAAATTCCTGTATTGAAAATTCCCACAAACCCCCAGGGCTACGTAAATCCACCCCAAAATTCCCATGGCAGGATTCATGGCCAGGGTGGGATTTGCTCAAAGGTTGGGCCTGGAGGTCTTTCCAGCCTTAATGATCTAATAATCCAATTTTGAATTGAATAATGATCATTACTGAATAATTATTGAGTGTTATGCTCAGTGTTGGCTGTTCTTTCTGCTGGAATCTCTATTTTTTTAGGTGTAAAAACACCTAAATCAGGTCGTCAGGGAAGGAAATTGTAATTTGGTGTCAGAAAGGGAAATAATCATCACACACCTCCTAAAATCTTCCCAGTTCTCTCATCAAACTGCTGGTGGTTTGGACAAAAATGAGTTTTAATTTTTGAAATTCGTGATTTTTAAAGTTTTACATTTTAAGTTTATTAAATGGGAATAAGTTTAAATTTTAACTTTATTCAATGGGAATAAGTTGCATCCTCTCTTTAATCTTTTCCCAAAACACAGCTGGTGTTGTGGTGCCAATGAGAGGTTTTTCCTTTACTGCCAAACAGCTTTTCCCCCTAAATTTCTCCTCTTTATTTCCAGACGATGCCAAGAAGTTTCTCCTTTACTTTTCCAACACCTTTTCCCCCTAAATTTCTCCTTATTTACAGACATGATGCCAACAAAAGGTTTTTCCTTTGCTTTTCCAACACCTTTTCCCCCTAAATTTCTCCTCTTTATTTCCAGACATGATGCCAACGAGAGGTTTTTCCTTTATTTCCCAACACCTTTTCCCCCTAAATTTTTCCTCTTTATTTCCAGACGTTGCCAACAAGAGGTTTTTCCTTTACTTTTCCAATTCCTTTTCCCCATAAATTACTTTATTTCCAGAAATGATGCCAACAAGAAGTTTTCCCTTTATTTTCCAACACCTCTTCCCCCTAAATTTCCCCTCTTTCTTCCCCACACCACATCCGGTTGCTAAACTCACTCCCATGCCTGGATTTCCCCTCACTTCCCAAGCTATAAACCGATTTTTCTCCCTGATGAGCTCAGACAGCAACTCCTGAGCAGCTCCAGCCCTACCGAGGTGCTCCCAGCTCCTCTAACGAGCAGCATTTCATCCTCTCCAGCACTTCACTGAACTCTCAGCCCTCAGATGCTGCAGCAGCAGCACAGACTCGTTTGAGCTCATCTACATCTCCATCGACCTGCCTGTCGTTTGCATTATTTATCAAAGCCCGGCGGAGCGTGCAGAGCTCCACCAAAAAGCTGCTCGAGCAGGCAGGTCCTGCCCAGACAAGCTGATCTGTTAGAAATAAGAGGTTTGACACGAGGGGAAGGGCAGGAACAGCTGGCGGGAGGAATTCCCTGTTTTTTTGGGGAATACGCTGGTAATTTCAGGGTTGAGGTCAGGGATGGTGAGGAGGAAGGGATGGATCGCTGCAGGGCTTGCTGAGGATTTCCCAGCTTTTAAAGTGATTTTCTTGGCTGAAATACCTGGAATTTCCCACCCAGGGATGTTGTGGAATGTTTTCTCTACGTGGTTATGGCAGCAGGAGGCTGGAAAGGCCAAGAAATCAGAGTCACCCCGAGGGTGAGACCTGGAGGTTGGAAACAAATCCCACCTGAAAATTCCCACAACCAAAGCAGGGCTACACAAATCCTACATGAAAATTCCCCCAAACCAAAGAGGGCTACACAAATCCCACCCGAAAATTTTCAAGGGTAAACCAGGACTGCACAAATCCCACCCGAAAATTTCCACAACCAAAAGTTGGGCTAATCAAATCCCACCCGAAAATTCCCACAAAGAAAGCAGGGCCACACAAATCCGGCCTGAAAATTCCAAAGGGTAAAGCAGGGCCACCCAAATCCCACCCAAAAATTCCCTAAAGCAAAAGAGGGCTCCATAAATCCCACCCCAAAATTACCAAAGGTAAACCAGGGCCACCAAATTCTACCTGGAAATTCCTCCTTGTTAAACAGGGCTACACAAATCCCACCTGGAAATTCCCACAAATAAAGCAGGGCCACACAAATCGCTCTCAAAAATTTCCAAGGGTAAACCAGGACCACATGAATCCCACCTGAAAATTCCCCCAAACCAAAGAGGGCTACACAAATCCCGCCTGAAAATTCCAAAGGGTGAACCAGGGCTTCACAAATCCCACCCAGAAATTCCCACAAACAAAGCAGAGATACACAAATTCCACCTGAAAATTTCCAAGAGCAAAGCAGGGCCACCAAATCCTACATGAAAATTCCCAAAAACAAAGCAGGGCTAAACAAATCCCACCTGAAAATTCCCACAAATAAAGCAGTGCCACACAAATCCCACCCAAAAATACCCCTAAACCAAAGAGGGCTACATGTCGCTGTTGAGCAGCTAGCAGAGTAATGAATGCATCGGGTCTCAGTGGCAAGAAGGAATGACCTTTATTGTTTTGATTTCATCACATTTATAGAGTTCTCAAAAATCACCCAGATTGGTCAGTCAGAAGCCTTCCCCCAGGCCTGATTGGCCAGGCCTGCACTGTCCAAGTTCTGGGACACTGTTCCAAAACATCCAAACTTTATCTTTATTTACAAAAACACAAGAAAACTTCCCATGGGAAAAACTGTGCTAGCCACAGCCTACACAAATCCTACCCCAAAATTCCCTAGAGGAAAACAGACTACACAAATCCCACCCCAAAAATTCCAAAGAGTAAACCAGGGCTACACAAATCCCACCTGGAAATTCCCAAGAATAAACCAGGGCTAAACAAATCCCACCCAAAAATTCCAAAGGGTAAAACAGGGCCACCGAATCCTACCTGGAAATTCCTCATGGTAAAGCAGGGCTATGCAAATTCCACCAGAAAATTCCAAAGGGTAAATCAGGGCTACACAAATCCCACTCAGAAATTCCCACAAACAAAGCAGAGATACACAAATTCCACCTGAAAATTTCCAAGAGCAAAGCAGGGCCACCAAATCCTACATGAAAATTCCCACAAACAAAACAGGGCTATGCAAATCCCACCCAAAAATACCCCTAAACCAAAGAGGGCTCCACAAATCCCACCTGAAAATTCCCAAGAATAAACCAGGGCTAAAGAAATCCCACCCAAAAATTCCAAAGGGTAAACCAGGGCTTCACAAATCCCACCCAGAAATTCCCACAAACAAAGCAGAGATACACAAATTCCACCCGAAAATTTCCAAGAGCAAAACAGGGCCACACAAATCCTACATGAAAATTCCCACAATGAAATCAGAGCTACACAAATCCCACCCAAAAATTCCAAAGAGTAAACCAGGGCTACACAAATCCCACCTGGAAATTCCCAAGGATAAACCAGGGCTACACAAATCCCACGTGAAAATTGCAAAGGGTGAAACAGGGCTGCCAAATCCTACCTGGAAATTCCTCATGGTAAAGCAGGGCTATGCAAATTCCACCAGAAAATTCCCACAAAAAATTCAGGGCTACAAAAAATCCCAATTGAAAATTCCAAAGAGTAAATGAGGGCCACCAAATCCGACCTGAAAATCCCCACAAACCTGAAATTCTCCTAAAGCAAAGCATGGCTGCACAGAATTCCCTTTCTCAAAGCCATTTCAGTTTGCTGCAATTGTTAACTAAAATATTTATCAAATGGGAATAAAACATCAAATCCCTGACACCAACCCAAAGATCCTGGAGTGAATGTCCACGTTGTAGCTTTGTACTCTGGTATCTTTTTCTTGATAGAAGTTGATGGATTTTAATTTATTTATCCATTTTCACTCCGGCATTACCACTTCTCTAAATATTTCCACCACCCCAAAGAACTCACCCATCAAATAAAAGCTAAATTCACACTTAAATAACTTCCTCTACCTTAAGAAAGCAGTTTGGTGTATAAAAATGAGCAGAGAGGGATGAACACTTTACAAACACTGCATTAGGACACGTTATTTTAATTCCTACAGCTCTAAACCCAGCTACAGCTTGAACTTTAATGAGTTGAAGCACCAAGAGCCCCACGCTGATCCACTGGACCAGAATGAAATTCAAGCACCACTTCAACACTGATTTGCATCGAGAAATGTAAACCAGGAGGCATTTGCATCTCACCAGGGGCAATGGCACTTCTTGAAAGATTAACATCTCCTTTTTTTAGCTGATTTTAGGAGGAGAAGGGGGTGACCAGAGTCACCAAGGAGCTTGTGATGATCTCCAGGCGAAGGGATTCGTTCAAACCGCTAAACCAAGCTGGAACTCCTCCTCTGGGTCTTGAAAAAAATGCTGCAAATTTGGGGTTTTTCATTTTAATCAGTGTGAAAACCTTTTGGTGAGAGAGCTTTAAACTTGCTTTTAAATGTGTTCCAACAATCCAGTTTCTATGGAATATTTTACCAATCCAGTTTCTACAGAATGTTTTCACAATCCAGTTTCTATGGAATATTTTACCAATCCAGTTTCTGCAGAATGTTTTCACAATCCAGTTTCTACAGAAAGTTTTACCAATCCGGTTTCTACAGAATGTTTTCTAGGAGCTCCAAGGTGCTCCAGAAAGCTCAGGATGGACTCAAACCACTCCTGGCTTTCCAGAAGGCTCAGCACCTCTGTGGGATTCACATCCTCAGTGTTCCCAAATTTTCCAGGTCATGGACAGGTTGGAGAAAATCCAGAGGGGGAACCAGGATGAGCAGAGGGATGAGTGGAAGGACTGGGAGAATTGGGATTGTTCACCTGGAGAGGAGATCTGGGGTGACCAAACTGGGGTCTTTCAGGGCCTGAAGGGGCAGAGAGGGACTTGGGATGAGGGATGGAGGGACAGGAATGGCTTTAAATGGATTGGGTGGGATTTTGGGAAGGAATGAGGGTGGGAAGGGCTGGGATGGAATTCCCAGAGAAGCTGTGGATTCCTGGAGTGTCCAAGGCCAGGCTGGAGCACCCTGGGATGGTGGGAGATGTCCTTGGGTGGCACTGGATGGGATTGAAGGTCCTTCCAACCCAAACCATCCATGATTCTATGATTTAATCCTTCAGGGAGAGCAGAGGGAGGGAACAGCTAATTCCTGGAGAAACTCAGGGTTATCCTGCTGATCCCAACCCTGCTGATCCCAACCCTGCTGATCCCAACCCTCCTGATCCCAACCCTGCTGATCCCAAACCTTCTCCACAAACAAATCGGAATTTTCACATGGACAGGGCAGGAAATTTCATTGCCCCTCATTTCTCTGAGAAACGCTTCAAGATCTCTGCAAAATCCCCATTGAGGAGAAAATAAAGGAATAAAAGAAATGAATTTGAGGATAAAATAAATGAATTTAGACTCCTCCAAGAATGTTGAGAAAAGTTTGCCACGAAGTAAAAGCCAATATTGGAGATAATTTCAAAGAGAGACCCAAATTTTTTGATTTGCACAATAGAAAGAGCCCAGACAAAAAAGAAAAAAAATGATGAGTTTTCAACAAAACATGATTTTTCAACAAAGCAACAGATCCAGGACTGTGAAAGGCCAAGCCCAGCCCAAGCCTGAGCAGGAATTCAGAAAAACTGAACTGTAAATCATTCCCAAGGCACTTGCAGATAAAGCCTAAACTAATTTATATCAGGATTATTGATGCACGGCAAATATTTTGCGGCGAATTTCTCTGAAACTCTGCCACCACTTCCCATTCCCCAGCATTGATTTATAAATCACTGAACAAACAGCGGCGTGTCCAATAAATACTTTATGAATGTTTGCCAGCCATTTATCTCACATAATATGATATAAATACATTGCAAATACCGCGGTGGTTGAGGAGAGTGTTTATAAATTACAACTGGAATGTTAGCAACAGTTTGTGGGAGTGTTGCTCCCTTTGTCCGACACGAGGAGTTTAAAAGTTTTAATTTTAAATTAAAATTAATTAAATTTCTAGGATTTTTAATTTCTAGGGATTTTTAAATTCTGGGATTTGATGATTTTATGACGGATTTTCCCCTGAATTATCGCGACGACGTTTTCTATCCCACTGACATCACCGAATTTGCCATCCTGCCCTCTCTTTCAACCCGAAATCCCGGGAGGATTTGGGAGGAAAATGCTTTCTTTGCCCTCCTTCATCAGCCTCTCAAGATGCCCTGGCTCCTGCTGCTCTGAGCACATCCTTTTAGCGAGGAGAGCCCTCCAGAGCCCCGGGGAGCCCGAGGAGCTGATTGAGAGTCACGAGCTGCAGTTGGTGCCTTGTCAGCCTGATTTTCCTCTGCTTTTTTGGGGAATAGACCTGATCAACCTGATTTTCCTCTGCTTTTTTTGGGTATAAACCTTATCAACCTGATTTTCCTCTGCTTTTTTTGGGAATAAACCTTATCAGCCTGATTTTCCTCTGCTTTTGGGGGGAATAGATCTTATCAACCTGATTTTCCTCTGCTTTTTTGGGGGTAAACCTTATCAGCCTGATTTTCCTCTGCTTTTTTGGGGAATAAACCTTATCAACCTGATTTTCCTCTGCTTTTTTTGGGGAATAAACCTTATCAACCTGATTTTCCTCTGCTTTTTTGGGGAATAAACCTTATCAACCTGATTTTCCTCTGCTTTTTTTGGGGGATAAACCTTATCAGCCTGATTTTCCTCTGCTTTTTTGGGGGATAAACCTTTTCAACCTGATTTTCCTCTGCTTTTTTTGGGGAATAAACCTTATCAACCTGATTTTCCTCTGCTTTTTTTGGGAATAGACCTTATCAACCTGATTTTCCTTTGCTTTTTTGGGGGATGAACCTTATCAACCTGATTTTCTTCTGCTTTTTTGGGGTATAAACCTTATCAACCTGATTTTCTTCTGCTTTTTTGGGGGATAAACCTTATCAACCTGATTTTCCTCTGCTTTTTTTGGGAATGAACCTTATCAACCTGATTTTCCTCTTTTGGGGGGATAAACCTTATCAACCTGATTTTCCTCCAAAACCACAACCACCCAAAAACCACAACACCCCAAAACCACAACCACCCAAAAACCCAACACCCCACACAAAACCACAACCACCCCAAAAACCCAACCACCCAAAAACCACAACCACCCCCAAAACCACAACCACCAAACCTTATCAGCCTGATTTTCCTCTGCTTTTTCCAGGAATAAACCTTATCAACCTGATTTTCCTCTTCTTTTTTGGGGGGATAAACATTATCAACCTGATTTTCCTCTGATTTTTTGGGGAGTAAACCTTATCAACCTGATTTTCCTCTGTTTTTTTCGGGAATAAACCTTATCAGCCTGATTTTCCCCTCCTTTTTTTTGGGGATAAACATTTTCAACCTGATTTTCCTCTGCTTTTTTGGGGAATAAACCTTATCAACCTGATTTCCCCACTGCTTTTTTTTGGGGATAAACCTTATCAACCTGATTTTCCTCTGCTTTTTTGGGGAGTAAACCTTATCAACCTGATTTTCCCCTGCTTTTTTTTTGGGGAATAGACCTTATCAACCTGATTTTCCTCTGCTTTTTTTGGGAATAAACCTTATCAGGCTGATTTTCCTCTTTTTGGGGAATAGACCTTATCAACCTGATTTTCCTCTGCTTTTTTTGGGTATAAACCTTATCAACCTGATTTTCCTCTGCTTTTTTTGGGTATAAACCTTATCAACCTGATTTTCCTCAGCTTTTTTGGGAAATAAACCTTATCAACCTGATTTTCCTCTGCTTTTTTTGGGAATAGACCTGATCAACCTGATTTTCCTTTGCTTTTTTGGGGGATAAACCTTTGCAACCTGATTTTCCTCTCTTTTTTTAGGGAATACACTCCATTTTTCAGATCTCAATCACACAAACGATCCCTGGGGGTGGTGGGGAGGAGGTGACTTTGTCACCAATTTCTGTCTCATTCACACCAAAAATTAGCTCTGAGATTGAGATTGCAAAGAGTGAGGTTTAAGGTTGGGCTTGGCTTTTGAAAGGTCCTACTAACAGGCAGGAAGGAATTGGAAAAATTCAGTGTATTCCTGAAGTTTCCCGGGAAACGTCCCACTAACAGCCAGGAAGGAACCCAAAAAATTGAGTGAATTCCCAAAATCTCCCAGGAAAGGTCCTGCTAACAGCCAGGAAGGAATGGGAAAAATTGAGTGAATTCCTAAAGTCTCCCAGAAATGCCAGGAAAGAACCAGAAAAATTGAGTGAATTCCTGAAGTGTCCCAGGAAAAGTCCCACTAACAGCCAGGAAGGTATTGGAAAAATTCAGTGTATTCCCAAAATCTCATAGGAAAAGTCCCACTAACAGCCAGGAAGGAACCCAAAAAATTAATTGTATTCCTGAAATGTCCCAGGAAAGGTCTCACTAACAGGCAGGAAGGAATTGGAAAAATTCAGTGTATTCCTGAAGTCTCCCAGAAATGCCAGGAAGGAACCCGAAAAATTGATGGAATTCCCGAAGTGTCCCAGGAAAGGTCCCACTAAGAGCCAGGAAGGAATCTGAAAAATTCAGTGTATTCCCAAAATCTCCCAGGAAAAGTCCCACTAACAGACAGGAAGGAACCCAAAAAATTGATTGTATTCCTGAAGTGTCCCAGGAAAGCTCCCACTAACCACCAGGAAGGAACCCAAAAAATTTGGTGTATTCCCAAAATCTCCCAGGGAAAGTCTCACTAACAGGCAGGAAGGAATTGGAAAAATTCAGTGTATTCCTGAAGTTTCCTGGGAAAGGTCCCACTAAGAGCCAGGAAGGTATCCGAAAAATTGAGTGTATTCCTAAAATCTCACAGGAAAAGTCCCACTAACAGCCAGGAAGCAATGGGAAAAATTGAGTGAATTCCTGAAGTCTCCCAGAAATGCCAGGAAGGAACCCAAAAAATTGAGTGAATTCCTGAAGTGTCCCAGGAAAAGTCCCAC